>NW_027512830.1:0-348809 GCF_048772815.1 Callospermophilus lateralis
CAGAATTCAGTCTCTAAGGGGAATCACACCAGAGTTCAAGCCCAGGTGGACCCAGTCTTCTGTTCCAACCGCAACACAAATGACCACAATTAAAACCAAAACAGTCCCTCATGGCCCTCATCTTCTTTCATATAGACAATCATCATAACCTCTGGCTGGAGGTTTCAATAAGGGGTGCAGCCCAAGACAGTGTTCAAAATGATCTCCCTCGACCCTCATTTGCCTAAATTCAGGGTGGCCTGGACGCGTTTCCTGTGAATCAGGAGTGATCAAATAGGCCTACGGTTAATATTGCTATGCTTCTCCAATTTGAAGCCACTGACGGTGGGGTTAAGATTCTTTATTTGAATTGGAGTCATCAGAAAACCCAAGCATCTATGTTCTAGCCTCTGCAGGGTTTGAAGAACTATTTGATCCAAAGGATCCAGATTCTTACTTGATGGAGATCAGGAACCTTTCAGAGGAATGCGAGAGACTTCATCTTCAATGACTGCCCATTTGGCCATTTTGGTTTTGGATGCACACATGGGAACTTTCTTTAGATCCATCAGATGCTGAGAATCTAAGCCACAGCCTCACACAGGGACAAGATGCTAATTCAGACCCATCCCTTTCCAAAGCAAATTAAGCAAAGAGCCACAAGTGATGCCCATTCATTTCCAATTGAAAACTGTTTTCTTCAGGCTTCACAAGTGGTGGCCTGAGGCAAAGACTTTCCTGACATTCAGGGCAATAGTACAATAGGTAATCAAAAGGCCTAAAGCAGGGTTTCTTCACTGAGAGTTTACTGGTCACACTGATATCTGAGTTTGCTGAGATGCTCGCCATTCCTTTCAGGTATCCAGTATACGGCTATGACACAGAGCTTGGAGGTGGTACATATCTAGGACACAAAACCATAAGCCTATTCTGGAGAGTGGCCAGAATTCAGGAATAAAACAGGAACTTTGGAAGATAGCAGGTGTTGCCCATCGATAAGGCAAGCTGCAGTCCCTCATAAATTGTGCAGGATGAATGCTGGAAAGCTCTCTACTAGACATAACACATCTATTGATGCATTCTCTTTTCTAATGTCTACAACCACTGACACAGTGGGATACACAGACATGGCAACACTCGCCTTGTCAAAGGCCTTACTAGAAACTGTTCACTCCAAACCAAACAAACTGCCATTCCTACCTGTTCTCAGAACATGAGACAAAAGCACAAACACTCACCCACAGCCACAAAGTCACAAACTTCCCCCAAGTTGGTCTGTGACTATCCAGAGTGTCCTCTGACTGGTTTCGGTTAGAGACCTGGAGGACATGGTTTCTTATTCTCCAATGAACATGAGGTAACAGAGCTGATTTCTCTCATTGTAGATAAATTGTGGCAAGTGGGGGCTATGTGTCTCCCCATGTGGACTGTGAAGCTATTTCGTTATCCTCCACTTTTCTTGGTGGTTCTTGGTGCTGCACTGGGTGTTTGGTATTTCCTTCATGAAATACAAGAGTTTCAAATGGGGCACAGTGCTGAAGGGAGTTCTGTCACTTGTGGTGGGTCAGGGTCCGCAGGAGAATGCCCCAACAAGGTTTTATCTCACATAGCACTGAAACCTCTCCATAAAACAAGATGCCTTTACATATTCGGGACTGCTGGCTACACCATGTCAGTAACAAGACATTTGGAAGACAATAGCACATCCACATGTCCACAACACAGATGTTTTATCACAAACCTGAACACCACTGCTCTAGGCCCACTGGTCATCAAGCTCCAACATACTGGCATCTCTGTTCTATACCATTTTCATAAACCCAGTCAATCAAGGCACTGTCTGATACACTCATGATCGGCAACAGGACATCCAGAGATATCCAGTGCAACCTGGTCATGGGAATTTCAAAAATTTCATGTTATTAATCTAGCCATTTTTCAAGGATGAAGTTGGAGGCACTTGGGGTTTCAATTCACTCAGGAAGAATTAACTGGTGAAGAAGCTTATTTCAATGAAAGCTCTGGAGAAAACTAACAGACAAGGCTTCACAAAGAGTGGCCAAAGGGTTACATAAAGTAAGGCCCATTGAGCTCTACAATGTGAGGTCCATGTGTGTTTTGACTCCCAACTATGGCTGCCAACTCTTTCAGAATAAAACCATGTGATATCCTGGCTGAGATTCTCAGGACTCTGTGGAAAGCCACCCTGGGCCTAGACCTCAGTTTCCAAGGGTGACACTCATGCGTGGCCTCCTAAAATCCCAACACAATTTATGGCAGTACTTCTCTGAGGTCATTTCCAGAACTCAGTCTCTAAGGGGAATCACACCAGAGTTCAAGCCCAGGTGGACGCAGTCATCTCTTCCAACCTCCACACAAATGACCACAATTAAAACCAAACACTCCCACATGGCCCTTATCTTCTTCCATATAGAGACTCATCACAACGTCTTGCTGGAGGTTTCCATGAGGGGCACAGCCCAAGACAGTGTCCAAAATAAGCTCCCTTGACCCTCATTTGCCTAAAGTCAGGGTGGCCTGGACACCTTTTCTGTGAACCAGGAATGATCAAGTAGGCCTGCCGGTAATAATGATCTGCTTCTCCAATTTGAGGACTACTAACTGTCAGGAATAGATTCTTTATGTGATTTGGAGTCATGAGAAAACCCAAGCACCTATGGGCTAGCGTCTGCAGGGCTTTGAAGACCTCTTTTGACCCAAAGTATCCCAATTCTCACTTGATGGAGGTCAGGAAACTAACAGAGGATTGCAAGAGACTTCATGCACTGTGAAGGATCTTGTTGTCATTTTGGTTTTGGATGCACACATGCAATGTTTCTTTAGATCCATCAGGTGCTGACAATCTAAGCCACAGCCTAACACAGGGCCAAGAGGATGATTCAGGCACATCTTTTTTCCAAAGCAATTAAGCAAAGAGCCACAGGTGATGCCCATTCATTTCCATTTGAAAACTGTGTCTTTCAGGCCATGGAAAATGACTTTTGCTCTCTCAGGTCCTTCATAGCTGCCTACATCTTCTCCAGGGATCATTTCTTCATGGACCTTTGAGTTTATCAGCAGGTGGACGTTCCCCTACTTTCCTGTATTGTAAGACCAACTCTGTCCTTGCTCTTCTGTAAAGTTAAATTGAGGGAACAGTGTATGTTTAAGGTTAATAACAGGTTCCATTTCGGTTAGGAATCATTCTGTGGGATGAATAATGATATTGGGAACCTGTGATATTTAAAAGAATATATAGGTGAAATATAAGTATAAAAACAGATATCGAGGTAAAATTTGAATCCCAGAAGGGCATTGTGCCCTTAATTGGGATACTTAGCTTTGAATTACTTTCTGCACAGATGTCTCAGTTAAATTGATATACAGTTGCATAAGACCTTGTACCTTGGATGATTCGATGTCAAAGAGAACATCCATCAAAAAGAGATAGTCATTAGAATTAGGAAGATAGTCGGTAATTTTAGGAACAAAAGTGAGTATAGCATTTGAACCACATGTTCTTTACCAATGGGTTAGGGTTAGAGAGTGAATGTAAATGTCAGCACAAGTGAAGAGTCAGTCACAATGATGATCTGGGGAAAATATGTAGGAAAGCAGATATCAATAGAGACATTATGAAGTCAGGCAAAGTATAAAGTGAGTGATAGGATTAGACATTTTCAACAGGGTTGGGTTTGAATATATAATTACAGGAAGAAACAAATATGCAGTCACCAATAGGATTGAAATTTGAGAGCATTAGGCAACCTGGACAAGGATGTTTTTAGTAATCCATGTTCACTTTCCATTTAGGCTTTGGTACAAACATCAGTGTGACCTTTGCATTTTGTGTCCAGAAATTTACTGTGATAAAATTTATATGTAGATCAGGTGATATGAGTATTTCTTCCACCACTTCTGGAAGCAATATTTTGAAGACGTATATACTAGTATAAAGGGAACAAAGAGGTGTACTCTCTGTCTATGAATATAGAGATAATGCATGAATAGACCACACTGTGAATAAATAATATATTTGTTTCCACTTTAAGTAATGGATTGAATTGATATCTGAAAATATATAAGAAATATTGTATTGATATGAAATCATTCATTCCAACCAGTTATACATCTAATCGTAATATTAGTGTTATGGTTCATCACGAAGGGTTGTGAGTTTTGCTTCAAAAGTGATTATGCCAGTCGAAAATAATGTGTTTGGAAAGAAGTCTCATGAAAAGACCAGTCAAGAAACCTGGAGGAATACATGTGTTCTGAAGAAGGAACTGATTGAATGTGAAAAAAAAGGCTATAAATTTGTATAATTGTGTATGAAATATATATCCTACGATGTGCATAAACTGAAGAAATACTAATGTACTAGGGTTGAATAAAAGTGAACGTCAAAGTTCATATCTTGTCCCATAGGAATATACTTGCATTGATGTTAAACTGAGTCAGATACTGTACAAATATTAGGAATTGTATGCACCACTTACTGAAGTTAGTTTTCTGTACTAGGAAACAAATATGTATTTCAGGTGGTTGAATATTTCTGAGAATAACCTTGTGAAAAGTTGATTATATATCCACATATATGAACATGAATTAATTTAGGGAGTGTATATAAGACACATATATATCATATTTCAAATAATCTGGAGAGTGTGTGTGTATATATATATATATATATATATATATATATATATATACTAAACACACAAACAAACATTAAAAATAGCAATATATATGCCAATCAAAATTTATCATGAAATATTTATCATCCACAGATGCAAAAATATTTATTTTTCTGAACATGGATTTATGTATAATGTTGTTTTACTAGGAAGCTCACCCACAGGATGAATTTTTAGTTTGAACAGCGTTTAGGAGGAGTGATCTCTTCTCACAATTTGTATCTGCCATGTCATCCACCTCCAAAAATGTACGTGTGATACCAGGTAGAATTCTATATGTGCATATAAAAATACATGTGCTGAATAGGCTACAGAGAAAGGGAGACAGGAATTCACGTATTTGTTAACTTTAAAAACACATGCAGAACTATTTCAATTAACAATTGACTAGATTTATAACACCTACCCTTTATCATGCAAAAGGCAAGTCCAACTATAGACCTTGCTTCCTCTGAACTGCTTGTATTTCAATTCTGTTTCGGTTCTTTTTCTCCATTATATTAGGATTAGTAGTCAGAGTCTAGTAGGGTATGGGTTAGGGTCAGGGATTCTGTACTTCGAATGGAAAATTTGAAAATGAATCCAATGTGTATGAAAATATGCTTCACAAAAATCTTCCCACTCTCATTCAGAACAATGCCTTGACATTACCTTCACTCCAAGTAAGACACAATTAGAGAAGAGTTAGAAAATCTGTGAAAACATAACTTGAATGGAAAACACTCAGGATTTCACAACCTTGGAGGTGGTAGAGGAGTTTCCATAAGTAAGGGACAGATTAAAAACTCAACAAACATGGAGCTATGCCGGCCTAATACTTCTGGAGAAACTGCCTCTGAGTTTGGGCACTGGAAATATATGTTGTTGTCAGGATCTTTAGCTTCCTTTCTAGAGAGACCATCAAAGCTGCGTCTGCATCTATGTGATCTGGAGGACATGGTTTCTTATTTTCCAATGAACATGGGGCAGCAGTACAGAATTCCCTTTTTGTAGGTAAACTGTTCCCACTGGAAGCTAGGTGTCTCCAGGTGTGGACTGTGAAGCCATTTGGTCATCCTATTCTTTTCATGGAGTATCTTGCTGATGCACTGGGAGTTTGGTAATTGCTTCATGAAATACAAGGAGTTCAACTGGGACACAGTGGTGGATGGAGTTTTGTCACATGAGGTGGGTCAGGGTCTGCAAGAGAATGCACCAACCAGGCTTCTATTCCACATAGCTTTCCCCCTTGACCATAGCAACCTGATTCTGAACATTGCCATGAAACCTCTCCATATAACAACATGTCTTTACATACAAGGTTACCATGTCAGTCACAAGCCATTTGGAAGCCAATGGCAGATCCACATGACCCCACCACAGATGTTTTATCACACACCTGCACACCAATGCTCTAGTACCACTACTCAGCTGGTTCCAACTTACTGGAATCTCGGTTCTACATCATTTTCATGAATCCCAGTCAAACAAGGCACTGTCTGGTACACTCATGATCAATAACAGGATTTTAAATGTTCTCCAGTGACACCTGGTCATGGAAATTTCAAAAATTTCTTGGTATTTATCTAGCCATTTTTCAAGGATGAAGTTGGAGGCACTGTGGGTTTCATTTAATTCAGCATCCATCAAAGTGGAGGAAGCTCATTTTAAAGAAAGCTCTGGAGAACTCTCAGAGGCAAGGCTTCCCAATGAGTGGCCAAAAGGTTACATGGAGCCAGTTCCATTGTTGTCTACAATGTGACGTCCATGTGTGTTTTGACTCTCAAATATGGCTGCCAAATCTTTCAGAATAAAATCATGTGATATCCTGGCTGAGCTTCCCAGTGCTCTGTGGAAATACAAGCTGGGCCGAGATCTCAGTTTCCAATGGCTACTCTCCTGCATGGAGTTCTAAAATCCCAACACAATTCATGGCAATACACACAAAAATGTACGTGTGATATCATGTAGAATTCTATATGTGCATATAAAAATACATGTGCTGAATAGGCTACAGAGAAAGGGAGACATTATTTCACATATTTGTTAACTTTAAAGACACACGTAGAACTATTTCAATTAAAATTGACTAGAGTCTAGTAGGGTATGGGTTAGTGTCAGGGATTCAATATTTTGAATGGAAAATTGGAAAATATGTCCAATGTTTATGCAAATATGTGCTACACAATAATCTTCCCACTCTTATCCAGAACAATGCCTTGACATTACCTTCGCACCAAGTAAGACACAATTAGAGGAGAAGAGTTAGAAAATCTGTGAATACATATCTGGAATGGAAAATGCTCAGGATTTCATAACCTTGGAGGTGGTAGAGGAGTTTCCAAAAGTAAGGGACAGGGTTGATCACCCAACATGATCTTTCATTAAAATTGCGAGCCATCTTTCCACAAAACCATGAAAAGGTAATTTTGGCTTTACTATAAATTACTGCAAATTCTGAACCTGCTTGGAATGCCTGCCCATGCATTGAACTCACCCATGCCTGGCTCTCTGATCAGAACTCAGCCCTCTCTGAAACTTTAGTGACACCTCATAAATATTGGCCTTTCTTGGTCAGACAACGATCCTCTCTGAGGCTCTAATGGTCCTCATAATTTCTACTGTTGGGGCCAGCAAAAAAATAAAATAAAATAAACTACAATTAGTGTGATGCTTGTCAAAGTTCTGTTTTCTTTAACCCCCCTTTTGTGGAACTTTCTGGGCAATAAAGCTGGGCAGTAGGAAAGGTGGGTTTGCTGTCTTGTTCTCGCCGTTTTGAGAGGCAGAGGCAGCCCGGCAGGTTGAAATAATAAGCTTGCCTCAATTTGATTTTACTTGGAGTCAGTGGTCTTTTTTTGCATCCTGGTCTAACATTTTGGAGTTCCCCAGTGAAATGACCCACCAGATCACAAGACCAGACTGCTGGAAATTCTGAAGCTGGCCTTTCCTCCAGGATTCCGGGCTGGAGATCCAAGTTCCAAGGCCTTGGAGTGAGCCTTTGGTCCAGGGAGCACTGCAGTGAACCATCTCACTACAACTTTTAGCAAGCATCTGGTGGAGGAGGCCTCCATAGGTAAGTGGCACCTTTATAACATCTGATATCTGGTTAAGGGAGATCTCTTCTGATAACAAAGAGGTGGTCTGGGGAGGGTCACATATACTTCTGACAGGGACAGTAATGAGAATCCTTTTGTCCTCTGTTCTGTTCTGTAGGGAATTCCCTGAAAGGGTAGAGAGGTGCCAATGGGCACGCAGGGGCTCCTACCCCAGAGCTTTAGCATGACGTTGCATTGCTCCTTCATTTTTCTGTTTCTTGGCCAAGTTTCTGTTTCTTTGTGTTTAGTTCTGTGTTCTATATGTTTTTTGTTTGTTTGTTTTTGTGTGTTTTGTTGTACAATTTCTTTGGTATAAACTTAAGGATATTGGACGTGAACATGGGTAATAAAGCAAGTAAGCCTGACACTACTTTGGACTGTGTTTTAAGGAACTGCGATGAACTTTACCTCTGTTTGTTAAGCAAGATGAGAGAAGCCCCTAGATGGCTGCCTGGAGGCCACCCACTGCAAAGGACAATGCCTGCTGGGGACCTAAGAACTGAGTATCTCCCAGGTTAACATGTGAAACTCCTTTAAAACTCCTTGTTTCTCCAGATCAAGAGAGTCACAACCATTGGGCAGAGTCCCCTGTGTCTGTCCTTTGTTATCAAAGCAGTAAACCTCCCAATTTCTTTTTCACAAATCCTGACCTTATTATTAAATTTGTATTAATTGGCTTCAAGGTCAGAAAACGAATTTAAGTTACAAATTTTGATACCCCTCCTGACCCCGGAACTTTGAGAAAGCTGACTACTGAAATGTTAGGAGATAGAGCGTGCTTGAGGAACCAGAGGAGCTAATCCTGTAAGTAAAAGGAGGGACTGAGAGACTCCCAGCAGCTGCCGAAGCCCTGTTGCTTCAGGGAATTTTCTCCTTCCTTCCCTGCACTGTAAGGATTATGCCACCTCTGTCTACTTAAAAAAGAGGAAAAAAAAGGGGACACTAAATGCAGTAAAGACACCATGGAGACCCTTGATATTACATTTCATGTTGCCCCTCTGTGAAAACATCTGATCCCTTGTGGGGACATCTATCATGCCACTGGTGGAGGAGATTTTTCTCTTATTTGCTCTGTTTTAAAGGCTTCTGTCCTGTCAGCCATAGTCTGGAGCTCTTTTCTGTCTGTCTTGTGTCTTTGTTTCTGGCCCCTTAAGACATGTGCAATAATGAGTTGATATTATAAATTGTTTCATGGGAATGATCTTAGCTGAATGTGTGTCTAAATGATGATGTTTCATTGTAACAATCTGGTATATGAATGGGTCTTTGAAGCATTGAACAATCTTGCAGTTAAAAATCGGGTTTAGGTAATTGTTTAGTTTATGATTTCAGATAATTCATGCCAGAGAACTTAAATACTTAGGATGGAAAACTAAAGAACTCTACTTCCAAGTTGGCAAGTAACTTCCCAAACATTCTGTAATTTTTTCACCAATTTTTAATTGGGTAGCCTGGGAAAATGTCACAGTGTGTACCAGTGCATTAATTTGGACAAGGATAGTAAATCATAGTATGGTATCTGTTGAAAAAACAAGATGTAAAGATATAAAAGTTTGTGAATTGTATCTTAAAATTGTATGATAATTTTCAACATCTGAACATGAAAATTATGGTTAAAATGCATTAGGCCTGAGGTGTCTGCTCAGAATAGTAGTTTTTCCCTGCTCTTTCCAGACTTCAGCCAGGACTTATGTTGAAATGCAAATGAAAGTATCCTGCAAGCTCAGTAAGAGACTGCTCTGATTTCTAAGATGTAAAAAAAAGTTTAATTGTATGGTATTTACTAATTACTGGCCAGTCATTTTTTCTAGGACTCTTATTTTTTTCCTTAGATTCTGTATTGCTTTTTTTTTTTTTGAGCTCATGATTTTGATCCTAGAGACCTTGGTTAATATTTTTCGGATCAGTACAATCTTTGACCAACAGTGGAGTTTTTGAAACGTTGCAATGGAGATTTCACCTGTGAAAAGCTACAAGGGCTTTACTATTATTATGTGTGCAAACTTTTGTTATGTGTTGTATGTCTATATATACATATATCCGTATATCATTTATATGATATACAAATTAACATATATAAGGAGTGCTCATAAAAAAAAGGAGCGCTCAAAAAAAACAAATTTTAAAAAGTGGATCCAAAGATCTTTAATTCACGTGATTTAAATGGTTCACTTTAAATTGGATAAACAGATAACAATGTCTTTAAATGTAAGCTTACAAGTTTTTATAGGTTTTCAAAAATCTAATAAAATATTAATGTCTACAAAAGGTCTAATATGCATTTGTTCTAGGAATTTTCCATCAACAACAAAAAAATGGTTTACACTGTTCAATACATTTTTCAAATATTTTGATAAATAAGTAAAGTAAATTTCATATGGGATTACTCATTCATGAGTACTTTTGTTTGATACCTCATTGATTTACTAAGGTCTGTATAAGTTTGTACTAAAGTCTGTATCAGATTGTAAAAATCAGTCATTGTGTTAAAGAGACAAAAATTTCTGAAAACATAAGTTTACCCATACAAGCATCCATAAGAATTAAACAACTGATTAAATAATCTTGTGAAATGTTGATAATAATCCACATACATGAACATGAATGAATTTATAGAGTGTATAATAAGACACATATATTTCATGTTTTGAAAAATCTGGAGAGAGAGAGTATATATCTATATATATATATATAGATATATAGATATATAGATAACATAGATAATAAAACGTAGCAATATATATGTCAATAGAAATTTGTCGTGAAATACATATCATCCAGATATCCAAAAATATTTATTTTACTGAACATGGATTTATGTATAATGTTTTCAACTAGGACATTTGAATTTTCAGTTCCAAAGTCGTTTAGTAGGAGTGATGTCTCCTCACAATTTGTATCTGCCAAATCAGCCACCTCAAAGAATGTACATGTGATACCAGGAAGAAATCTATATGTACATATAAAATTACATGTGCTGAATAGGCTACAGAGAAAGGGAGACAGGAATTCATATATTTGATAACTTTAAAAACACATGGAGAACTATTTCAACAAAAAATTGACTAGATTTATAACAGGTACAATTTATCTTGCAAAAGGCAAGTCCAAGTGTACACCATGCCTCCACTGAACTGCTTGAATTTCCAATCTGTTTGGGTAATTTTTCCCCAGCATATTAGGATTAGTAGTCAGCGTCTAGTAGGGTATGGGGTAGTATCAGGGATTCAGTATTTCAAAAGAAAATTTGGAAAATGAATCCAATGAGTAGGCAAATATGTGCTACAAAAAATCTTCCCACACTCATCCAGAACAATGCCTTGACATAACCTTTACCCCAAGTAAGACACAATTAGAGGAGAAGAGATTGAAAATCTGTGAATATATATCTGGAATGGAACATGCTCAGGAGTTTACAACATTGGAGGTGGTAGCGGAGTTCCAAAAGTAAGGGACAGCGTAAACACGCACAAACATGGAGCTCTGCTGGAATAAAGACTTCTTGAGAAACAGCCACTGAGTTTGGGCACATGGAATCTATGTTGTTGTCAGGAGCTTTAGCTTTCTTTGTAGTGAGACCATCATAGCTGGATCTGCTCTCATTCTCCATTTTGAGGCCTAATGACTGTGGGGTTTAGATTCTTTATGTTAGTTGGAGTCATGAGAAAACCCAAGCACCTATGGTCTAGCCTCTGGAGGGCTTTGAAGAACTCATTTGACCCAAAGGATCCCTATTTTTAAAGATGGAGGTCAGGAACCTTACAGAGGAAGGTGAGAGACTTCATCCACTATTACTGCTCTTTTGGCTATTTTGGTTTTGTATATACACATGGGATTTTTCTTTAGATCTATCAGGTGCTGATAATCTAAGCCACAGCCTCACACAGGGCCAAGAGGCTGATTCAGACAATCCCTTTCCAACGCAATGAAGCAAAGAGCCACAGTTGATGTCCATTCATTTCCATTTGAAAACTGTTTTCTTCAGGCTTCACAATGGGGTGGCCTGAGGCAAAGACCTTCCTGACATTCAGGGCAACAGAAGAATAGGTAAGCAAAAGGCCCAAAGAAGGGGTTCCTCCACTGAGACTTTCCTGGTCACACTGATATCTGAGTTTTCTGAGATGCTCTTCATTCCCTTCAGCTATCCAGTACATGGCCATGTCACATAGCTTGGAGGTGGTACATATCTTGGAAACAAATCATGAGCCTATTATGGAGATTGGCCAGAATTCAGGAAGACAACTGAAACTTAGGAAGATAGTAGGTGTTGCCCATTTATAAGGCAAGCTGCAGACCATTATAAATTGAACAAGATGAACGCGGGGAAGATTTCTACTAGAGAGGACACATCTACTCATGCATTCTATTTTCTAATGTCTACAACCACGGACACAGTGGGATACACAGACACAGAAACACTTGCCTTGTCAAATGACTTACTAGAAACAATTCACACCAAACCAAACAAAACGACTTTCCTACCTATTCTCAGAACATGAGACAAAAACCACAAACCCACACCCACACCCACACCCACAGACTCCCAAGTAGGAATGTGACAAAACGGAGTGTCCTTTGACTGGTGGGCCATAATATATTCCCCCAAAATGGGCTGTGCTGTCTCAGATCTGGTCTCCGTGTCCAACCCTGTGAAGCTGTCAGGAGCCAGTGTTGAGCCACTACCTGCTTTCTCAGGAAAGGCCCCTCTTCAGACTTTCCTGTCATTTGGCCATCCTCACATCAGTGGGTACCAAGAAAGACTGACTCTGTCCTTGGTAAATCCAAACAAGTTTGACCACTTGGACTTGGACACTGGGACTGGCTCTGGATGCCTGGCTTTCTGGACCCCACGTTCAGAGAGTTCCATCACCAAGGAAGTGAGTCGAGTTCACTTCCTTCAGGAACTGAATGAGGTCACTACCTTTGCAACCACTTTGTCCTAACAGTTGCTTCCAAGGGTCCCATGAGATGGCGGCTGCACCTACTTGCTCTGACATTTTCACAAGTTAGAATGGTGTATCAACCATAGGAACCCGGGAACAGCTCTCCACACAGGCCTGGTTTGGTCCATCTTCTCTTCATTAAGAAGAGAGAGGCTTATTCCGACATAACCCTTCATCATGGCCAGTTTGTTTACCATGGGAGATAACTTTTGCTCAATCAGGTCCTTCATATCTGCCTACATCTTCTCCAGGGATCATTTCTGCATGGACCTTTGAGGTTCTCAGCAAGTGGAAGATCTCCTACATTCCTATATTGTAAGACCAACTCTATCTCTTCTCTTCTGTAAAGTTACATAGAGGGAAGAGTGTATGGTTAGGGTTAACAACATGTTCGATTTGTGTTTCGAATCATTCGGCTGGATGAATTATGGTATTGGGAACCTGCGATATTTATAAGATTATATAGGTGAAATATATGTATGAAAACAGAAATCTTGGATTTTAAGCCCAGAAGGGCATTGGGCCCTTGATTAGGATAATTAGTGTTGAATTACATACTGCACAGATTTCTCAAATAAATCCATACACAATGGCATAGGACCTTGTCCATTGGATGATTGAATGAGGAAGAGAACATCCAGTCAAAAAGGGATACTCGGTAGGATTAGGAAGAAGAGTGAGTATAGGATTTGGACCAAAAGATCTTTAGCAATAGGGTTTCAGTTAGAGAGTGAATGTAAATGTCAGCACATATGAAGATTCAGTCACAATGATGAACTTTGAAAAATATGTAGGAAAGCAGATAATAATAGAGACATTGCAAAATCAGGCAAAGTATAAAGTGACTGATAGGATTAGACATTTTGAACAGGGTTGAGTTTGAATATACACTCTTAGGAAGAAACAAATATGTAGTCACCAAAAGAACTGACATTTGAGAGCATTAGGCAACCTGGACATGGATGCTTTATTAATCCATGTTCACTTTCCTTTTAGGCTTTGGGACAATCATAAGTGTGACCTTTGCATTTTTTGTCCAGAATATTACTGTGATAGAATGTATGCGTAGATCAGGTGACATGAGTATTTCTTCCAGCATTTCTGGGAGCAATGTTTTGAAGTCCTATAAATTAGTATTGGGGGTATAAAGAGGTGTACCCTGTGAGTATGAATTCAGACATAATGGATGAATAGATTACATTTTGAATAAATAATATAACTGGTCCCACTTTAAATAATGGATTGAATTGATATCTCAAATCTTATAAGAAATCTTATATTGATATACCATCATTAATTCCAACCAGCAATACATCTAAAGGTAATATTAGGGTTACGGTATATCATGAAAGCTGTGTGAGTTTTACTTCAAAAGTGATCATGGAAATTGAAAATAACGTGTGTGGAAAGAAGTCTCATGAAAAGAGCAGTCAAAAACATGGAGGAATACATGTGTTGTGAAGAAGAAAGTAATTGAAAGTGAAACAAATGCCTATAAATTTGCTAACATGTGTATGAAATATATATCCTATGATGTGCATAAACTGAAGAAATAGTAATGTTCCAGTGTTGAAAAAAAATGAACGTCAAAATACACATCATGTCCCATAGGAATCTACTTGCATTGCTGTTAAACTGGGTTAGTTACTCTAGAAATATTAGGATTTGTATGCACCATTCACTGAAGTTAGTTTTCAGTACTAGGAAACAAATATGAATTTCAGGTGAATGAATATTTTTGAAAATAATCTTGTGAAAATTTGATTATAAATCCACATACTTGAATATGAAAGAGTTTAGGGAGAGTATAATAAGAAAAATATTTCATATTTTGAAGAATCTGGAGAGTATATATATATACCCACTCTCAAACAAACACACACACAGACATTAAAAATAGCATAATATATGCCAATTAAAATTCACCATGAAATGTATATCATCCACAGATCCAAAAGTATTTATTTTATTGAACATGGATTTATGTATAATGTTGTTCAACTAGGAATTTCACTCAGAGGTTGAATTTTCAGTTCCAGCAGCGTTTAGGAGGAGTTATCTCTTACAATTTGTATCTGCCAAGTCAGCCAACTCACAAGAATGTACGTGTGGTATCAGGTAAGATTCTAAAATTGCATATAAAAATACATGTGCTGAATAGGCTACAGAGAAAGGGAGACAGGAATTCACATATTTGTTAACTTTAATACACATGGAGAACTATTTCAACAAATTATTGACTAGATTCATAACTCCTACCCTATATAATGCAAAAGGCAATTCCAACTATACACCATGCCTCCTCTGAACTGCTTGTATTTCTATTATTTTGACTTATTTTACTCCATCTTATTAAAATTAGTAGTCAGAGTCTAGTAGGGTAGGTGTTAGATTCAGGTATTCAGTATTTCGAATAAAAAATTAGAAAATAAATCCAATGTGTATATAAATACGTGGTACAAAATAATCTTTCCACTCTCATCCAGAACAATGCCTTGACATTACAATCACCCAGAGTAAGACAAAATTAGAGGAGAAGAGTTAGAAAATCTGTGAATAAATATCTGGAAAGGAAAATGCTCAGGAGTTCACAACCTTGGAGGTGGTAGAGGAAATTCCAAAAGTAAGGGACAGGGTAAACACTCCACAAACATGGAGCTCTGCTGACCTAAAGACTTCTTGAGAATCTGCCTCTGACGTTGGGCACTTGAAATATATGTTGTTGTCAGGAATTTTAGCTTTCTTTGTAGTGAGACCATCAAATCTGGGTCTGCATCTATGTGACTTGGAGGTCATGTTTCTTATTTTCCAATGAACATGAGGCAGCAATGTTGAATTCTCTCTCTTAGGGTAAACTTTGGCCATGGGGGGCTAAGTGTATCCACATGTGGACTGTGAAGCCATTTGGGCATCCTTCACTTTTTGTGGTGTTTCTTGCTGCTGAAATGGAATTTTTGTATTTACTTCACGAAATACAAAGAATTCAACTGTTACCCAGTGCATGAGGGAGATCTGTCACGTGTGGTAGGTCAGGGTCTGCAGGAGAATGCATCAACCAGGCTTATATTCCACATAGCTTGCCCCCATGACGATAGCAACCTGATTCTAAACATTGCCCTGAAATCTCTCCATATAACAAGATGCCTTTACATAGAAGGGACTGCTGGCTGCACCATGTCAGTCACAAGCCATTTGGAAGCCAATGGGAGATACACATGCCCCCACCACAGATGTTTTATCACACACCTGCCCACCACTGCTCTATGCCCACTCCTCAGCAGGCTTCAACTTCTTGGCATCTATGTTCGGCACCATCTTCATGAAAACCAGTCAATCAAGGCACTGACTGGTATACTCATGATCATCCTCAGGATATCCAAAGATTCTCCAGTGCCACCTGGTCATGGGAATTTTAAAAATTTATGGTATTTATCTAGCCATTTTTCAAGGAGGAAGTTGGAGGCACTGTGGGTTTCAATTTATTCTGGAACCATTAAATGGTGAGGAAGCTCATTTCAATGAAATCTCTGGAGAACCCTCACAGGAAGGTTCCCAAACAGTGGCCAAAAGGTCACATGAATCCAGGCCTATTGAGGTCTACAATGTGATGTCCATGTGTGTTTTGACTCTCAACTATGGATGCCAAGTTTTTCAGAATAAAATCATGTGATATCCTGGCTGAGATTCCAAGTGCTCTGGGAAAAGCAACCCTGGGCCTAGGTCTCAGTTTCCAAGGGCGACTCTCATGCGTGGCCTCGTAAAATCCCAACACAATTTATGGCAATACTTCTCTGAGGTCAGTTCCAGAACTCATTGTCTAAGGGGAATCACACCAGAGTTCAAGTCCAGGTGGACCCAGGCATCTGTTCCAACCGCCACACCAATGACCACAATTTAAACCAAAACACTCCCACATGGCCCTCATCTTCGTCCATATAGACACTCATCATAACCTCTGGCTGGAGTTTTCCATGAGGGGTGCAGCCCAAGACAGTGTCCAAAATAACCTCTCTTGCCCCTCATTTGCATAAAGACATGGTGGCCTGGACACCCGTCTTGGGAACCAGGAATGATCAAATAGGCCTGCTGTTAATACTGCTCTGCTTCTCCAATATGAGGCCTACTGACTGTCAGGTATAGATTTTTTTTTTTTTAAGAAAGAGTGAGAGAGTGAGAAAGACGGAGAGAGAGAGAGAATTTTAATACTTTTCTTTTTTAGTATTTGGCGGACACAACATCTTTGTCTGTATGTGGTGCTGAGTATCGAACCCGGGCCGCACGCATGCCAGGCGAGCGCACTACGGTGTGAGCCACATCCCCAGCACCAGGTATAGATTCTTCATGTGATTTGAATTAAGTTGAAAACCCCAGCACCTATGGGCTAGCTTCTGCAGGGCTTTGAAGATCTTATTTGAACCAAAGTTTCGTATTCTTACTTGATGGAGGTCAGGAACCTTACAGAGAAAGGCGAGAGAATTCTTCCACAATGAATGCTCTTTTAGCCAATGTAGTTTATGATGCACACATGGGATCTTTCTTTAGATCCATCAGGTGCTGAGAATCTAAGCCACAGCCTCACAGAGGACCTATAGCCTGATTCAGACACATTCCTTTCCGAAGCAATTAAGCAAAGAGCCACATGTGATGCCCATTCATTTTCATTTGAAAACAGTTTTCTTTATGCTTCCCAATGGGTGGCCTGAGGCAAAGATCATCCTGACATTCAGGGCAACAGAAAAATAGGTAAGCAAAAGGCCCAAAGCAGTGTTTCTCCACTGAGACTTTCCTGATCACACAGATATCTGAGTTTTCTGGGATTCTCACCATTCCCTTCAGCTATCTAGTATATGGCCATGTCACTGAGTTTGGAGGTGGTACATATCTTGGACACAATACCATGAGCCTATTCTGGAGAGTGGCCAGAATTCAGAAAAAAAAAAAGGAACTTAGTAAGATATCAGGGGTTGCTCATTGATAAGGCAAGCCGCAGTCCTTTAATAAACTGGGAAGTATGAATGCTGGAAAGCTTTCTACTAGACAGGACACATCAATTGAAGCTTTCAGTTTTCTAATGTCTACAACCACGGACACGGTGGGATACACAGACCTAGAAACACTTGCCGTGTCAAACGACTTACTAGAATCAGTTCACTCCAAACCAAACAAACCGCCTTTCTTACCTATTCTCAGAACATGAGACAAAACCACACACTCACACCCACACCCACAAAGGCACCTCCTTCCCCCATGTAGGTCTGTGACTATCCGGAGTGTCCTCTGACTTTTGGGCCATACTATGTTCCCCCAAAATGGCCTGTCCTGTCTCAGATCTGGTCTCCTTGGCCAACTCTGTGAAGTTGTCAGGAGCCAGCGGTGAGCCACTCCCTGCTTTCCCAGGAATAGCCCCGCTTCAGAGCTTTCTTGCATTTGGCCTTCCTCACATCTGTAGGTACCAAGAAAGACTGTCTCATACAGGAACATGAATGAATTTAGGGAATGTATAAAAAGACACACTTATTTCATATTTTGGAAAATCTGGAGAGTATATATATATATATATATATATATATATATATATATATATATACAGACACACACACACACATTAATATTTAGCAATATATATGCTAATCAAAATTCATCACGAAATATAATTCATCCACATATCCAAAAATATTCATTTTACTGAACATGGATTTAAGAATAATGTTTTTCACTAGAAGCTCACCCATAGGTTGAATTTTCAGTTCCATCAGTATTTAGGGGATGTAATCTCTTCTCACAATTTTTATATCCAAAGTCAGTGAGCTCACAAGAATATACGTGTGTTACCAGGTAGGATACTATATATGCGTAAAAAAATACATGTACTCAATTGGCTACAGAGAAAGAGAGACAGGAATTTACATATATGTTAACTTTAAAAGATCATGGAGAAATACTACAATGAAAACTTGACTAGATTTATAACACATACTCTTGATAAAGCAGAAGGCAAATCCAAGCATACACCATGCTTCCTATGAAAGGCCTGTATTTCTATTTAGTTAGGTTTCTTTTTCTCCATTATATTAGGATTAGTAGTCAGAGTCTGGTAGGGTATGGATTAGTGTCAGGGATTCAGTATTTCAAATGGAAAAAGGAAAATGAATCTAATGTGTATGCAAACATGTGCTACACAAAAATCTTCCCACTCTCATCCAGAACGAAGCCTTGACATAACCATTGCTCCAAGTAAGACACAATTAGTTGAGAGGAGTTAGAAAATATGTGAATACATATGTGGAATGGAAAATGCTCAGGAGTTCACAACACTGGAGGTGGTAGAACAGTTTCCAGAAGTAAGGGAGAGAGTAAACACTCCACAAACATGGAGCTGTGCTGGCCTAAAGACTTCTTGAGAAACTTCCTCTGAGGTTGGGCACATGAAATATATGTAATTGTTAGGAGAATTAGCTTCGTTTGTAGGGACCCCATCAAATCTGGGTCTGAATTTATGTGACCTGGATGACATGGTTCCTTATTTTCTAATGAACATGAGACAGCAGTTCTGAATTCTCTCTTTGTCGGTAACCTGTGGCCACTGGGAGCTAAGTCTCTCCCCGTGTTGTCTGTGAAGTCAGTTGGTCATCCTCCACTTTTCGTGGTGTTTCTTACTGCTGCACTGGGAGTTTGGTATTGGCTTCACGAAATACAAGGAGTTGAACTGGGACAAAATGCTGGAGGGAGTTCTGTCACGTATGGTTTGTCAAGGTCTCCAAGAGAATGTACAAACCATACTTCTATTCCAAATAGTTTTCCCCTTGACTATAGCAACCTGATTCTGAACATTGCCCTGAAACCTCTCCATATAACAAGATGCCTTTACATATAAGCATCTGCTGCCTGCACCATGTAAGTCACATGTCTTTGAAAGCCAATGGCAGATCCAGGTGGTCCTACCAAAAATATTTATTCACACACCTACAGTCCACTGCTCTACACTCACTACTCAGCAGGCTCCAACTTATTGGCATCTCTGTTCTACATCATTATCACGAAACCCAGTCAATCAAGGCCCTGTCTGGTACACTCATGATCAGCAACCGGACATCCCCAGGTTCTCCAGTACCACCTGGTCATGGGAATTTCAAAAGTTTCATGGTATTTATATCGCCATTTTTCAAGGATGAAGTTCGAGGCACTGTGGGTTTCAATTCATTCAGGAACCATTAAATGGTGAGGAAGCTCATTTAAATGAAAGCTCTGGAGAACTCTCACAGGCAAGCCTTTCCAAAGAGTGGCCAAAAGGTCACATGAATCCAGGACCATTGAGGTCTAAAATGTGAGGTCCATGAGTGTTTGGAATCTCAAATATGGCTGCAAAGTCTTTAAGAATAAAATATTGGGATATCATGGCTTAGATTTCCCAAGCTCTGTGGAAAGCCATCCTGGAAATAGATCTCATTTTCCAAGGGCGATTCTCATGCATGGCCTCCTAAAATCGCAACACTATTTATTGTAATACTTCTCTGAGGTCAGTTCTAAAACTCAGTCTCTAAGGGGAATCATACCAGAGTTCAAGCCCAGGTGGACCCAGTCATCTCTTCCAACCACCACACAAATGACCACAATTAAAACCAAAACACTCCCATATGGCCCTCATCTTCTTTTATATAGACACTCATCATAACCTCTGGCTGGAGGTTTCCATGAGGGGCGCAGACCGAGACAGTGTCCAAAATATGTTCCCTTTCCTTTCATTTGCCTAAAGTCAGGGTGGCCTGGACACTTGCTGTGAACTTGGAGTAATCAAATACTCCTGTCATTAATTCAGGTCCACTTCTCCAATTTGAGGCCGACCGACCGTGGGGTTTAGAATCTTTATTTGAATTGGAGTCATGAGAAAACCCAAGCACCTATAGCCTAGCCTCTGTAAGTTTGAAAAACTCATTTCACCCAAAGAATCCCTATTCTCACTTGATGGAGGTCAGGAACCTTACAGAGGAAGGCGAGAGACTTCATCCCAAAGACTGCTCTTTTGGCCATTTTGGTTTGGGATGCACACAAGGGAAATTTCTTTAAATCCATCAGGTGTTGAGAATCTAAGCCACAGCCTCACACACGGCCAAGGGGCTGATTCAGACAATCCCTTTCCAAAGGAATTAAGCAAAGAGTCACAGGTATACCCATTCATTTCCATTTGAAAACTGTTTTCTTCAGGCTTCACAAAGGGGTGGCCTGAGTCAAAGACCTTCCTGACATTCAGTTCAACAGAACAATAGGTAAGCAAAAGGCCCAAAGCAGGGTTTCTCCACTGAGACTTTCCTGGTCACACTGATATCTGAGTTTTCTGAGATGCTCGCCATTCACTTCAGCTATCCAGTTCATGGCCATGTTACAGAGTTTGGAGGGGGTACATATCTTGGACACAAAACCATGGGCTTATTCTGGAGAGTGGCCAGAATTCAGGAAGAAAACAGGAACTTATAAAGATAGTAGGTGTTGCCCATCCATAAGGCAAGCTACAGTCCATTCATCAATTTGGCTAGATAAATGCTGTGAAGCTTTCTACTAGTTAGGACACATCCATTGATGCATTTTTTTTAATGTCTACAACCACGGACACAATGGGATACACAGACATAGAAACACTTGCCTTGTCAAATGACTTACTAGAAACAGTCCACTCCAAACCAAACAAACCGACTTTTCTACCTATTCTAAGAACATGACACAAGACCACAAACCCATAACTACAAACAAAAAGGCACCTCCTTCGCCCAGGTAGGTCTGTGACTATCCGGAGTGTCCTCTGACTTGTGGGCGAATAATGTTCCCCCGAAATGGCCTGTCCTGTCTTAGATCTGGTCTCCTTGTCCAACTCTGTGAAGTTGTCAGGAGCCAGCGGTGAGCCTCTACTTGCTTTCTCAGGAAAAGCTCTGCTTCAGAGTTTTCTTGCATTTGGCCTTCCTCACATCTGTAGGTACCAAGAAAGACTGACTCTGTCCTTGGTAAATCCAAACAAGTGAGACCACCTGGACTGGGACTGGGACTGGCTATGGGTGCCTGGCATCCTGGATCCCAAGTTCAGAGAGTTCCATCACCAAGGAAGTGTGATGGAACTGTTTTTAGTTCCTCCTTCAGGAACTGAATGAGGTCACTGTCTTGGCAACCACTTTGTCCAAACTGTTGCTTCCAAGGTTCCCATGAGATGGAGGCTGGCCCTAATTCCTGTGACACTTTAACAAGTTTGAATTGTATATCAACCATAATCTCCCAGGAACAGATCTACACACAGGCCTGGTTTGGCTCTTCTTCTCTGCTTTAAGAATAGAAGCTTATTCAGACACAACCCTTCATCCTGACCAAGTTGTTTGCCATGGAAGATGACTTTTGCTCTCTCAGGTCCTTCATAGCTGCCTACATATTCTCCAGGGATCATTTCACCATGGACATTTGAGGTTATCACCAGGTGGAAGATCCATTACATTCCAGTATTATAAGACCAACTTTTTCCCTGCTCTTCTGTAAAGTAAGATTGAGGGAACACTGTATGGTTAGGGTTAATAACAGGTTCGATTTGGGTTAGGAATCATTTTGCTGGATGAATAATGGTATTGGGAACCTGCGATATTTATAAGAATATAGAGGTGAAATGTATGATTTGAAGCCCAGAAGGGCATTGGGCCCTTCATTGGGATACTTAGCATTGAATTAACTTCTGAACAGATGTCTCAGATAAATCGATATACAGTGGCATATGACCTTGTACCTTGGAGGATTGAATGTAGAAAAGAACATCCAGTCAAAAAGGGATAGTCGGTAGGATTAGAAAGATAGTAGTTAGGTTTAGGAAGAAGAGTGCGTGTAGAATTTGCCACAAAAGTTCTTTAGCAATAGGTTTTCGGTTAGAGAATGAATTTAAATGTCAGCACATGTGAAGAGTCAGTCACAATGATGAAATTGGGAAAATATGTAGGAAAGCAGATATAAATAGAGACATTAGGTAATCAGGCAAAGTATATAGTGAGTGATAGGATTAGACATTTTCAACATGGTTGAGGTTGAATATATTATCTTAGGAAGAAACAAATATGTAGTCACCAATAGGATTGACATTTGAGAGCATTAGGCAACCTGGACATGATATATTTAGTAATCCATGTTCACTTTCCATTTAGGCTTTGGTACAATCATAAATGTGAACTTTGAATTTTGTGTCCAGAATATTTATGTGATTAAATATATATATGTAGATCAGGTGACATGAGTATTTCTCCACCATTTTTGGGAGCAATGTTGACTGACTACTACTGACTGATAGGAATAGATTCTTTATGTGATTTGTCGTCATGAGAAAACCCAAGCACCTCTTCATGGCTTGAAGAACTCATTTGACCCAAAGAGCCACAAGTGATGCTCATTCATTTCCGTTTGAAAACAGCTTTCTTCAGGCTTCACAAAGGGGTGACCTGAGGCAAAGAACTTCCTGACATTCTGGGCAACAGAACAATAGGTAAGCAAATGGCCCAAAGCAGGGTTTCTCCACTGAGACTTTCCTGATCACACTCTCCCTGCTCACGTGTAAAGTTAGATTGAGGGAAAAGTCTATGGTTAGGGTTAATAACATATTCGATTTCGGTTAGGAATCATTCTGAAGGATGAATAATGGTATTGGGAGACTGGGATATTTACAAGAATACATAGGTGAAATACAAGTATGAAAACAGAAATCTAGGTACAATTTGAAGCCCAGAAAGGCATTGGGCCCTTGAGTGGGTTACTTAGCTTTGAGTTATGTCCTGCCCAGATGTCTCAGATAAATCGATATTCAATGGCATAGGACCTTGTACCTAGGATGATTGAATGTTGAAGAGAACATTCAATTAAAAAAAGAAAGTCCGTAGGATTAGGAAGATAGTTGCTAGGTTTAGAAACAAGAGTGAGTATAGGATTTGGACCAAAAGTTCTCTAGCAATAGGTTTTCATGTAGAGAGTGAATGTAAATATCAGCACATGTGAAGAGTCAGTCACAATGAGAACTGGGGAAAATATGTAGGAAAGCAGATGTCAATAGAGACTTTAAGAAATCAGGCAAAGTTTAAAGTGAGGGATAGGATGCGATATTTTCAACAGGCTTGAGATTGAATATATAATCTTAGGAAGAAACAAATATATAGTCAACAATAAGATTTACATTTGAGAGCATTAGGCAACCTGGACATGGATGTTTTTAGTAATGCATGCTCACTTTCCTTTTAGGCTTTGGTACAATCATAAGAGTGACCTTTGTTTTCTGTGTCCAGAATGTTACTGTGATAAAATGTATATGCAGATCAGGTGACATGAGTATTTCTTCCACCATTACTGGGAGCAATATTTTGAAGACGTATAAATTCGTATTGGGGGAAAAAAGAGGTGTACCATGTGTCTATAAATATAGAAATAATGCATGAATAGACCATACTGTGAACAAATAATATAACTGGTTCCAACTTTAAATAATTGATTTAATTAATATCTGAAAATGTAAAGGAAATCTTAAATTGATATACATACATTCATTATAGCCAGTCATAAATCTAACGGTAATATTAGGGTTATGGTTTATCAAGAAGAGTGTGTGAGTTTTGCTTCAAAAGTGATTATGGAAATTGGAAATAATGTGTTTGAAAAGAAGTTTCATGAAAAGACCAGTCAAAAAATCTGGAGGAATATATGTGTTCTGAAGCAGGAAGTGATTGAAATTGAAACAAATGCCTATATATTTGTGAACTTGTGGATAAAATATATATCCTATGATGTGCATAAACTGAGGAAATAGTAATGTACCACGGTTGAATAAAAATGAACCAGAAAATACACATCATGTCCCATTGGAAACTACTTGCATTGATATTAAACTGGGAATTACTGTAGAAATATTAGGATTTGTATGCACCATCCACTGAAGTTAGCTTTCAGTACTAGGTAACAAATATGTATTTCAGGTTGATGAATATTTCTGAGAATTATCTTGTGAAAAGTTGATCATAAATCCACATACATGAATATGAATGATTTTAAGGAGTGTATAATAAGACTCATATATTTCATATTTTGAAAAATTTGTAGAGTGTGTATATATATATATATATATATATATATATATATATATATATATACACAAAAAGACATTAAAAACTAGCAATATGTATGCCAATCAAAATTCATCATAAAATATATATGTCATCCACAGATCCAAAAATATTTATTTCACTGAAAATGGATTTATGTATAATGTTGTTCTACTAGGAAGCTCACCCATATTTTGAATTTTCAGTTCCAACAACGTTTAGGAGGAGTGATCTCTTCTCATAATTTGTATCTGCCAAGTCAGCCACCTCACAAAAATGTACATGTGATAACAGGATACTATACGTGCATATAAAAATACATGTGCTGAATAGGCTACAGAGAAATGAGACAGGAATTTGTTGAGAGCCATAGCTGAAGGGGCCTCAGCAAACTTCCAGCTGCCAGCAAATTTCCAGCTGCCGGCTGATTATTGGCTCACAGCGACCCCAGCATCATCTAGCTGATTGGCTCCTCTGTGGTGATGCTCATTGGGCTGTTTCCCTGCCCTTTCAGACCATGGAGCTGCTCCTTGGGGGACTTTTTTTGCTCCACCCACATGACCCAGTCAATCGGCCTCAAGAGCAGTAGGATTGTGGCAGATGGAGAGGCTTGTGTGTGTGAGAGAGACTTTACAAGGAAGCCATTAGCGTCAGTTGGGCTCTGAGGGTTTTTCCTGAGGAGTTGTTTTGTTTGCCGTGTGTGGTTCTAAAAATAAAGTTTGTTTTTTTTTTTTTTTTTTGACAAGTGGCTCCTGAATTATGCCCAGCCAGACTGCAGACTGCAGCATTTGGTGGCTCGCATGGGGAATGACTGAGGGTAAGTGATAAGGTAAACTGCTTGCCCCTGTGGGCAAGGTGAAAGGATGGGTAGCCATTTTAAGATTACTCCTTTGTTTAGCTTCACTTTTGTTTTAAGTTGCCTGTCCCTGGAGATGAGTGGGATGGAAGAAAAACCGCTCACATCTGAGAAAAAACTATTTACGTCTGAGGAACAGATAGGTATAAAGGACGAATGCACATGTCAGGAGGATAGAAAGGCTATAATGACTTTTTGTTTTTCCCTTTTTAATTCATTCTGTCTCAGTTTTGTTTGGCGTCATCTTGTTGGGTTGTATTATAATAGAAATACACGATCAGAAATTAGTAAAAAACAAACTGAAAGAGTGTTAAATAAATTGTTAGAGAAAGGAGGCATCTCAGAAATATCAAGGACAGTCAGGGCATTTGTTGATACAATACAAAAATGTAGCCCATGGCTTTTGAAGGAGGAGTCATTAAATATATCACAATGGAACCATCATGGTGAAGATTTAAAAAGATTAGAAAAGAGCAGCCCAGGGACTATGCCAGTTGGCACATTGCCATTGTGGACGTTCATATCTGGTTTGCTTAGTCCAAAGCCTTCAGTTCAGACACAGATAGAGGAACCAAGTTTAGAGCAGAGAAAGCAATCAGGGTCAAAGTTAAAAAAGGAGACTGCTACTAACACCTTTCTGTCACCAGAGGATGTAAATGTCCAACTAACAAGGCCACCTCCATGTGCTGGGAGGCCCCCAACCCCCACAGTTGATAGTTCGGATCCTGAGACAGGATCTCAAGTATTAACATGCCCTGTATTTGAGGTAGGAGGGCAGCGAATTCACCATGCTTTAAATTTCAAAATAGTGAAGCAGCTAAAAGAGGCTGTAACAACCTATGGTCCTCAAGCACACTTCATTGTACGCTTGGTCGAATCCATTAACACCATGAACATGACGCCAGCAGATTGGGCTAATATGTGTAAAGCTGTGCTAAATGGAGGTCAATACCTATTATGGAAGGTTGCCAATGAGGAATTTTGCAAAGAGATGTCTAGGCGAAATGCAGCAGCTGGTTATCCACAGAGAAATCTAGATTTGTTGTTAGAAAAGAGACCTTATGAGGATCAGCAGCAACAAATTGCATATGATACTGGCATATACGCACAAATTGCTGTAGAGGCAGTTAGGGCATGGAAGACTTTACAAGGACATGGAGGTTTACAAGGTCAATTATCTAAGGTAATACAAGGAGCTAATGAATCTTACGCTGGATTTGTAGATAGGCTTATTGAAACAGCTACAGAGTTTTTGGGAATACAGAACAAGCAATGCCATTATTAAAACAACTGGCTTATGACCAAGCGAATCATTGCTGCAGAGGTATCATTAGACCATGGAAACATGAAGATTTAAACACATTTATTAAATTTTGTAGAGACATTAATGAAGAAGAGCAAGTCGTGGCAGCTGCAGTAAAACAGGCTTTAGATGCCAGAGACATTAATGAAAAAGGGCAAATTGTGGCAGCTTTAGTAAAACAGGCTTTAGATGCCAGGCCAAGAACATGCTACAATTGTGAACAAACAGGACTTTATAAAAGGAATTGCCCCATAGGAGGAGGGTTTAACAAAACTAGGTATTAAAGGACTAGAATACCGGGTATTTGGCCACGATGCCGTAGAGGGAGACATTGGGCTAATGAATACCATTCTCAAACCACCATAGAGGGTACTTCATTATCAAAAAACAAACAAGCACCAGGTGTTTATCCACGATATCATGGAGAAAGGCATCCGGCTCCATTGCCAAAAAATGGACAGGGGGGCACAATGCTCTGGGGCCCGAAACCGCAAATATATGGAGCACTGGAGGAAACCAGCAACCCCATCAGTGTAGTGCCCACGACACATTGTTCATCAGATCCCTCATCAGACAAACCAGAGGGCGCGCAGGGTTGGACATCTGTGCCTCCGCCAGATCAATACTAACTCCAGAGATGGGAGTTCAAATCATTCCCACAGGGGTGAAAAGACCTCTTCCCAAAAGAACAGTAGGCTTATTATTGGGATGCAGCTCTTCTACTCTAAAAGGACTTATGATGAGTCCTGGGGTAATTGATCCCGATTATGAAGGTGAAATAAAAATTATAGCCAGTTCTCCAAAGGGTATATCAGTAATTTCTCCAGGAGATAGAATAGCACAATTACTAATAATACCCAGCCCACATGATAAATTTTACAGTCATTCTGTAGAAAGAGGTTCCAAGGGATTAGGCTCCACAGGTGTAGATTGGGCTATGCTTTCTTTAAATTTAGATTCTCGCCCCATGCTAAAACTAAATATTCAAGGACATGAATTTAATGGGCTACTGGATACAGGTGCAGACCTTAGCATCATCTGTCGTCAAGAATGGCCAAAACATTGGCCATTACAACAAGCCACTCAAACGCTTCGAGGCCTAGGAGTGGCGACTAATCCCCATAAAAGTGCAACGGTATTAGATTGGAAGGATCCTGAAGGATGTGAAGGAACTATACAGCCATATGTATTGGAACATCTTCCCGTAAATTTATGGGGATGAGATGTCCTAGATCAATTAGGTTTGACATTAACAAATAACATCAATCAAAATTCACCCACTATTATGGCTAGACAAGATTTTAGGAAAGGAAAAAGATTAGAAAAACAAGAACAAGGTATAGCAGCACCAATACAAAAAGATCAAGGAACAGATAGACATGCGTTGGATTTTCAGAAAGGGCCACTGAGACAATTAATATTACTTGGAAATCAGAAAAACCAGTATGGGTTCCTCAGTGGCCCCTGACTAAAGAAAAGATACAAGTAGCCCATGACCTGGTCAAACAACAATTAGCGGAAGGACATATACAACCTTCTGTGTCTCCCCATAATACTCTCATTTTTGTCCTTAAAAAAAAATCTGGTAAATGGAGATTATTGCAAGATTTAAGAGCCATTAATAATGGGATGGTTATTATGGGACCAGCTCAATCAGAGATTCCTCAATTGTGTGCTTTGCCAAAAACTTGGTATGTTTTTGTTGTAGATATTAAAGATCGTTTTATTTTCAATTCCAATTCATCCTGAGGATACTCCAAGTTTTGCATTTACTATACCTGCACTGAATCATGAAGGTCCTGACAAGAGATATGAGTGGAAAGTATTCCCTCAAAGGATGGCTAACAGCCCAACTATGTGTCAAATTTATGTTAACAAAGTAATCCAGCCACTTAGAAATCAAATTCCTGAAATACAAATTTTTCACTATATGGATGATGTATTATTAGCACACCAAGCTAAAAACCCATTGCTAGAATGGTATGCCACACTTACAAACGTATTAAAAAATTATAACCTAGAGATAGCAATAGGTAAAGTACAATTAAATTTTCCAATTAATTATTTAGTAGCTCTATTATCCTCAACCATGGTCAGTCAACCAAAAATTCAAATACGAGTAGATCAACTCAAATCAATTAATGACTTTCAAGAGTTATTAGGAGACATAAATTGGATAAGGCCTCATCTAGGTATACCAACAGGAGAGTTGGGACCTTTATTTGATATCCTAAAAGGTCCATGAGGTCCAAATTCACTCAGAATGTTAACGCCTGAAGCAAGAAAAGCAATAAAAATCATTGAAACATATATGGGAAATATGCATTTGGATAGAGTTGATATAATTTTGCTTTTATTATTTATTGTACTAGCAACAACAAAAAAATATTCCTACAGGAGTATTTTGGGAAGAAGGCCCATTATTATGGATACATTTATCTGATTCTTCTAACACTATTATTACTAGCTATCCTGAGGCTGAGGGAGAATTAATACTCATAGGAACAAAAGCAGCAAAAAGAGTGTGTGTGGAATTTCACCCAATAAAATTATTACTCCATATACTATGAATCAAATTGATGAATTAGCTAATGAGTTAAATACTTGGGCAATAATCGTGTGTAAATCTAATGTTTCATTTGATAACCACTTACCATCTTATCTTTTATTGTCTTTTTGGTCATCGCATCCTGTAATTTTTTCAAAAATGACAAGAAAACACCTATCATGAATGCTCCAAATATATTCACCGATGGGTTAAATAATGGTACAACAGCAATAGTTACACCTGATCCAACTTTTATATTTTTAGTACCAAAACAATCAGCTCACAAGGTAGAGCTTAATACAGTATTACAAGCTTTTGTGATTTTTAAAGATTCTGTATTTAATTTATTTTCCGATAGTCAGTATATAGTTAATGCTATAGTATCCCTTGAAGATGCTGGTAGGATTTCCCCTTTCTCTACTGTTTTCTCTTTGTTTTCCACTATACAAAGTCTAATCTGGGACAGAAAAGATCCATTCTTTATAGGACATATCAGGGCACATACAGGATTGCCTAAAGCCCTTAGTTTGGGCAATGATTTAGCAGATAAAACTACACTTGACATACATACATATTTTCTCTACACTAGAAGAAGCAATAAATTTTCATAAAAAGTCCCATGTCAATGCTTATACTTTACAAAAGCATTTCAAAATAACTAAGGAACAAACTAGACAAATTATAAAACAATGTCAAAATTGTGTGACCCTTTTACCACAAGTTAATCTTGGAGTCAATTCTAGAGGATTGATACCTAACCATATTTGGCAGATGGACGTCACACACTTGCCAGAATTTGGAAAATTAAAATATTTGCATGTTACAGTTGATATTTCTTCTGGATTTTTGATGGGCTCCCTTCATGCTTGAGAAAAAACTAAAGATGTTATAGCTCATTGCTTACAAAATTTTGCCACTGTGGGCATTCCAAAACAGTTAAGAACAGATAATGCCCCCGGTTACACTTCTAACTCTTTTAAAAAATTTTGCTCATCATTTGGCATTACTCATATAACAGGAATTCCATACAATCCACAGGGACAAGGCATAGTTGAAAGAGCACATCAAACAATAAAAATGTACTTATTAAAGCAAAAAAAAAAACGGAATTGAGAAGGGGTATATATTCCCCAAAGATAAACTTAAATTAACGCTTTTTACTCTAAACTTTTTCAACTTGGATTCATCAGGACTTAGTGCTGTGGAAAGGCATATGTGTCCAAAAAATTTGCATAAGCCCAAGGTACTTTGGAAGGATATTCTAATAGGACAATGGAAAAGTCTTGACCCAGTAATTTTCTGGAGTTGGGGGTCTGTTTGTGTGTTTCCACAGGAAGAACAGCAGCTGATTTGGATTTTGGAGAGATTAACTAAAGTCCTGACCCAGTGATTGTCTTTAGTCAGGGGTCTGTTTGTGTGTTTCCACAGGAAGAACAGCAGCCGATATGTATTCCAGAGAGATTAACTAAAGTGATTTCTATAGACCAAAAAGAAGATGATTTGGCTCAAATTCATAACAGCTGATATCCAAAATTCCAGGTTGGCTATCCTTACATCTGCGACAGAACCAGGATGGTTTTTTCAATATCTATTATATTATTGCCCTTTCCCACATCCTGAAGTTCTATTTTGTATTTTTTTTTTTTTGAGCTCATACAGACCTAGGTTAATGTTTTGCTGATCAGTTCTATTTTTTGACTATAGAGTTTTTAAACATTCCAATGGTGATTTCACCTGTAAAAAGTTATAAGGCCTTTACTATTATGTTATGTGTTGTATATATTATATTATTTGTGCACACTTGTGTTTTGTGTTTTATGTTTGAATGTACATATATCCATATATCATATATGATGAGTGCTCATGAAAAAATGGAACCAATTTTTTTTTTTATTCACGTGATTTAAATAGTTTAATTTAAATTGGGTAAACAACTTTTGAGGATTGTTTTAATATGTGAACAAAAAAAGGAGTTTAGCAGAACTGTTTGTTTACTTTCACCTTTCCTTTTCATTATATTTAATAATTCTCTTCAAGATAATGTGAATTGTTAAGATAATTGGTTTTTTTAGTGCCTTCTGGAATGATAAGTAATTTTTTCTTTAGCCATTATTGCCAGAATTCCAATCTTCATCCCAGTGCTGGTGAAGTCAAAGATAAAACCAATCTACAGCTTCTGCAATAGCCATCACTGAACTGCTTGCAGAACTTGCCTGGAATATGTATCACTTGTATGCATTGTGAAATCACATGTATGCATTGTGAACTATCTGTTGGTGCAGCGACTTGTGGTAGTGTTGGGGTATTTTTGCTGATGCTGTCATTGGTGGTACAATTTTTCCAAAAGGAGACATCAATTGGCTTGGTGTATCTTCCCTATTCTCACTTTATAGAGGTCAGGAACCTTACAGAGGAAGGCAAAATACTTCATCTGCAATGACTGTACTTTCGGCCATTTTGGTTTTGGATGCACACATGGGATCTTTCTTTAGATCCATAAGGGGCTGAGAATTTAATCAACAGCCTCACACAGAGCTAAGAGGCTGATTCAGAAACATCTTTATCCAAAGCAATTAAGCATGAGCCACAGGTGATTTCCATTCACTTCCATTTGAAAACTGTTTTCTTCAGGTTTCACAAAGGGGTGGCCTGAGGCAAAGAACTTCCTGACATTCAGGGCAACAGAACAATATGTAAGCAGAAGTCCCAAAGCAGGATATATCCACTGAGACTTTTCTGGTCACAGTGATCTGAGTTTTCTGAGATTCTCGCCATTCACTTCAGCTATCCAGAACATAGCAATGTCACAGAGCTTGGAAGTGATTCATATCTTGAACACAAAACCATGAGCCTCTTCTGGAGAGTGGCCAGAATTCAGGAAGAAAACAGCACCTTAGGAAATTAGCTGGTGTTGCCATCGATAAGGCAAGCCAAAGTCCATACATAAATCGGGCAGGATGAATGCTGGGAAGCTTTCTACCAGACAGGACACATCCATTGAATCATTCTCTTTTCTAATGTCTACAACCACGGACACAGTGCGATACACAGACATAGAAACAGTCGCCTTGTCAAGTGACTTATTAAAAACAGTTCACTCCAAACCAAACAAACCACCTTTCCTACATATTCTCAGAATATGAGACAAATCAAAAAAATACACCCACACAACAAAGGCACCTCCTTCCCCCAAATGGGTCTGTGACTATCCGGAGTGTCCTCTGACTGGTGGGCCACACTATGTTCCCCTGAGATGGCCTGTCCTGTATGAGATTAGGTCTCCTTGGTCAACGCTGTGAACTTGTCAAAAGCCAGCGGTGAGCCCCTACCTGCTTGCTCAGAAAAGGCCCCTCTTCAGAGCTTTCCTGTTATTTGGCCATTCCCACATCAGTAGGTATCAAAAAAGATTGACTCTATCCTTGGAAAATCAAAACAAGTGAGACCACTGCGACTGGGAGTTGGACTGGCTCTGGGTGCCTGGCTTACTGGATCTAAGTTCAGAGAGTTTGATGACCACGGAAGTGAGGTAAGTCACTTTCTTCAGGAACTGAATGAGTTCACTGCCTTGGCAACCACTTTGTCCTAAGAGTTGATTCCAAGGGTCCCATGAGATAGAGGCTGCCCCTGCTTCCTGTGACACTTTCACAAGTTAGAATGGTATATCAACCATAGGCACACAGGAACAGCTCTCCACACAGGCCTGGTTTGGTCCATCTTCTCTACATTAAGATTAGAGAGGCTGATTCATACATATCCCTACATCCTGACCAGGTTGTTTGCCATGGAAGCTGACTTTTGCTCTCTCAGGTCTTTCATAGCTGCCTACAACTTATCCAGGTATCATTTATGTATGGACATTTGAGGTTCTCAACAGGTGGAAGATCGCCTACATTCCTGTATTGAAATACCAACTCCTTCCCTGCTCTTCTGTAAAGTTAGATTGAGGGAAGAGTGTATGATTAGGGTGAATAACAGGTTCGATTTGGGTGAGGAATCATTCTCAGGGTTGAATAACAGTATTGGGAACCTGCGATATTTACAAGAATATATAGGTGAAATATAAGTATGAAAACAGAAATCTAGGTAAGATTTGAAGCCTAGAAGGGCATGGGAACTTGATTGGGATACAATTGGGTTGAATTACGTTCTGAACAGATGTCTCAGATAACTCGATATACAATGGAATAGGACCATGTACCTTGAATGATTGAATGTAGAAGAGAACATCAAGTCAAAAAGGAATACTCGGTAGAAATAGGAGATAGTAGTTTTAGGAAGAAGAGTGAGTATAGGATCTGGACCAAAAGTTCTTTAGCAATATGGTTTCAGTTGAGAGTGAATGTAAATGTTAGCACATGTGAAGAGTGAGTCACGATGATGAACTGGGGAAAATATGGAGGAAAGCAGATATCAATAGAGACATTAGGAAATCAGGCAAAGTATAAACTGAGTCATAGGATTAGACATTTTCAACAGGGTTGAGTTTGGATATATAATGTTAGAAAGAAACAAATATGTAGTCACCAATAGGATTGACATTTGAGAGCATTAGGCAACCTGGACATGGATGCATTTAGTAATCCATGCTCATTTTCCATTTAGGCTTTGGTACAATCATAAGAGTGACCTTTGTTTTATGTGTCCAGAATATTACTGTGATAAAATGTATATGTAGATCAGGTGACATGAGTATTTCTTCCACCATTTCTGGGAGCACTATTTTGAAGAAATATAAATTAGTATTCGGGGTACAAAGGGGTATACCCTGTGTCATAGGATATATTGATAATGCATCAATTGACCATCATGGGAATAAATAATATAACTGGTTCCACTTTAAATAATGGATTGAATTGATATCTGAAAATATATAAGAAATCTAATATTGATATACAGTCATACATTCCAACGAGTTATACATCTAATAGTAATATTAGGGTTATGGTTTATCATGAAAGGTGTGTGAGTTTTGCTTCAAAAGTGATTATGGAAATCGAAAATAATGTGTTTGGAAAGAAGTCTCATGAAAATATCAGTCAAGAAACATGGAGAAATATATGTGTTCTGAAGCAGGAAGTGACTGAAAGTGAAACAAATGCCTATCAATTTGCTAACTTGTGGATGAAATATGTATCCTATGATGTGCATAAACTGAAGAAATAGCAATGTACCAGTGTTGAATAAAAATGAACTTCAAAATACACATCATGTCCCATAGTAATCTACTTGAATTGATGTTAAACAGTGTCAGTTACTGTAGAAATGTTAGGATATGTATGCACCATTCAACGAAGTTAGTTTTCAGTACTAGGAAACAAGTATGTATTTCAGGTGGATGAGTATTTCTGAGAATAATCTTGTGAAAAGTTGATTATAAATCCACATACATGAATATAAATGAATTTAGGGAGTCTACAATAAGACACATGTTTCATATTTTGAAAAATCTAGAGAGAGTGTATATATATATATATATATATATATATATATATATATATATATACACACACACACACACACACACACACACACACACACACACAGAGAGACATTAAAAATAGCAATATATATGCCAATCGAAATTTATCGTGAAATATATATCATCATCAGATCCAAAAATATTAATTTCACTGAACATGGATTTTTGTATAAGGTTGTTCAAATAGGAAGCTCACCCATGGGTTGTATTTTCAGTTCCAACAGCGTTTACGAGGAGTGATCACCTCTCACAATTTGTATCTGCCAATCAGCCACCTCATGAGACTGTATGTGTGATAACCAGATAGGATTCGATATGTGCATATAAAAACACATGTTCTGAATAAGCTAGAGAGAATGGGAGACAGTAATTCACATATTTGTTAACTTTAAAAACACATGGAGAACTATTTCAATTAAAAATTGACTAGATTTATTACTCCTACCCTATATAATGCAAAAGGCAAGTCCAACTATACACCATGCCTCCTATGAAATGCTTGTATTTCTATTTTGTTTGAGTTATTTTTCTCCATCATATTAGGATTCGTAGTCAGAGTCTATTAGGATATGGGTTAATGTCAGGGATTCAGTATTTCAAATAAATGCTGCACAAAAATTTTTGCACTCTCATCCAGAAAAATGCCTTGACATTACCCTCGCCTGAAGTAAGACACAATTAGAGGAGAAGAGTTAAAAATTCTGTGAATACATATCTGGAATGGAATACGCTCAGGAGTTCACAACCTTGGAGGTGGTAGAGAAGTTTCCAAAAGTAAGGGACAGGGTAAAAACTCAACAAACATGGAGCACTGCTGGCCTAAAGACTTCTTGAGAAACTGCCTCTGAGGTTGCGCACTTGAAATATAAGTATTTTTCAGGAGCTTCCTTTGTAGTGAGACCATCAAAGCTGGGTGTGCATCTGTGTGACCTGGAGGACATAGTTTCTTATTTTCCACTGAACATGAGGCAGCAGTGCTGATTTCTCTTTATGTAGGTTAACTGTGTCCACTGGGGGCTAAGTGTCTCTCTGTGTGGACTGTGAATCCATTTGGTCATCCTCCACTTTTCGTGGTGTTTCTTACTGCTGCACTGGGAGTTTGTTATTTGCTTCACGAAATACAAGGAGTTCACCTGGTACAGTGCTGGAGGGAGTTCTGTCACCTGTGGTGGGTCAGGGTCTGCAAGAGAATGCACCAACCATGCTTCTATCCCACATAGCTTTCCCCTTGACCATAACATCCTGATTCTGAACATTGCCCTGAAACATCTCCAAATAACAAGATGCCTTTACATATAAGGGTCTGCTGGCTGCATCATGTCAGTGACAAGCCATTTGGAAGACAATGGAAGATCCCCATGGCCCCACCACAGATGTTTTATCACACACCTGCCCTCCACTGCTCTAGGCCCACTACTCAGAAGGCTCCAACTTACTGGCATCTCTGTTTTACACCATTTGCATGAAACCCAGTCAATCAAGGCACTGTCTGTTATACTCATGATCAGAAACTGGACATTCAAACTTTCTCCAGTGGCACCTGGTCCTGGGATTTCAAAAATTTTATGGTATTTATCTAGCCATTTTTCAAGGATGAAGTTGGAGGCACTGTGGGTTTCAATTCATTCAGGAACCATTAAATTTTTAGAAAGCTGATTTCAATGAAATCTCTATAGAACTCTCACAGACAAGGCTTCTCAAAGAGTGGCCAAAAGGTCACATGAAACCAGGCCCATTGAGGTTTACAATGTGAGGTTCATGTGTGTTTTGACTCTCAACTATGGCTGCCAAGTCTTTCAGAATAAAATCATGTGATATCCTGGCTGAAATTTCCAATGCTCTGTGGAAAGCCACCCTGGGCCTAGATCTCAGTTTCCAAGGGCAACTCTCATGTGTGGCCTTTTATAATCCCAACACAATTCATGACACCTCTTCTCTGAGTTCAGTTCCAGAACCCAGTGTCTCAGGGGAATCACACCAGAGTTCATGCCCAGGTGGACCCAGTCTGTTAGGGTAAAAGAAATTGAAGTTAAAGTGGAAAATACGGGGTGTTGTAAAGTTTCTAAGCTGCAAATCCTGAGTTAAAATGTAAAGGACCAGGTATTGTTAAGTTCTTATGCTAAACCTAAAACCTGAAATTCCTGTAGCTGTTAGGACAATTCCTGGGACTGCCCATTAAATATTCCCCCTGACCATCCAGTTGTTTAATAATCTAGGACCCTGTGCAGCTTGGCACCTAAGCATATCAGGGACCAAACCAATCAGTTTGAATGTACCCCCCTCCTTAGGATCGACCTATCACCCCCGCCCTACCTGATGCCACCAATGAATGTGCTAATCAAGTTTGAGAGTTGTTGTTCGATTTTCCGGCTGGTCAAGATGATTTCCTCTGATATAAATAAAGCCTCTGTCTACCCAAAAAGTGTACTGAAGCACTGCTTAACCTCTTCTCGGGAATCTGGGCTGCTGTTGCTTGTTGAGTGAGCACAGAGCTCCAGCGAACTGGATTGGATTTTCAAAAAATCCCCATTGCTGTTGCATGAGCCAGTCTCTTGGTAGTCTCTTCCTCTGACGTCTTCTGGAATCTTACAAGTCATCTCTTCCAACTGCCACACAAATGACCACAATTAAAACCAAAACACTCCCACATGGCCCTCATATTCTTCCATATAGACACTCATCATATCCTCTGGCTAGAGGTTTCCATGAGGGGCGCAGCCCAAGACAGTGTCCAAAATAAGCTCCCTTGCCTCTAGTTTGCCTAAAGTCAGGGTGGCCTGGACAACCTTCCTGTGAACCAGGAGTGGTCAAATAGGCCTGCCATTAATAGTGCTCCGCTTAACCAATTTGAGGCCTACTGACTGTGGGGTTTAGATTCTTTATGTGAATTGGAGTAATCAGAAAACCCAAGTACCTATGGGATAGCCTCTGCAGGGCTTTTAAGAACTCAATTGACCCAAAGGATCCCTATTCTCACTTGATGGAGGTCAGGAACCTTACAGAGGAAGGTGAGAGACTTCATCCATAATGACTGCTCTTTTGGCCAGTTTGGTTTGAATGCACACATGGGATCATTCTTTAGATCCATCAGGTGGTGATAATCTAAGCCACAGACCCACAAAGGGCCAAAAGGCTGAATCAGACACATCTCCTTCCAAAGAAATTAAGAAAAGAGCCACAGGGGATGTCCATTCATTTCCATTTGAAAACTGTTTTCTTCAGGCTTCAAAAAGAGGTGGCCTGAGGCAAAACCTTCCTGACATTCAGGTCAACAGAACAATAGGTAAGCAAAAGGCCCAAAGCAGGGTTTCTCAGATGAGACTTAAATGGTCACTCTGATATCTGAGTATTCTGAAATGCTCTCCATTCCCTTCAGCTATCCAGTACATGGCCATGTCACAGAGCTGGGAGGTGGTACATATCTTGGAGAGGAAACCATGAGCCTATTCTGGATATTGGCCAGAATTCAGGAAGAAAACAGGAACTTAGAAAGATAGCAGGTGTTGCCCATCGATAAGGAAAGCCTCAGTCCATTCATAAATTGGGCAGGATACATGCTGGGATGCGTTCTACCAGACAACACAAATCTTTTGATCCATTCTCTTTTCAACTGTCTACAACCACGGACACAGTGGGATACACAGACATAGAAACACTCGCCTTGTCAAATGACTTACTAGAAACAGTTCACTCAAAACCAAACAAACCGTCTCTACTACCTATTCTCAGAACATGAGGCAAAACCACAAATACACACACACACATACAAAGGCACCTCCTTCCCCCAAGTAGAACTGTGACTATCCAGAGTGTCCTATGACTGGTGGGCCATACTATGTTCCACTGAAATGGCCTGTCCTTTCTCAGATCTGGTCTCCTTGTCCAACTCTGTGAAGTTGTCAGGAGCCAGTGGTGAGCCACTACCTGCTTTCTCAGAAAAGGCTCCTCTTCAGAGCTTTCCTGGCATTTGGCCATCCACACATCAGTAGTTTCCAAGAAACTCTGACTCTCTCCTTGGTAAATCAAAACAAATGAGACCCCTGGGACTGGGACTGGGACTGGCTCTGAGTGCCTGGATTCCTGGATCCCAAGTTCAGACAGTTCCATCACCAAAGAAGTGTGATGAGGTCACTTCCTTCAGCAACTGAATGAGGTCACTACCTTGGCAACCACTTTGTCCTCACAGTTGCTTCCAAAGGTCCCATGATATGGACCCTGCCCCTACTTCTTGTGATACTTTTACAGGTTAGAATGGTATATCAACCATAGGCACCTAGGAACAGCTCTCCACATAGGCCTGGTTTGGTCCCTCTTATCTACATGAAAAAAAGAGAGGCTGATTCAGACACAACCCTTCATCCTGACCAGGTTGTTCGCCATGGAAGGTGTCTTTTGCTCTCTCAGGTCCTTCATGGCTGCCTACATCTTCTCCATGGATCATTTCTGCATGGGCCTTTTAGGTTCTCAGCAGGTGGAAAATCCCCTACATGCCTGTATTTTGAGACCAACTCTGTCCCTGCTCTTCTGAAAGGTTAGATTGAGGGATCAGTGTATGGTTAAGGTTAATAACATGTTTGATTTGGGTTAGGAATCGTTCCGCTCAATTAATAATGGTATTGAGAACCTGTGACATTTTTAAGAATATATAGGTGAAATATAAGTATGAAAACAGAAATCTAGGTAAGATTTGAAGCCCAGAAGGGCATTGGGCCCTTGATTGGGATACTTAGCATTGAATTACATTATGCACAGATGTCTCAGATAAATCGAGATACAATGAAATAGGACCTTGTACCTTGGATGATTGAATGTAGAAGAGAACATCCAATCAAACAGGTATAGTCTGTAGGATCAGAAAGATAGTTGGTAGGTGTTGAAATAAGAGCGAGTATAGACTTTGGACCAAAAGTTCTTTAACAATAGGGTTTCGGTTAGAGAGTGAATGTCAATATCAGCACATGTGTAGGGTCACTCACAATGATGAACTGGGGAAAATATGTAGCAAAGCAGATATCAATAGAGACATTAGGAAATCAGGTATAGTACAAAGTGAGTGATAATATTAGACATTTTCAACAGGGTTGAACTTGACTGTATAATCTTAGGAAAAAATAAATATGGAGTCACAAATAGATTGACATTTGAGAGCATTAGGCAATTTGGACATAGATGTTTTAGTAATCAATGGTCAATTTCCATTTAGGCTTTGGTACAATCATAAAGGTGAACTTTGCATTTTGTGACCAGATTATTACAGTGATAAAATGTATATGTAGATCAGGTGGAGTATTTCTTCCACTGTTTCTGGGAGCAATATTTTGAAGATGCATAAATTAGTATTGGGGGTATAAATGGGTGTACCATGTGTTTATGAATATTGAGATAATGCATAAAGAGACCATACTGAGAATTAATAATATAACTGGTTCCAACTTTAAATAATGGAATGAATTGATATCTGAAAATATACATGAAATCTTATATTGATATACATACATTCATTACAACCATTTATACATCTAATGGAAATATTAGGGTTATGGATAATCATAAAAATTGTGTGTATTTTGCTTCAAAAGTCATTATGAAAATCAAAAATAATGTGTTTGGAAAGAAGTTTCATGAAAAGACCAGTCAAGAAACCTGCAGGAAGTGATTGAAAGTGAAACAAATGCCTGTAAATTTGTTAACTTTTGGATTAAATATATATCCTATGATGTGCAAAAACAGAAGAAATAGTAATTTACCAGTGTTGAATAGAAATAAACGTCAAAATACATAACATGTCCCATAGGAATCAACTTGCTTTGATATTAAACTGGGTCAGTTACTATAGAAATATTAGAATTTGTGTGCACCGTTCACTGAAGTTAGCTTTCAGTACTAGGTAACAAATATGAATTTCAGGTGGATGAATATTTCTGGAATAATCTTGTGAAAAGTTGATTATAAATCCAAGTACATGAACATGAATAAATTTATGGAGTGTATAAAAGACACATATATTTCATGTTTTGAAGAATCTGGAGAATATATATATATATATATATATATATATATATATATATATATATACACAAAAAACACACCCAGAGACATCAAAAACTGGCAATATATATGCCAATAGAAATTCATCATGAAATATATATCATCCATTGAAGCAAAAATATTTATTTTACTAAACATGGATTTAAGTAAAATGTTGTTCAACTAGGAAGCTCACCCATAGGTTGAATTTTCAGTTCCAACAGTGTTTAGGAGGAGTGATCTCTTCTCACAATTTGTATCTGCAATGTCATCCACCTCACAAAAATATTAGTGTGATACCAGGTGGGATTCAATATGTGCATGTAAAAATACATGTTCTGAATAGGCTTCAGAGAAAGGGAGACAGGAATTCACATATTTGTTAACTTTAAAAACACATGGAGAACTTTTTCATTTAAAAATTGACTAGATTTGTAACACCTACCCTTTATCATGCAAAAGGCAATTCCAACTATACAACAGGCCTCCTCTGAACTGGTTGTATTTCTATTTTGTTTGGGTTATTTTTCTCCATCATACTAGGATTAGTAGTGAGAGTCTAGTAGGGTATGGGTAAGGGTCAGGGATTCAGAATTTCGAATGCAAAATAGAAAAATTAATCTCATGTGTATTCAAATATGTGCTATACAAAAATCTCCCCACTCTGATCCAGAACAATGCCTTGACATTTCCTTCACCACAAGTAAGACACAATTAGAGGAGAAGAGTTAGAAAATTTGTGAATACATATCCGGAATGGAAAATGCTCACGAGTTCACAACCTTGGAGTTGGGAGAGGAGTATCCAAAAGTAAGGGACAGGGTAAACACTCCACAAACATGAAGTTCTTTCGGCCTAAAGACTTCTTGACAAACTGCCTCTGAGTTTGGGCACTTAAAGTATATGTTGTTGTCAGGAGATTAAGCTTCCTTTGTAGTGAGACCATCAAATCTGGAATGGCATCTATGTGACCTGGAGGACATGGTTTCTTGTTTTCCAATGAACATTAGGCAGCAGTGATGAATTCTATCTTTGTCGGCAAACTTTGGCCACCTGGGTCTAAGTGTCTGCCCGCGTGGACTGTGAAGTCATTTGGTCATCCTCCACTTTTCATAGTGGACTCGTAGTTTGGTGTTGCTTCAAAAAATACAAGGAGTTCATCAGGGACACAGTGCTGGAGGGAGTTCTGTCAGGTGTGGTGGGTCAGGGTATACAGGAGAATGCACTAAACAGGCTTCTATCCCACATAGCTTGCCCCCTTGACAAGAGCAACCTGATTCTGAACATTGCCCTGAAACCCCTCCATATAATAAGATGCCTTTACATATAAGGGTCTGCTGACAGCAGCATGTCAGTCACAAGCCATTTGGAAGCCAAAGACAGATCCACATGGCCCCACCACAGATGTTTATCACACACCTTCACACCACTGCTCTAGGCCCACTACTCAGCAGGCTCCAACTTACTGGCATCTCTGTTCTACTCCATTTTCATGAAACCCAGTCAATCAAGACATTGCCTGGTACACTCATGATCAGGAACCAGATATCCAAAGGTTCTCCAGTGCCACCTGGTCATGGGAATTTCAAAACTTGCATGGTATTTATCTAGCCGTTTTTCAAAAATGAATTTGAGACACTGTGGGTTTCAATTAATTCAGGAACCATTAAATGGTGAGGAAGCTAATTTCAATGAAAGCTCTAGAGAAGTCTCATAGGCAAGGCTACCGAAACAGAGGCCAAATGGTAACATTAAGCCAGGCCCATTGAAGTCTACAATGTGAGGTCCATGTGTGTTTTGACTCTCAACTATGGCTGCCAAGTCTTTCAGAATAAAATCATGTGATATCCTTGCAGAGATTCCCAGTTTTCTGTGCAAAGCCACCCTGGGCCTAGATCACAGATACCAAGAGCGAATCTCATGCATGGCCTCCTAAAATCCCAAAACAATTCATGGCAATACTTCACTGAGGTCAGTTCCAGAAAGCAGTCTCTAAGTGGAATCACACCAGAGTTCAAGCCCAGGTGAACACAGTTATCTCTTCCAACTGACACACAAATGACCACAATAAAAACCAAAACACTTCGACATGGCCCTCATTTTCTTCCATATAGACACTCATCATACCTCTGGCTGGAGGTTTTCATGAAGAGCGCAGTCCAAGACAGTGTCCAAAATAAGCTCCCTTGCCACTCATTTGCTAAAGTCAGGGTGGCCTGGACATACTTTCTGTGAACCAGGCGTGACGAAATAGGCATGCTGTGAAGACTGCACAGCTTCTCAAATTTGAGGCCAACTGACTCAGAGGTTAAGATTCTTTATGTGAATTGGAGTCATGAGAAAACCCAAGCACCTCTGCAGGGCTTTGGAGAACTCCTTTGACCCAAAGGATCCCTATTGATGGAAGTCAGGAACCTCACAGAGGAAGGCGAGACGTCATCCACAAGGACTGCTCTTTTGGCCATTTTGGTTTTGGATGCACACATGGAATCTTTCTTTAGATCCATCAGGTGCTGAGAATCTAAGCCACAGCCTCACACAGGGCCAAGAGGCTGAATCACACACATCCCTTTCCAAAGCAATAAAGCAAAGGGCCACAGGTGATGCCCATTCATTTCCATTTGAAAACTGTTTTCCTCAGGCTTCACAAAGGGGTGACCTGAGGCAAAGAACTTCTTGAAATTAAGGGCAACAGAACATTATGTAAGCAAAAGGCCCAAAGCAGGGTTTCTCCACTGAGACTTTACTAGTCACACTGATATCTGAGTTTTCTGAGATGCTCGCCATTCCCTTCAGATATCCAGTACATGGCCATGTCACAGAGCTTGGAGGTGGTACATATCTTGGACAAAAAAACATGAGCCAATTCTGGAGATTGGAAATAATTCAGGAAGAAAATTGGAAATTAGGAAGATAGTAGGTGTTGCCCATCCTTAAGAAAAGCCGCAACCCATTAATAAATTGGGCAGGATGAATGCTGGGAAGCTTTCTACTAGACAGGACAAATACATTGATGCATTCTCTTTTCTAATGTATACAACCACGGACACAGTGGAATACACAGACATAGAAACACTCGCCTTGTCAAACGACTTACTAGAAACAGTACACTCAAAAAAAAAAAAAAAAAAAAAAACTAACCGCCTTTCCTACCTATTCTCAGAAGATGAGACAAAATCATAAACCCACAACCACATCCACAAAGGCACCTCCTTCCCCCAAGTAGTTCTGTGACTCTACGGAGTGTCCTCTGACTGGTGGGCCATACATTGTTCCCCCGAAATGTCCTGTCCTGTCTCAGATCTGGTCTTTTTGGCCAACTCTTTTAAATTTTCAGAAGCCAATTTTGAGCCACTACCTGCTTTCTCAGGAAAGGCCCCTCTTCAGAGCTCTCCTTGCTTTTGGCATCATAATATCAGTAGGAACAAAGAAAGACTGACTCTGTCTTTGGTAAATCCAAGCAAGTGAGCCCACTGGGACTGGGACTGGGACTAGCTCTGTGTGCCTGGCTTCCAGGATCCCAAGTTCAGAGAGATCCATCACCAAGGAAGTGAGGTGAGGTCACTTCCTTCAGAAACTGAATGAATTCACTGCCTTGTAAACCATTTTGTCCTAATAGTTGCTTCCAACGGTCCCATTAGATGGAGGGTTCCCCTACTTCCTCTGAAATGTTCACTAGTTAGAATGGTATGTCAACCTTAGGAACCCGGGAATAGCTATCCACACAGGCCTGGTTTGGTCCTTCTCCTCTACATTAAGAAGAGAGAGGCTGATTCAGACACATCCCTTCATCCTGACCAGGGTGTTTGCCATGGAAGATGACTTTTGCTCTCTCAGGTCCTTCATAGCTGACTATATCTTCTCCAGGGTTCATTTCTACATGGACCTTTGAAGTTCTCAGCAGGTGGAAGATCCCCTACATTCCTGTATTGTAAGACCAACTCTGTCCCTGCTTTTCATTAAATTTAGATTGAGGGAACAGTGTATTCTTAGGGTTAATAAAATGCTTGAATTGGGTTAGGAATCATTCTGCGGGATGAATAATGGTATTGGGAACCTGCGATATTTATAAAAATATAGAGGTTAAATATATGAATGAAAACCGAAATCTAGGTAATTTTGAAGCCCAGAAGGGCCTTGGGCCCTTGATTGGGATACTTAACTTTGATTTACGTTGTGCACAGATATCTCAGAAAAACAGATATATAATGGCATAGGACCTTGTACCTTGGATGATTGAATGTCAAAGAGAACATCCAGTCAAAAACGGATAGTTGGTAGGATTAGGTAGATAGTATGTTTAGGAAGAAGTGTCAGTATTGGATTTGGAATATATGTTCTATTGTAATAGTGTTTTGGTTAGAGAGTCAAAGTAAACATAACTTCATGTGAAGGGTCAGTCACAATGATGAACTGGGGAAAATATGTAGGAAACCACATATCAATAGAGACATAATGAAATCAGGCAAAGTATAAAGTGAGTGATATGATTAGGCATTTTCAACAGGGTAGAGTTTGAATATATAATCTTTGGAAGAAACAAATATGTAGTCACCAATAGGATTGATAATTGAGAGGATTAGGCAACATGGACAGGAATGTTTTTAGTAATCCATGTTCACTTTCCATTCAGACTTCTGTACAATCATAAGTGTGACATTTACTTTTTGTGTCCCAAATATTACTGTGATAAAATGTGTATGTAGATCTGGTGACATGAGTATTTCTTACACCATTTCTGGCAGTAATATTTAGAAGACATATACGCAAGTATTGGTTGTACAAAGAGGTGTGCCCTGTGTCTATGAATATAGAGAAAATTCATGAATTGACCACACTGTGAATAAATAATATAGTTGGTTCCACTTTAAATAATGGATGGAATTGATATCTGAAAATATTTAAGATATCTTATATTGATATAAAATCATTCATTCCAACCAGTTATACATCTATTGTTAATATTAGTGTTATTGTTTATCATGAACGGTGTCTGAGTTTCGCTTCAAAAATGATTATGAAAATTGAAAATAATGTGTTTTGTAAAGAAGTCTCATGAAAAGACCAGTCAAGAAACATGGAGGAATACATGTGTTCTGAAGAAGGAATTGATTGAAAGTGAAACAAATGCCTATAAATTTGCGAAACTGTGGATGAAAAATATATCCTATGATGTGCATAAACTGAAGAAATCATAATATACCAGTGTTGAATAAAAATGAACGTCAAAACACACAGCATGTCCCATTGGAATATACTCGCATTGATGTTAAACTGGGTCAGTTACTGTAGAAATATTAGGATTTGTATGCACCATTCACAGAAGTTAGTTTTCACTAGTAGGAAAAAATATGTATTTCAGGTGGATGAATATTTCTGAGAATAATCATGAGAAAATTTGATTATAAATCCACATACATGAATATGAATGAATTTAGGGAGTGTGTAATAAGACACATATATTTCATATTTTAAAAAATCTGGAGACTGTATATATATATATATATATATATATATATATATATATATATATATACACACAGACATTAAAAAGTAGCAATATATATGCCAATCGAAATTCACCATGAAATATAAATCATCCACAGATGCAAAAATATTCATTTTACTGAACATGGATTTCTGTATAATGTTGTTCATCTAGGAAGCTCACCCATAGGTTTAATTTTCTGTTCCAACAGTGTTTAGGAGCTGTGATGTCTTCTCGCAATTTGTATCTGCCAAGTAAGCCACCTCACAAGAATGTACGAGTGGTACCAGGTAGGATTCTGTATGTGCATATAAAAATACATGTGCTGAATATGCTACAGAGAAAGGGAGACACAAATTCATACATTTGTTTACTTTAAAAACACATGGAGAACTCTTTAATTAAAAAAATTAACTAGATTTATACCTTCTACCCAATATAATGCAAAAGACAATTCCAACTACACACCATGCTTTCTCTGAACTGCTTGTATTTCTATTCCGTTTGGGTTATTTTACTCCACCATATTAGGATTAGTAGTCAGAGTCTAATAGGGTATATGTTAGTGTCAGGGATTTAGTATTCTGAATGGAAAATTGGAAAATGAATCCAATGTGTATGCAAATATGTGCTACACAAAATTTTTCCCACTCTCATCCAGAACAATGCCTTGACAATACTTTCACCCCAAGTAAGACACAATTAGGGAAAAAGAGTTAGGAATTCTGAGAATACAAATCTGGAATGGAATATGATCAGGAGTTCACAAACTTGGAGGTGGTAGAGGAGTTTCCAAAAGTAAGGGACAGGGTCAAAACTCTCCATATAACAAGATGCCTTTACATATAAGGGTCTGCTGGCTGCATCCTGTCAGTCACAAGGCATTTGGAAGCCAATGGTAGATCTAAATGGCCCCAGAGCATATTTTGTGTCACACACCTGCCCACCACTGCTCTAGGCCCACTGCTCAGCAGGCTCCAACTTACTGGCATATCTGTTCTACACCATTTTCATGAAACCCAGTCAATCAAAGCACCGTCTGGTATACTCATGATCAGCAACAGGACATCCAAAGTTTCTCCAGTGCCACCTGGTCATGGGAATTTCAAAAATTTCATGGTATTTATCTAGCCATTTTTCAAGGATGAAGTTGGAGGCACTGTGGGTTTCAATTAATTCAGGAACCAGTAAATGGTGAGGAAGCTCATTTCAATGAATTCTCTGGAGAACTCTCACAGGCAAGTCTTCCCAAAGAGTGCCCAAAAGGTCACATGAAGCCAGACCCATTGAAGTCAACAATGTGAGTTCCATGTGTGTTTTGACTCTCAACTATGGCTGCCAAGTCTTTAAGAATAAAATCATGTTATATCCTGGCTGAGATTCCCAGTGCTCTGTGGAAAGCCACACTGGCCTTAGATCTCAGTTTCCAAGGGTGACTCTCATGCGTGGCCTAATAAAATCCCAACAAAATTCATGGCAATACTGCTCTGAGGTCAGTTCCAGAACTCAGTCTCTAATGGGAGTCACACCAGAGTTCAAGCCCAGGTGGACCCAGTCATCTCTTCCAACCACGATACAAATGTCCACAATTAAAACAAAAACACTCCCACATGGCCCTCATCTTCTTCCATATAGACACTCATCATTACCTCTGGCAGCAGGTTTCCATGATGGGCGCAGCCCACAGCAGTGTCCAAAATAAGCTCCCTTTTCCCTCATTTGCCTAAAGTCTTTGTGGCCTAGACACCCTTCCTGTTAACCAGGAGTGATCAAATAGGCATGCCGTTAATGCTGCTTTGCTTCTCTAATTTGAGGCCTAATTACTGTGCGGTTTAGATTCTTTATGTGAATTGGAATCATGAGAAAACCCATGCACCTATAGGCTAGCCTCTGCAGGGCTTTAAATATCTCATTTGACCCATAGTATCACTATTCTCACTTAATGGAGGTCAGGAACTTTACATAGGAAGGCGAGAGACTTCATCTACAATATCTGCTCTTTTAGCCATTTTGGTATTGGATGCACACATGAGATATTTCTTTAGATCCATCTAGTGCTGAGAATCTAAGCCACAGCCTCACACAGTGCCAAGAGGCTGATTCAGACACATCCCTTTCCAAAGCAATTAAGCAAAGAGCCACAGGTGATGCCCATTCATTTCAATTTGAGAACTCTTTTCTTCAGGCTTCACAAAGGGGAGGCCTGAGGCAGAGACCTTCCTGACATTCAGGGCAATAAAACAATAGGTAAGCAAAAGGCACAAAGCAGGCTTTCTCCACTGAGACTTTACTGGTCATACTGATATCTGAGTTTTCTAAGAAGCTCGTCATTCCCTTCAGGTATCCAGTACATGTCCATGTCACAGAGCTTGGAGGTGGTACATATCTTGGACACAAAAGCATGAGCCTATTCTTTAGAGAGGCCAGAATTCAGGAAGAAAACAGGAACTTTGGAGGATAGCAGATGTTGCCCATCCATAAGTCAAGCAGCAGTCCATTCATAAATTGGGCAGGATGAAGGCTGGCAAGCTTTCTACTAGACAGGACACATCCATTGATGCTTTCTCTCTTCTTATGTCTACAACCACGAACACCGTTTTATATACAGACATAAAAACACTCGCCTTGTCAAAGTACTTACCAGAAAGAGTTCACTCAATCCAAACAAACCGCCTTTGATACCTATTCTCAGAACAAGTGAAAACCACAAACCTACACCTACACCCACAAAGGCACCTCCTTTCCCTAAGTAATTCTGAGACTATTTGGAGTGTCCTCTGACTAGTGGGCCACAGTATGTTCCCTTTAAATGGCATGTCCTCTCTCAGATCTGTCCTCCTTAGCCAACTCTGTAAAGTTGTCAGGAGCCAGCAGTGAGCAACTACCTTTTTCTCAGGAAAGGCCCCTCTTCAGAGCTCTCTTGGCATTTTGCCATCCTCACATCAGTAGGTACCAAGAAAGACTGACTCTGTCCTTGGTAAATCCAAACAAGTGAGACCACTGTGACTGGGACTGGGACTGGCTCTGTGTGCCTGGGTTCCTGGATCCCAAGTTCAGATAGTTCCATCAACAAGGAAGTGAGGTGAGGTCAATTCCTTCAGGAACTGAATGAGGTCACTGCCTTGGCAACCACTTTGTCCTAACATTTGCTTCCAAGGGTCCCATGAGATGCAGGCTGCCCCTACTACCTGTGACAGTTTCACAAGTTAGAATGGTATATCAACCATAGGCACCCGGGAACAACTCTCCAAACAGGCCTGGTTTGGTCCATCTCCTCTATATTAAAATTTGAGAGCCTGATTCAGACACAACCCTTCATACTGACCAGGTTGTTTTCCATGGAAGATGACTTTTGCTCTCTCAGGTCCTTCATAGCTGCCTAAATCTTCTCCAGGGATCATATCTGCATGGATCTTTGAGGTTCTCAGCAGATGAACAATCCCCTACATTCCTGTATTGTAATACCAACTCTGTGCCTGCTCTTCTGTAAAGTTAGATTGAGGGAAGAGTGTATGGTTATGCTTAATAACATGTTTGATATGGGTTAGGAATTATTCTGCTGGATGAATAATGGTATTGGGAACCTGAGATATTTATAAGAATATAGAGTTGGAATATTGTAATGGTCGGGCAGACATAGGAGGAAGAGACCACCAAGAGACTGTCTCATGCAACAACAAAGGATTTATTGAGGGTCCAGCATGCTGGCCCTCAGAGCTCACTTGAATAGAGCAGAGAGTCCTGAGAACAGCTTAAACAGAGCTTATATACTTTCCTTGGAGAGGGCAGGGAGGGAAATTTATTGATGCGTCAGGGAGAGTGGGCAGTTTGCTTTCAACGGGATGAGGGAGTACATTCTGCAGTTTGGCAGTTGGGGACAGCACATTCTGGGAACAAGATTAGCAAACTGTTCTCAAGATTTCAACAGTGTTTTATTAAGCATACAGAAAAATAGGAAGTGACAAGTACCTATTTTATTAACTTTTTATTCCCCAATTCTTCTTCTGGTTACTTTTAATCATGAAAGTGATCATTGAAGGGTGTCACATTTTATGTCTCCTAGTGGGGTATATTGTTGTCTGATTACCATAAGTTTAACTTGTCCAATTTGAGCTTCGAGAAAGGAAACTACATCGTTGAGCCAACAGGGTCCTACAGTTAGCAATAATATGAGGATTATTAATGGACAGGCCTGGGCTGATGAAAGCATAGTTAACCAGAGGGACTGTGTGAACCAAGACTCAAACCACCCTCCACCCTTTTTGGGCCTCTCTCTCTCGTTGACACTCTTAAAGGCATTTTCTTAATATACTCATAGGTTCTTATACAAGTCCAGTATGGTCGGCATAAAAACAACCTTCTTCCCTCAATGCAGCACAAAGTCCCCCTTCTCTCATGAAGAGAAGGTTTAACCCTCGCCTGTTCTGTAAAACAACTTCAGAGAGAGAGGTTAAACATTCCTGTAAAGCTGTGATGGAGGTTTTATTTTCTTTAATTTTTGGTCTATTGCTGCTTCTAATTGGGTCATTTGTTGTGTCCCATGGACTAGGGTTCCTGTGCTCACTCCTGCAGCAACTCCTATTCCTAATAGGATGGCTAAAGTGAGAGATACAGGTTCCCGGCGGAACCAGGTTGTATGCCCTCCGATTTGATCTTTAAATGAACATGCATCATCCTAGAACACTCTGGGAAACATCTGCACAATTACATAATTAATCACATCTGTTGACCATTTCATGAAAACATAAACAATGTTTAAGTATATAGAATTATACTGTTGTAGGTACAGAAAAGGAAAGGAACCTAAGATAGCACCGAAGACAGGGAAACAGCCCTATTTGGTTGCAAACGGATTTAGAGGGCATTGCTTCTGTTGTAATCAATTAATCTTCTGAACCCCAAGTTTAGGTAGTTTCAGAATTTGTACCCAACATGTAAGGGAAGGGGCTCAGAAGTTCACAGTCTGCAGAAGTTCACAAAAAGCAGTTTTTGTTTCTGTTATTTTTTCCTCTGTTCTGGACAAGTTAACTTTTCAAGGACACTTGGGACAGGGAGAGCTTTTGTTTTCTCTTTTTTTTTCTCCCTGCCAGCTGTTACCATGGAGCCTAGTTGGTAACTTCTTTACTTAGAATTGTAGCCATCTCTGTGAATCCCCAGCTCAAGGTCAGAGGCCTTGTTCACTTATTTTGTGAAAAACTCGTAAGTGGGTGTCTAGCTTAGAAGTGCTGATTTTTTCAGCCACTGGCCAAGTAGAACAGGGCGACATGAAAAAAGGGAGTTTATCTACATTGAACTCTTTTATAGGGACTCTTTTGCTGAAAGTCCTAAAGTCAGCCATGGTGAAGACTTCTGGAGAAGGTCATATAAGACTTTTCTGTGGGCCTGGTAAAGAGGGGCAAGACGTGGAAAGCAAGGCTGAGAGCAGCTCCGTTTATCTGAGAATTAGGAAGGAGAGATGTAAAAGAATATTGGGAAAGGGGTTTGTGATTTTCCTGGCAACAAAAACTTGAGCAGTAGAACAGGTAGAGCAGAGGGGACGACAGGAGTGAGTATCCCAAAAAGCCTGTGAGGGACTTTAAATTCTTAGTGACCTGTTTTCTTCTTATGTAGATGAAGTCTCTTACATTATATTGAAGTGGAGTCCCCTTGTCCGCAGTTTGGTAGGCCGTGGCCAGCTGTTTGAACAGATATCACTGAGTTCTTTCAGGAGCTTTAAGTCTGACAAGCTAGGGGGTGTGGAAGGGATCCTTAGGTCTTAGAGTTGGGGTTAGGTCCCTTACTGGAGGAAGGGCACCATAGAGAATTTCACAGGGGGTGAGGTTACACAAAGAAACAGAGGGAGTATTTCTTGCATGAAACAGTGCATAAGGCAGGAGCATAGTCCAATCTTTTATGCAGGTCTCTAAGCTTAATTTCGTAAAGGTGTATTTAATGGTTCTATTTATTTTTTCTACCTGTCCTGAGTTCTGGGGTCTATAAGCATAATGTAACTACCAATTAATAACCAGCGTACTGGTTAACCTATTCTCAGAACATGAGACAAAACCAGAATCCCACACCCACACCCACAAAAGCACCTGCTTCCCCCAAGTACATCTGTGACTATCTGGAGTATTCTCTGACTGGTGGGTCATACTATGTTCCCCAAAAATAGCCTGTCTTGTCTCAGATCTGGTCTTCTTGGCCAACTCTGCGAAGATTTCAGGAGCCAGCATGAGCCACTACCTGCTTTCTCAGGAAAGGCCCCTCTTCAGAGCTCTTCTGGCATTTGGCCATCCCCACATCAGTTGGTACCATGAAAGACTGACTCTGTCCCTGGTAAATCCAAAGAAGTGAGCCCACTAGGAGTAGGACTGGGACTGGCAATGGGTGCCTGGCTTCCTGGATCCCAAGTTTAGAGAGTTCCAACACCAAGGAAGTGATGTTAGGTCACTTCCTTCAGAAACTGAATGAGGTCACTCCCTTGGCAACCACTTTGTCCTAACAGTTGCTTCCTATGGTCTCTTGAGATGGAGGATGCCCCTACTTCCTGTAACACTTTCACAAGTTAGAATGGTATATAAACCATAGGCACTCAGGAACAGCTCTCCACACAGGCCTGGTTTGGTCCATCTTCTCTACATTAATAAGAGAGAGGCTGATTCAGACACAAACCTTTATCCTGACTAGGTTGTTTGCCATGGAAGATGACTTTTGCTCTCTCAAGTCCTTCATAGCTGCCTACGTCTTCTCCAGGAATGATTTCTGTATGGACCTTTGAGTTTCAAAGCAGGTGGAAGATCCCCTACATTCCTGTATTGTAAGACCAACACTGTCCCCACTCTTCTGTAAAGTTAGATTGAGGGAACAGTGTATGTTAGGGTTAATAACAGGTTCATTTTGGGTTAGGAATCATTCTTTGGGATGAATAATAGTATTGGGAAACTCTCTCAGATCTGGTCTTCTTGGCCAACTCTGTGAAGTTTTCAGGAGCCAGTGGTGAGACACTGCCTGCTTTCTCATGAACTGGCCCTCTTCAGAGCTCTCCTGGCATTTGGCCATCCTCACATCAGTAGGTACCAAGAAAGTCTGACTCTGTCCTTGGTAAATACAAACATGTGAGCCCACTGGGACTGGGACTGGGACTGACTCTGGGTGCCTGGCTTCTTGGATCCCCAGTTCAGAGAGTTCCATCACCAAAGAAGTGAGGTAGGTCACTTCATTCAGAAACTGAATGAGGTCACTGCCTTGGCAAACACTTTGTCCTAACAGTTGCTTCCTAGGTTCCCATGAGATGGAGCCTGCCCCTACTTACTGTGACACTTCAAGCTAAGAATTGTATATCAAAAATAGGCACCCGGGAACAGCTCTCCACACATGCCTGATTTGGTCCAACTTCTCTACATTAAGAAGAAAGAGGCTGATTCAGACACATCCCTTCATTTTGACCTGGTTGTTTTCCATGGAAAATGAATTTTTCTCTCTCAGGTCCTTCATAGCTATCAACATCTTCTCCAGGGATCATTTCTGTAAGGACCTTTGAGGTTCTCAGCAGGTGGAAGATCCCCTACATTCCTGTATTGTAAGACAAACTGTGTCCCTACTCTTATTTAAAGTTAGATTGATGGAAGAGTGTATGGTTAGGATTAATAACATATTCGATTTGAGTTAGGAATCATTCTGCAGGATGAATAATGGTACTGGGAACCTGCAATATTTAGAAGAATATATAGGTGAAATGTAAGTATGAAAACAGAAATCTAGGTTAGATTTGAAGCCCAGAAGGGAATTGGGCCTTTGATTGTGACACTTAGCTTTGAATTATGTTCTGCACAGATGTCTCAGATAAATCGATATAAAATGGCAGAGGACCTTGTACCTTGGATGATTGAATGTCGAAGAGAACATCCAGTCAAAAGGGGACAGTAGGTAGGATTAGGAAGATAGTAAGTTAGTTTAGAAAAAAGAGTGAGTATAGGAATTGGACCAAAAGTTCTTTAGCAATAGGGTTTCGGTTAGTGAGTGAATGTCAATGTCAGCACATGTGAAGAATGAGTCACAATGATGAACTGGGGAAAATATGTAGGAAAGCAGATATCTATAGAGACATTACAAATTCAGACAAAGTATAAAGTGAGTGATAGTATTAGATATTTTCAACAGGGTTGAGTTTGAATATATAATCTTAGGAAGAAACAAATATGTAGTCATTAGTAGGATTGACATTTGAGATCATTAGGCAAATTGGACACGGATTTTTTTAGTAATCCATGTTTACATTCCATTTAGTCTTTGGTACAATCATAAGTGTGAACTTTGCATTTTGTGTCCAGAATATTACTGTGATAAAATGTATATGTAGATCAGTTGACATGAGTATTTCTTCCACCATTTCTGGGAGCAATATTTTGAAGACATATAAATTAGTATTGGGGGTACAAAGAGGTGTACCCTGTGTCTATGTATGTAGAGATAATGCATGAAGAGACCATACTGTGAATAAATAATATAACTGATTACACTTTAAATAATCGATTGAATTGATATCTGAAAATATGCAGAAAATCTTATATTGATATACAATCATTAATTCCAACCAATTATACATATAATGGTAATATTACTTCTATGGTTTATCATGACGGGTGTGTGAGATTTGCTTCAAAGTGATAATGGAAATTGAAAATAATGTGTTTGGAAAGAAGTCTCATGAAATGAGCAGTCAAGAAACATGAAGGAATACTTGTGTTCTGAATCAGGAAGTGATTGAAAGTGAAACAAATGCCAGTCAATTTGATAAATAGTTAATGAAATATTTATCCGATGATGTGGATAAACTGAAGAAATAGTAATGTACCAGAGTTGAATAAAAATGAACGTCAAAATACACTTCATGTCCCATAGGAATCTATACGCATTGATGTTAAACTGGGTCAGTTACTGTAGAAATATTAAGATTTGTATGCACCATTCACTCAAGATTGTTTTCAGTACTAGGAAACAAATATGTATTTCAAGTGGATGAATATTTCTGATAATAATCTTGTGAAAAGTTGATCATAAATCCACATATATGAATATGAATGAATTTAGGGAGTGTATAATAAGACACATATATTTCATATTTTGAAAAATCTGGAGAGTATATATATATATATATATATATATATATATATATATATATATAACACAGACATTAAAAAGTAGCAATAAATATGGCAATCTAAATTCATCATGAAATATATATCATCCACAGATCCAAAAATATTCATTTTACTGAACATGGGTTTATGTATAAAGTTGTTCAACTAGGAAGCTCACCCATAGGTTGAATTTTCAGTTCCAACAGCGTTTAGAATGAATGATCTATTCTCACAAATTTTATCTGCCAATGCATCCACCTCACAAGAATGTACGTGTGGTACCTGGTAGGATTTGATATGTGCATATAAAAATACATGTGCTGATTGGCTACAGAGAAAGGGAGACAGGAATTCAAATATTTGTTAACTTTCAAAACACATGGAGAAATATTTCAATTGAAAATTTGCTAGATTTATAACTCCTACACTATATAATGCAAAAGGCAAGTCCAACTATGCACCATGCCTCCTCTGAACTGCTTGTATTTCTATTTTGTTGGGGTAATTTATCTCCATCATATTAGCATTAGTAGTCAGAGTCTAGTAGGGTAGGGTTTAGTGTCAGGGATTAAGTATTTCGAATGGAAAATTAGATAATTAATCCAATGTGTATGCAAAAAATCTTCCCATTCTCATCCAGAACAATGCCTTGACATTACATTCACCCCAAGTAATACACAATTAGAGGAGAAGAGTTAGAAAATCTGTGAATACATATCTGGAATGGAAAATGCTCAGGAGTTCACAACCTTGGATGTGGAAGTGGAGTTTCCAAAAGTAAGGGACAGGGTTGATAGACCCAACCTGATCATTTATTAAAATTGGGAGCCCACTTGCCAGAAAGCCATGAAAAGATAATTTTTGGCTTTATTATAAATTACTGCAAATTCTGAACCTGCTTGGAATGTTTGCCCATGCCTTAAACTCACCCATGCCTGGCTCTTTGACCAGATTGCAGCCCTCTCTGAACCTTTAGTGACACCTCATAAATATTTTCTTTCCCTGGCCAGACAACGAGTCTCTGAGACTCTAATGGTCCTCATAATTTCTGATGTTCGGGTGAGCAAAAAAAAAAAAAAAAAATGTAAACTACCATTAGTGTGATGCTTGTAAAAGTTCCGTTATCTGTAACCCCCTTTTTGTGTATCTTTCTGGGCTATATATCTGGGCTATAGGAAAGGTGGGTTTGCTGTCTTGTTCCCGCCATTTTGGGAGGGAGAGGTACCCTTTCCCTTTGAAATAATTAGCTTGCCTTAATTTGATTTTACTAGGAGTCAGTGGTCTTTACATGCGTTCCTGGTCTAATATTTTGGAGTTCCCCAGTGAGATGACCCTGCAGGACCAGATCACAAGACCAGACTGCTGTAAATTCTGAAGCTGGCCTTCCTTCCAGGGCTCCAAGCTTGAGAGCAACTCTAGGGTTTGTGCAACTTGAGATGTTCCAAGGCCTTGGAGTTAGCCTTCACTTCAGGGAGCACTGCAGTGAACCACCGCATTAAAACTATTAGCAAGCACCTGGTGGAGGAGGCATCCATAGGTAATTGGTGCCTTTATAATATCTGATATCCGGTTAAGGGAGATCTCTTCTGATGACAGAGAGGTGGACTGAGGAGGCTCATATATACTCCTGTCTGGGACAGTAACAAGAATCATTCTGTCATCTGTTCTGTTCTCTAGGGAATTCATCTGGAAGGGTAGAGAGGTGCCAACAGGCACGCATGCGCTCCTACCAGGAGCTTTAGGAAGACATTGCATTGCTCCTCTGTTTTTCTGTTTCGGCGCCGGATTTCTGTTTTTTTTTGTTGTTGTTGTTGTTTTGTTCTGTGTTCTATATGTTTTTTGTTTGTTTGTTTTTGTGTATTTTGTTGTGTGATTTCTGTGGTGAAAACTTAAGGATATCGGACATGAAAATGGGTAATAAAGCAAGTAAGCCTGACACCCTTTGGACTGAGTTTAAAGGAACTGCAATAAACTTTACACCCGTTTGTTAAGCAGTATGAGAGAAGCCCCTAGCTGGCTGACTGGAGCACACTCACTGCAGAGGGCAGTGCCTGCGGGGGACCTAAGAACTGAGTATCTCACAGGTTAACAAGTGAAACTCCTTTAAAATCCCTTGTCCCTCCAGATAAAGAGAGTCACAACCTTTTGGCAGAGTCCCTGTGTTTATCTTTGTTAGCAAAGCAATAAACCTTCCTTTTTCGTTTTCTCAAAACCCTGTCCTCATTTTTAAATTGGCATTAATTGGCTTCAATTTCAGGAACCCAACTTTAAGTTACAAATTTTGATAACCCACCCGCACCCTGGAACTTTTTGAGAGCTGACTACCGAAATGTTAGGAGATGGAGCATGCTTGTGGTGGAACTGAACCAGAGGAGCCATTTCCTAAGATGAAGTTGGAGAAACTGTGGGTTTCAATTCATTAAGGAACCATTAAATTTTGAGGAAGCACATTTCAAAAAATACTCTGGAGAAATCTCACAGGCAAGGCTTCCCAAAGAGTGGCAAAAAGGTCACATGAAGCCAGGCCAATTGAGGTCTACAATGTGAGGTCCATGTGTGTTTTGACTCTCAACTATGGCTGCCAAGTTTTTCAGAATAAAATCATGTGATATCCTGCTGAGATTCCCAGTGCTCTGTGGAAAGCCACTCTGGGCTTAGATCTCAGTTTCCAAGGGCGACTCTCATGCATGGCCTCCTTAAATCCCAACACAATTCATGGCAATATTTCTCTGACGTCAGTTCCATAACGCAGTCTCTAAGAGGAATCACACCAGAGTTCAAGCCCAGGTGGATTCAGGCATCTCTTACAACCACCACACAAATGACCACAATTAAAACTAAATCACTCCCACATGGCCCTCATCTTCTTCCACATAGACACTCATCATGAACTCTGGCTGGAGGTTTCCATGAAGGGCACAGCCAAATACATTGTTCAAAATAAGCAGCCTTGCCCCTCATTTGCCTAAAGTCAGGGTGGCCTGGACACCCTTCCTGTGAACCAAGAGTGATCAAATAAGCCTGCTCTATAACTGCTCCGCTTCTCCAATTTCAGGCCTCATGACTGTCTGGTATAGATTCTTTATGTGAATTGGTTTCATGAGAAAACCCAAGCACCTATCGGCTAGCCTCTGCAGGGCTTTGAAGAACTGACTTGACCCAAAGATCCCTATTCTCACTTGATTTAGCTCAGGAAGCTTTAAGAGGAAAGCGAGAGACTTCATCCACAATGACTGCTCTTTTGGTCATTTTGGTTTTGTATGCACACTTGGAAACTTTCTTTAGATCCATCAGATGCTGAGAATCTAAGCCACTGCTGTCACACCAGGCCAAGTGGCTGATTCAGACACATCCCTTTCCAAAGCAATTAAGCAAAGAGCCACAGGTGATGCCCATTCATTTCCATTTGAAACCTGTTTTCTTCAGGCTTCACAAAGGGGTGGCCTGAGGCAAAGACCTTCCTGCCATTTAGGGTAATAGAAACATAAGTAAGCAAATGGCCCAAAGCAGGGTTTCTCCACTGAGACTTTACTGGTCACACTGATATCTGAGTTTTCTGAGATGCTCCCATTCCCTTCAGCTATCCAGTACATGGCCATGTCACAGCGCTTGGAGGTGGTACATATCTTGGACACCAAACCATAAGGCTATTCTGGAGAGTGGCCAGTATTCAGGAGGAAAAGAGAAACTTAGGAAGATAGTAGGTGTTCCCCTCCATAAGGCAAGCCGCTTTACATTCTTAAATTGGGCAGGATGAATGCTGGGAAGCTTTCTACTAGACAGGACACAACCATTGATGCATTTGCTTTTCAAATGTCTACAACACGGATACAGTGGGATACACAGATATAGAAACACTCGTGTTGTCAAACGACTTTCTAGAAACTTTCTAGTCCAAACCTACAACTGCCTTTCCTACCTATTCTCAGAACATGAGATAAAACCACAAACTCACACCGATACCCACAACAGCACCTCCTTTCCCCAAGTATGTCTGTGACTATCCTGAGTGTCCTCTGACTGGTGGGCCATACTATGTTCCCCTGAAATGGCCTGTCTTGTCTCAGATCTGGTCTTCTTTGCCAACTCTTTGAAGTTGTCAGGAGCCATGGTTTAGCCACTACCTGCTTTCTCAGAAAAGTCCCTCTTCAGAGCTCTCCTGGAATTTGGCCATCATCACATAAGTAGGTACCAAGAAAGACTGACTCTTTCCTTGGTAAATCCAAACAATTGAGACCACTGGGACTAGGACTGAGACTTCCTCTTGGTGGCTGGCTTCCTGGTCCCAAGTTCAGAGAGTTCCATCACCAGGGAAGTGTGGTAGGTCACTTTCTTCAGCAACTGAATGAGGTCACTGCCTTGGAAAACCACTTTGTCCTAACAGTTGCTTCCAATGGTCCCATGAGATGGAGACTGCCCCTACTTCCTGTGACACTTTCACAAATTAGAATGGTATATCAACCATAGGCACCCGGGAAAAGCTCTGTACACAGGCCTGGTTTGGTCCATTTCATCTACACTAAGAAGAGAGAGGCTGATTCAGACACATTCCTTCATTCTGACCAGGTTGTTTGACATGGAAGTTGACATGGAGTTGACTTTTGCTCTCTCAGGTCCTTCATAGGTGAAAAGGTCGGTCAAAAGTCAGAGGAAAAGACCATCAAGAGACTGTCTCATATCACAGCAAAGGGTTTATTGGGAGTCCAGCATGCTGGGGCTCAGAGCTAACTTCAGAGGAGCAAAGAACAAAGAGCCCCAAGAGCAACTTGAGCAGAGTTTATATACATTCTTTAGAGAGGGCAGGGACTTTACATACATCATAGCCTCCTTTAGGAAATCAACATATACCACGGGAAAATCAAATAACAACTCTAAAACATGATTAGCACATTCATTGGCGGGAAGAGGTCGGGTAGGGGGTGATTGGTTAGCCCTGAGAAGGGGTATACGTTTAAACTGATTGGTTGAAGCCCTGAGATGTATACGTGGTGAGCTGCACGGTTTCTGGGAAGGGGTTGTTAAGTAACTAGGTGGTCAGGGATGATTTCAACACACATCTAATTGGCAGTTCCTGGAATTGTCTTAACTGCCACAGGAATTTCAGGTTCTGAGGGCAGCTTGTAAACTTTACAAAACCTGGTTCTATATGTTTCAATTTCAATTTCTTTTATTCTTTCATTTCCCACTCCTTTTTCTTACTGCTTTTAATCTTAAAAGTAATAAATCATAATTATTGCGGGGTCTCACATTCTATTTCTGCCAGTGGAGCATATTTCTGTCTGATTACAATGAGTTTTTCCTGCCCAATTTGAGCCTGGAGAAAGGAAACTATGTGGTTAAGCAAACAAGGTCCTACAGTTAGCAACACCATAAGGATGATCAGGGGTCCAGCTAAGTCTGATAGGAGTGTAGTTAACCAGGGGGACTGGGTAAACCATAACTCAAACCACCCTAGTTGAATCTCCCTATCTCTCTGGTGCTCTTCAAGGCATTTTCTCAATTTACTCATGGATTCTTTTACAACTCCAGTATGGTCAGCATAAAAACAACATTTTTCTCTCAGTGTAGCACAGAGGCCCCCCTCACTCATGAAGAGGAGGTCTAATCCTCGCCTGTTCTTTAAAACAACTTCAGCGAGAGAAGTTAAGGATTCCTGCAGCACTATGATCGCAGTCTCTAACATCTTCAAGTCTTTATCTATTGCTGTTTCTAATCGGGCCATTTGTTGTGACCCACGTATCATAGCAGCTGTTCCCGTACCCACTCCTGCAGCAGCTCCTATCCCCAATAGGATGGCAGGAGTAAGGGACACTGGCTCCCCACAAAATCGGGTTGTTTCTCCCCCTAGTAGACCTTCAAATGATTCTACATCATAATAGAGCACCCTGGGGAGTATCTGCACCATTACACAATAATTTACAGAGCTGTCAAATACCTGGGCTGAAATGCAATGAGTTCTGACTGTGTGGAGTTCAGTACAATAAAGGTTCCTTTAATTAGTTCCCAGGGGGAGGAGTCAGCTGTACTCTGGACTGGGGAAGTAGGCAAAGACGGAAACCGGGAAGTATGAGATGGTAGAGGGGTTCTGGTAGATCTAGGCATGGGAGGTTTAGGAGGCTTAATTCCTGGGTTGAGGGAATTGGGCTCTATTGCTGTGATATTTTCTTCCTTTTTAAGCCGGATGGTGAACCAGTGACCAAAGTCATAACAAGGGCCATATATATAAAATCGCATTCCCCACGTATTTCCCATAGGCCATGTTGTTCCGAGGTAGCCCCTTCCTTTGGAATTGAAAGTTAAAATGAGGGGGTAACATAGACTATTCTTTCCACAGTGAGTTTTTGACACCACTTGGCTAGCAGCACATTTCTTGGGATCAATCAAGGTGTCATTTCTTTCTTCCTGAATCGTACTGTCGGGGGATTTTGGGTTCCACCATGCAGCTCCCGTTTGTGCACAACCCCAAGATCTACAATAAAAGTCACTGGGTCCTCTACAGGTTTGGGCCTGTTTGCGACTTTGGAAATCATCTGGGCAAACATAAAAATCAAGATTGGATAGTTTACACCTGAGCTGGGGGAGATGATATCCATAATTCATGGGATAAGGTGGTCTATGTTGCCCTGGTTTGGGGTTGAGTGGGATCTCTGTGGGGGTCCTCTATGTCAGGGAGATCCCAGTCAGAGAGGCCTATGGCAATCTGACAAATGTCCGGGTGGAGAGATGGCCACCAAGTCCACATGGTGGCTGTATGTGAAATAGACCACACTACTTGCCCAGTAGGATTTATAACTTGCCATTGTTGCTGAACAGGCTGATGGGGATTAGGACTGCTGGTGGTCAGGGGAAGAATCCATAGCCCTACCCACATGACAGACACACAACTTGAGACGGTTACCAGTCTGTTCCAGTTTCCAGCCAGAGTCTGGACAGGGCGCAGACTTGAGACGGGAGGCATGGATCCAGGAAGTGATACCATCCACTTTCACCACTGTGGGTGTTATAAGTAGCACCTGGTATGGTCCTTTCCAGCGGGGTTCCAGGGATGACACCTAATGCCATCTCATGTAGATGAAGTCTCCCACTTGATATCGATGTGGGGTTCCCTCATCTCCAGGCTTATAAGCAGTGGCCAACTGTTTCCACAGGTATCGCTGGGTGCTGGGTTTGTTCAAGGGCTTTAAGTCTGTCAAGAAAGAGTGTGTAAAAGGAATCATTAAGTCTCAGAGTTGGGGTTAGGTCCCTTACTGGAGGAGGGGCACCATAGAGAATTTCATAAGGGGTGAGTTTACACAAAGAGGCAGAGGGCGTTTTTCTTGAACGAAACAGTGCTTAAGGTAGGAGCATAGTTCAATTTTTTATGCCGGTCTCCAAGCTTTATTTCGTTAAGGTCTCTTTGATGGTTCTATTCATCCTTTCTACCTGTCCTGAGCTCTGGGGTCTATAAGCACAATTTAACTTCCAATTGATCCCCAGGGTCCTGGTGAATCCCTGACTTACCTGGGCCACGAATGCCAGTCCATTATCAGACCCTATTACCTTAGGCAGGCTGAACCTTGGAAAAATGTCTTATAGAATCTTTTTGACCACCCTCTGAGACTTTGCTTTCTTCATGGGAAAGGCTTCAAACCATATTGAAAAAGTATCTACAAAGACTAGGAGATATTTAAGTCCATACCTTGCTGGCTTAATTTCAGTAAACTCCACTTCCCAGAATTGTCCTGTTCTGGTTCCTCATAAGCGCTTCCCTGCAGGAAGCTTGGATGGGTAAGCATTAACTAATTGGCAGACTTGACAAGCTCTAGTCACCTGCTCAGCTATTTCTTTCCTCTGTGAGTCAGTCAATAATAAGTCCTTTCTCCGGTCCTTTAGGAGTGCCTATAACTTTTTTGAGCCTAAGTGGGTGAGTTGGTGTACGTCTTTGACATAAAGGTGGGCTTTTTGAAATCATAAACTTGGCTCTGAAGGGTCCCAGAGTCCTGTATCTGTCTCCTCAGATGATAAGTTGCCTGAATGTTCCAGTGCGGCCAAATCTCCTGATTGTTGTTCCCCCCGGTGTGGAAAAAGTTACCAGAGTCACTCCGTTTAGGGCTGCCAATTAAGCTTCCTCATCTGCCCTTCTGTTTCCAACCACCACGGGGTCGTTTCCCTTCTGGTGCCCTGGACAGTGCACTATACCTAGTTCCTTAGTGCCCTGCACTGCTGAGAGAAGGTGGAGGATCTCATCTTTGTTCTTTATTTCTTTCCCAGCAGAGGTTAATAGCCCCCTTTGCTGGTAAATAGCCCTGTGCACATTAGCATTGGCAAATGGATAGTGGCTATCAGTGTATATGGTGGCCCTTTTGCCTGTTGCTAGTTCCAATGCTTTCGGAAGGGCAATCAGTTCTGCATTTTGGATTGATGTCTCTTCTGGGAGACCAGAGAACCAGATGACATTAGTTTTGCTAACTACTGCTGCTCCAGCCCGCCACTTACCATCTTGGAGGAAGCTGCTCTCGTCTGTAAACCATATGACTTCTGGGTGAGGCAGTGGCTGGATCTTTCAAGTCTAATCCTATACTGGTTTCCTCTGCCAGTATGTGTTGACACTCATGAGTGATGGGTTCTGATGATTCTTCTGGCAGCAGTGTAGTCAGGTTGAGTGGAGCAGGGGGTCCCTGAGTTATTCTGTCTTTGCTAATCCACAGGCTCTGGTAGTGGTTTATTCTGGAGTTTGATAGCCACCTCTCTGGAGGCTGACAGATGATGCTCTCCAGGGCATGGGGGGCTATAATGGTTAGCTTCTGTCCCAACGTTCATTTATAAACATCTTTTTTTAGAAGGGCTGCCGCTCCTATAGCTATTAAGCAATGGGGCCACCCGCTAGCCACTGGGTCCAATTTTTTTCATAAGAATGCTACCGGCCTTTTCCAAGGTCCCAAAGTCTGAGTGAACACTCCCAGTGCTATTTCTTTCGTTTCCTTGATGTAGAGAGTGAAGGGTTTTTCTACTTCTGGGAGTGCTAAAGCCGGAGCAGATAGCAGCGCCTTTTTTTGACATTATCAAAAGCTTGTTGGTGCTCAGGGGTCCATTTGAAATGGGCATCTGCATTTATAAGCTGGTATAAAGGGGCAGCCAGAGATGCGAACCCAGGAATCCATAACCTGCAAAAGCCGGCAGTCCCAAGAAACTCTCTGAATTGTCTCTTATTAGATGTGGGCGGTATCTGCACAACGGCTTGTTTTCTGGGCTCACTGAGCCATCGTTTGCCACCCCTAAGAGAATAACCCAGGAAGATTACTTCTTGCTGACAAATTTGGTCCTTTTTGCAGAAGCCCTATATCCAAGCCGAACAAGCTCGGATAATAGTGCTTGGGTCCCAGACTCATAGTTCTTCTTGGTGTTGGCTGCCAGTAGCAGATCATCCACATATTGGAGTAGGGTGACTTCGGGGTGTGCAGTTCTGAAGCCCTGTGGAGGGCTTCATTAAAGATTGTTGGGGAGTTTTTGAACCCCTGTGAGAGTCTAGTACAGGTTAGTTGGCCATATGTTAAAGTTTCTAGGTCTATCCACTCGAAAGCAAACAGAAACTGATTGTCCTAATGTAGGGGCAAGCAGAAGTAAGCATCTTTTAAGTCCAGCACAGTGTACCATTTCCGCTCCAGATTCAGAGTGCTAAGCAAATTATATGGATTGGGTATTGTTGGGTGAATATCCTGCACTCTGTTGTTTATCTCTCTTAGGTCTTGAACAGGACGGTAGTCCCTAGTTCCTGGCTTTCTTACTGGTAGCAGGGGGGTATTCCAGGCTGATTGACAGGGCCTTAGGACCCCAAGGGCCAATTATTTCTGAATATGGGGACTTATCCCATCTTTAGCTTCTTTGCTTAGAGGATATTGTTTAACACTGATTGGAGAGGCAGAGGCTTTTAATTCTAGTTCTATTGGAGGTAGTTTTATTGCTAGACCTAACCCAGCAGTTTCTGCCCAGGCATTAGGATAATCTTTTATCCATTTCTGTGGTAGTTTGCATCTTTGATCAGTCCTAGGGGGCGCGAAGAGTTGATGTTCACCTTCAACGGACATAGTCAATGCTGTGACTATGGGAGTTTTCACTGAAGGCTTTAGAACATCCACTTGGGGAACATCAGGGTTAAAGGTTATTCTAGCCCCAAGTTTGGTAAGCAGATCCCTGTGCATCAATGGGGCTGGGCACTCTGGGATTACTAGGAAAGAGTGGTGAACTTTTCCTTTTCCTACATCCATAATCTTCTTAGTTGTCCAAGCCCGATATGTACTGCCATTATCCCCTTGAACTAGGGACCATTTATTTGATAGGAGTCTAGTGGGGTCTTAAGGGCTGAGAATACTGCTCCTGTATCCTCTCCAAAGTTCACTGGAGTCCCCTCCACTTCAAATGTTACCCTGAGCTCGGGGAGGAGATCCGAGCCCCAACATTCCTAGTCCTCTTCTAGAGTCAGCATGGCGGGCTGACGTGGTTGCTTCTTTTCGGTGCACTCTTTGGCTCAGTGTCCTTTTTCTTTACAGTAGGCACATTGATCTGAGGCCAGGGGCAGCCTTTGGCATGGGCCCAAGTATCCCTTCCTGACTCCAAGCTTTTTAACTTCTGGCATATTTGCTGCTGTGAACAAAACCTTAGCCAATGTTTTAGTCTGCCTTTTGCTCCTTTCATCCTCCTTTTGTTCCCTTTCCTTCTCTCTCCTCTGTTCCCTCTCCTCCTCAGTTTCTCTCTTATAATATACTTTCTCAGCTTCTCTGACTAAATCTCTTAAGGTCGTATCTTGTAATCCATCTAGACATTGTAACTTTCTCTTAATATCTTGGGCAGCCTGATCAATACAGGCCATTGTAACAGATGCATTTTGGTCCTCTGCCTGAGGATCAAAAGGAGTATATTTCCTATATTCTTCCATAATTCTCTCCAGAAACATAGAGGGAGACTCATTAGGCCCTTGGATAATCTCTCTTACCTTGGCCAAATTGGTCGGCCCTCTGGCGGCCACTCGGAGACCCGCTATTAGAGCCCGGCGATCAGTGGACAGATGCTTCTTACCTTCAAAGGTGTTGGGGTCCCAGTTTGGTCGGTTCATGGGCCCATAGGGACGGAAAGAGAGTATCACAGGGGCTTCTGAGTTTTCTATTATCCGTCGCCGGTGGGTTCCTTTAGGTTGACCAGCTTCCTCCAGGGGAGGAGGGGCTGCTGCTGCTGCAGAGAAGTCCCCTGGAGGGCTTGGGTCTGGCCCAATTGCCTCTAGCAGTGGAGAGGCTGAGTCAGCGGTGGGAGGATCATCAGGAACTGTGTTGGGGGTTGGGGAGGGAGAGTAGAGGATAAGGAGGGGGAGGAGTGTCCAGTCTTGTGACTCAGGGAGAATGGAAGAAAGAGGGGGAGGAGTGGATGGTTTGAATGATAGGATCGTGGTTGAAGGGGTATATGGCTCTTTATCTGGGTGGCCACGTGGCCAAAGCTGAAAGACAATATCTCTGACTTTTCAGATTAGAGGAAAGTGGAAGGATCCTTCTGGGGGCCATCCAACTTCGAGGATGGGCCATTCTGAAGCCCAGAGAGTCTGCCAGGTACAGCGTTTTACTGGAAAAGAAAGATTCTGGGCCCTTGAGCGGACATCAGTCCAATGATCAAGGGTCAGAGACAGAGAAGAGGATGTGCTTTGTCCCATAATGGGAGTTACTCAAACAGGGACAGTGAAGACACAAACGCAGCACAGAAAAAGACAAACAGTAAACGTTTAACATGACTCCAAGACAAAGATTAGAACTGAGTAACTGGTAAATCTTGATGGGTTAGGCAATAAAGACAGACAGTAAACTCAACATGAGTTCGGGACAATGAACAAAACTGAGTAGCCAGCAAAACCTGATGGGCTGGCAAACCGAATCCTGAAGCAAAATGTAACTGAGATGAGGAAACTACTATTCTTTGATTTTCCTAGTCTTCCGGAGTGTCCCCCAGAAACGTGACCTTGGGCTCTGTGACAGGTTTGTCACACCATAGGAGAGAGCTAATGCTCTTCACCAACAGTCACTTTGCCATGCCCCGACTTGAAATCCGAAACCAGAAAGAGGCTCCTTACTAACCCCGAGAGGAGTTCCTTGAGGTCTTTCATCCACCGCTGCCGGATATCTCACCTGGGGCCTCCAGATAAATAGGTGCGGCGAACGTCAGAGGAAAAGACAACAAAGAGGCTTTCTCATGCATCAGCAAAGGGTTTATTGGGGGTCCAGCATGCTGGGGCTCAGAGCTCACTTCAGAGGACCAAAGATCAAAGAGCCCCGAGAACAACTTGAGCAGAGTTTATATACATTCTTTAGAGAGGGCAGGGACTTTACATACATCATTGCCTCCTTTAGGAAATCATCATGTACCACGGGAATATCAAATAACAACTCTTAAACATGATTAGCACATTCATTGGCGGGAAAAGGTCAGGCAGGGAGTGATTGGTCAGCCCTGAGAAGGGGTATACGTTTAAATTTATTGGTTGAAGCCCTGAGATGTATACGTGGTGAGCTGCACGGTTTCTGGGAAGGGGTTGTTAAGTAACTAGGTGGTCAGGGAAGATTTCAACACACATCTAATGGGCAGTTTCAGGAATTGTCTTAACTGCCACAGAAATTTTAGGTTCTGAGTGCAGCTTGGAAACATTACAAAACCTGGTTGTTTACGTTTCAATTTCAATTTGTTTTATTCTTTCAGAACCTTAGAGTGGAAGGCGAGAGACTTCATCCACAATGACTGTTCTTTTGGCCATTTTGGTTTTGGATGCACACATGGGATCTGTTCTTAGATCCATCTGTTGCTGATAATCTAAGCCACAGCCTCAAACAGGACCAAGAGCCTGATTAGGACACATCCCTTTCCAAAGCAATTACATCTCTGAGGTCAGTTACAGAACTCAGTCTCTGAGAAGAATCACACCAGTGTTCAAGCCCAGGTGGACCCAGTCATCTCTTCCAACCACCACACAAATGACCACAATTAAAACCAAAACACTCCCACATGGCACTCATCTTCTTACATACATACACTCATGATAACCTTTGGCTATAGACTTCCATGAATGGCGCAGCCCAAGAGAGTGTCCAAAATTACCTCCCTTGTCACTCATTTGCCTAACCTCAGGGTGGCCTGAACACCCTTCCTGTGAACCAGGATTGATCACATAGTTCTTCCTGTAATACTGCTCTGCTTCTCCAATTTGAGGCCTACTGACTGTCAGGTATAGATTCCTTAAGCGATTTGGAGTCATTAGGAAACCAAAGTAAATTTGCAAGGCTTGGAAAAACTCATTTGACCCAAAGAATACCTATTCTCACTTGGTGGAGGTCAGGAACCTTACAGAGGAAGGCGAGAGACTTCATCCACTGTGACTGATGTTTTTGCCATTTTGGTTTTGAATGCACACATTGGATCTTTCCTTATATCCATCAGGCGCTGCTAATCTAAGCCACAGCCACACACAGGGCCACGAGGCTGATTCAGAACATCCTTTTCCAAAGCAATTAAGCAAAGAGCCACAGGTGATGCCCATTCATTTCCATTTGAAAACTGTTTTCTTCAATATTCACAAAGGGGTGGCCTGAGGCAGAGACCTTCCTGACTTCAGAGAAACAGCACAATAAGTAAGCAAGTCCCAATGCAGGGTTTCTCCACTGAGACTATACTAGTCACAATGATATCTGAGTTTTCTGAGATGCTTATCATTCCCTTCAACAATCCAGTACATGGCCATGTCACAGAGCTTGGAGGTGGTATATATATCTTGGACAAAAAACCATGAGCCTATTCTGGAGAGTGGCCAGAATTCAGAAAGAAAACAGGAACTTAGAAAGTTAGTAGGTGTTGCCCATCGAAAAGGCAACCAGCAGTCCTTTTTTAAAATGGGCATGATGAATGCTGGAAAGCTTTCTACTAGACAGGATACATCCATTGATGCATTCTTTTTTCTAATGTGTACAACCAAGAACACAGTGGGATACACAGACACAGAAACACTCACCTATTCAAAGGACTTTCTAGAAACAGTCCACTCTAAACCAAACAAACCGCCTTTCCTACCTATTCTCAGAACATGAGACAAAACCACAAACTCACACCCACACTCAAAAAGGCACCTCTTTCCCCAAGTAAGTCTGTGAGTATCCAGAGTGTCCTCTGACTTGTGGGCCATAGTATGTTCCCCCAAAATGGCCTGTCCTGTCTCAGATCTGGTCTCTTTGTCCATCTCTGTGAAGTTGTATGGAGCCTGTGCTGACCACTACCTGCTTTCTCAGGAAAGGCCTGTCTTCAGAGCTCTACTTGCATTTGGTCATCCTCAAACCATTAGGTACCAAGAGAGACAGACTCTCTCCTTGGTAAATCCAAACAAGTGAGCCCACTGGGAATGGGACTGGGCCTGGCTATGGATGCCTGGCTTCCTGGATCTCAAGTTCAGAGAGTTCCATCACCAAAGAAGTGAGGTAGGTCAATTTCTACAGGAAGGGAATGAGGTCACTGCCTTGGCAACCACTTTGTCCTTACAGTTGCTTCCAAGGGTCCCTTTAGATGGAGGCTGCCCCTACTTCCTGTGAAACTTTCAGAAGTTAGAATGGTATATCAACCATAGACACCCAGGAGAAGCTCTCCACACAGGGTTGGTTTGGTCCATCTTTTTTATATCAATAGGAGAGAGGCTGATTCGGACACATACCTTCATCCTGACCAGGTTGTTTGGCATGGAAGATGACTTTTGCTCTCTCAGGTCCTTTATAGCTGCCTACATCTTCTCCAGGGATCATTTCTGCATCAACCTTTGAGGTTCTCAGCAGGTGGAAGATTCCCTACATTCCTGTATTGTAAGACCAACTCTGTCCCTGCTCTTTTGTAAAGTTAGATTGAGGGAACAGTGTATGGATAGGGTTAATAATATATTCTATTTGGGTTAGGAAACATTCTGCGGGATAAATAATGGTATTCGGAACCTGCGATATTCACAAGAATATATAGGTGAAATATAAGTATAAAACCTGAAATCTAGGTACGATTTGAAGCCCACAAGGGAATTGGGCCCTTTTGTGCGATACTTAGCTTTGAATTATGTTCTACACTGATGTCTCAGATAAATCGATATGCAATGGCAGAGGACCTTGTACCTTGGATGAATAAATGTCCTAGAGAACATCCGGTCAAAAAGGAATAGTCGGCAAGATTAGGAAGGTAGTCAGTAGGTTTTGAAAAAAGAGTGAGTATTGGATTTGTACAAAACGTTCATTAGCAATAGGGTTTCAGGTAGAGAGTGAACGTAAATATGAGCACATACGAAGAGTCAGTCACAATGATGAACTGGGAAAAATATGTAGGAAAGCAGATATCAATAGAGACATTAGGAAATCACGCAAAGTATAATGTGAGTGATAGGGTTATAAATTTTCAACATCGTTGAGGTTGAATACATAATCTTAGGAAGAAAGACATATGTAGTCATCAATAGGATTGATATTTTAGAGCATTAGGCAAACTGGGCATGGTTGTTTTTAATAATCCATGCTCACTTTCCATTTTGCTTTGGTGAAAGGTTAATAAAATAGTCACTAGTCACTTCCTGTTTTTCTGTATGCTTAACAAAACACTGTTGAAATCTTGAGAACTGTTTGCTATTTTTGTTCCCAGAATGTGCTTTCCCCAACTGCCAAACTGCAGAATGTACTCCCTCACCCAGTTGCACGCAAACTGCACACTCGCCCTGACCCATCAATAAATTTCCCTCCCTGCCCTGTCCAAGGAAAGTATATAAGCTCTGATAAACCTGTTCTCAGGGCTCTTTGCTCTATTCAAGTGAGCTCTGAGCCCCAGCATGCTGGACCCCCAATAAACTCTTTGCTGTGGCTGAGTGAAAATGGTATACTGTTCTGTACTTAAAAGATGCTTTCTTTTGCTTGCCTCTGCATAAAGATAGTCAGTTGCTGTTTGCTTTCGAGTGGGTAGACCCAGAAACTGGAACGTCTTGTCAACTAACTTGGACTAGACTCCCAAAGGGGTTCAAAATCTCCCCCACTCTCTTTGATGAAGCCCTTCACAGAGATCTCAACAACTTCAGAACTACACACCCCGAAGTCACCCTGATTCAATATGTGGATGTCCTGCTCCTGGCAGCCAACACCAAGGAAAACTGTGAGTCTGTGACCCAAGCACTATTATCTGAGCTTGCTCAACTCCGGTATAGAGCTTTGGCCAAAAAGGCCCAAATTTGCCAGCAAGAAGTAATCTTCCTGGGGTATTTTCTTAGGCACTGTAAATGATGGCTCACTGACCCCAGGAAACAAAACGTTGTGCAGATACCACCCCCATTTAACAGGAGACAACATAGAGAGTTTCTTGGAACTGCTGGCTTTTGCAAGTTATGGACCTGGATTTGTGTTCTTAGCTCCTCCTTTATACCCGCTGTTAAATGAGAATGCCCAATTCCAATGGACCCTTTGAGCACCAGCAAGCTTTTGATAACATCTAAGAACACTGACACTGAGCACCTCAACTTCACTGAGCCCAGCCTGCAATTTCAGAAAGCCCTACACTATGTTAAAAATGTACATCAACTCTATCAACTTGGTTCAAAGAAACTGCAGCCATTCCTGTAGGATCAAGAACAGAGTTTTAGACTAACTCACTCACAGTGAATGGAAATAACTGAATGGGTAACAAAAGCCTGTCGCTTCTGTTAATTGGTTAATGCTTACCATTCCAAGCTTCCTGCAGGAAAGCACGTACCAGGAACCAGACCAGGACAATTCTGGGAAGTGGACTTTACTGAAATTAAGCCAGCGAGATATGGACTTAAATATCTCCTAGTCTTTGTAGATACATTTTTCAGGATGGATTGAAGCCTTTCCCACAAAAAAAAAAAAAAAAAAAAAAAAAAAAAAAAAAAAAAAAAAAAAAAAAAAAAACCGGCACAAATGGTGGTCAAGAAGATCCTGAAAGATATTTTTCAAAGACACAGCCTGCCTAATGTAATATGGTCTGATAATTGAACGGCGTTCATGGGCCAGGTAAACCAGGGGTTAGCCAGGACCCTGGGGATTAATTGGAAGTTACATTGTGCTTATAGACCCAAGAGCTCAGGACACATGAAAAAATAAATAGAAGCATTAAAGAGACCTTAAAAAAATTAAGCTTAGAGACCGTCATAAAAGAGTAGACTATGCTACTGCCTTATGCACTGTTTCATGAAAGAAATACTCCCTTTGTTTCTTTGTGTAACATCACCCCCTATGAAATTCTCTATGGGGCCCCTCCTCTGGTAAGGGACCAAACCCCAACTCTAAGACCTAAGTATCCCTTCCACACACCCTTGCTTGACAGACTTAAATCTCTTGAAAGAACTCAGCTATACCTGTGGAAACAGCTGGCCACTGCCTTCCAACTTGGTGACGAGGGGACTCCACATTGATATCAAGTAAGAGACTTCCTCTACATAAGAGGACATCAGGTGTCATCCCTGGAACCCCGCTGGAAAGGACCATACCAGGTGCTAATTATAACACCTACAGCGGTAAAAGTAGACGGAATCACTTCCTGGATCCATGCCTCTCATCTCAAGCCTGCAACCTGTCCAGACTATGGCTGGAAACTGGAAAAGACTGGTAACCCGTTCAAATTGTGTATTCGCCACGTAGATAAGGCTATAGACTCTCCCCTTGGCCACCAGTAGACCTAACACTCATTAGCCCATTCAGCAGCAATGGCTCATCACAAATTTTACTAGACAATAAGTATGGTCTATCTTGCATACAGCCCCCTTAGGGACCTGGTGGCCATCTCTCCACCCAGACATTTGTCAGCTGGATATAGGTCTTTCCTATTAGGATATCCTTGATGAAGAGGATCCCACTAAAATTCCATTAAATCATTTCCATACCATAGATAATGGAAACAAACATTATGGTTGTATAGACAGGCAAGCCAGATGCAGGTTGGCTAGCCTATATTAGTATGTTTGCCCCGCAGACTATCAAAGCCACAAACTGCCACGGCTGAGTGTGGGGAAAGACGACTTCTTCTGTAAGTCATGGGGATTTGAGCATACAGGGGCTGCCTGGTGGAATGTAAAATCCTCATCAAATTCAGTACACAGCATTGGCCATATTACTACTCAGACATCTAAAACCGATGGCCCCAAGAGGAGTCTCGAGATCCTCAAATTCTGTGTGACCTTTTTAACTTCTGCAAGTGCTCAAAAGGGTGAAAGGAAATTCCCCTATGTGGAGGCCTTTTCCCTCTTTTGCTCACATCCTGAACTATGCTTCTCCAATAGTTCCTCACCCTCAGCCTTCTGCTCCAGACTCTCTGCTGTCAGTCCTACCTCAGCAACCTGATTTCTCTTCTCCAATTACTAGATCAAAAACCCAAACCTCCGCCGGTTCTCAGAGCATTTCCCCCTTGCTGAGTTAGCAGGTACTGAGGTACCCATCCACCCACTCACTCCTCTCTTTCTCTGTCAGTGCCTGCACTGGGTCCCACCAGGTCCTGTTACCAGCTAACCTAAAGCTCAAACCAGCTTAGGAGAGCCCTCAGACCCCTATCGAAGATGTAATAAAAATGACCTTTAAAGTTGCTTTGTCATCACTGAAAACAGGTTACTAAGAATTTAAAGTGCCTCACAGGCTTTTCGGGATACTCACTCCCGTCTTCCCCTCTGCTCTACCGGTTATACTGCTCAATTTTTTGTTGCTAGGAAAATCCCAAACCCCTTTCCCATTATTCTTTTATATCTCTCCTTCCTCATTCTCAGATCCACGGAGCTGCTCTCACCCTCCGCCTTCCCCGTCTTCCCCCTCTGTACCAGGCCCACAGAAAAATCTTAACTGAACTTCTCCAGAAGTCTTCACCATGGTTGACTTTAGGACATTCAGCAAAAGAGTCCCTATAAAAGAGTTCAGTGTAGATAAACTTCCTCTTTTTCTGTTACCCTGCTCTACTTGGCTACTGGCTGCAAAAATCAGCACTCCTAAGCTTGACACCCCTTTAATAGTTTTTCACACAATATGTGAACAAGGCCTTTGGCCTTGAGCTGGGGCTTCATAGAGATGGCTATATTTCTAAGATGTAAAATTACCAACTGGGCTCCATGGTAACAGCTGCAGGGGGATAAAAGAAAAGGAAGAAAAAGCTCTCGCCCTCCCAGGTGTCCTTGAAAATTTAACTTGCCCACCATAGAGGAAAAAACAGAAAAAAACTTCTTTTTGTGAAGTTCTGCAGACTGTGAACTTCTTAGTCCCTTCCCTTTCATGTTGGGTACAAAATTCTGAAACTACCTAAACTTGGGTTTCAGGGAGTTAATTGATTACAACAGAAGCAATGCCCACTGAATCCGGTTTCAACCAAATAGGACTGTTTCCCTGTCTTCTGTGCTATCTTAGGTGCCTTGCCTTGACCGTCCCTACAACACTATAATTCTATATACTTAAACATTGTTTATGTTTTAATGAAATGGTCAACAGATGTGATTAATTGTGTAATGGTGAAGATGTTTCTCAGATTGCTCTATAATGACCCAGGTTCATTTGAATTTCAAACAGGGGGGCATACAACCCAGTTCCACTGGGAACATATATCTCTTACTTTACCCATCATATTAGGAAGTGGAGTTGCTGCAGGGGTAGTCACAGGAACCACTGCCCTGGTCCATGGTACACAACAAATGACCCAAATAGAAGCAGCAATAGACCAAAACTTAAAGATATTAGAAACCTCCATCACAGTTTGCAGGAATCTTTAACCTCTCTCTCTGAAGTTGTCTTACACAACAGTCGAGGGTTTGACCTCCTCTTCATGAGAGAAGGGGGCCTTTGTGCTGCATTGATGTAAGGATGCTGTTTTTATGCCGACCATACTGAAGTTGTAAAAAAACCTATGAGTAAAATAATAGGATGCCTTGAAGAGTGTCAACGAGAAAGAGAGGCCCCAAAAGGGTGGTTTGAGTCTTGGTTCACACAGTTCCCCTGCTTATCTACGCTTTTATCAACCCTGGCCTGTCCAATAAAAATCTCCATATTATAGCTAACTATAAAACGCTGTTTGCTCAACCGTGTAATTTCTTTTCTCCAAGCTCAAATTGGACAAGTTAAACTTATGGTAATACCCCACTAGCAGACATAGAATGTGACACCCCCCAATGATCACTTTTATGATTAAAATTAGCCAGAAGAAGAAGTGGGGAATGAAAGGTTAATAAAAAAAGGTACTTGGAACTTCCTGTTTTTCTGTATGCTTAACAAAACACTGTTGAAATATTGAGAACTGTTTGCTAACCTTGTTCCCAGATTGTGCTGTCCCCAACTTCCAAATTGCAGAATGTATTCCCTTATCCGGTTACACACAAACCACACACTCGCTCTGACCCATCAATAAATTTCCGTCCCTACCCTTTCCAAGGAGTGTATATACGCTCTGCTTAAGCTGTTCTCAGGGCTCTCTGCTCTATTCTTGTGAGCTCTGAGCCCCAGCATGCTGGACCACAAATAAACCTCTTGCTGTGGCATGAGACACTCTCCTGGTGGTCTCTTCCTCCGATGCTTGCACAAATATTACTTGGATGATTGAATGTAGAAGAGAAAATCCAGTCAAAAGGGGATAGTTGGTAGGATTAAGAAGATAGTCGGTAGGTTTAGGAAGAAGAGTGAGTATAAGATTTGGAACAAAATCTCTTTAGCAATAGGGGTTCGGTTAGAGAGTGAATGTAAATGTCAGCACATGTGAACAGTCACAATAATGAAATGGGAAAAGAACGTAGGAAAGCAGATATTAATAAAGACATTACGAAATCAGGCAAAGTATAAAGTGCGTGATATGATTAGACATTTTCAACAGGGTTGAGTTAGAATATATAATCTTAGGAAGAAACAAATATGTAGTCACCAATAGGATTGACATTTGAGAGCATTAGGCAACCTTGACATGGATGTTTTTTGTAATCCATGCTCACTTTCCATTTAGGTTTTGGTACAATCATAAGTGTGACGTTTGCATTTGTGTCCAGAATATTACTGTGATAAAATGTATATGTAGATCTGGTGACATGAGTGTTTATTCCACCATTTCTGGGAGCAATTTTTTGAAGACATATAAATGGGTATTGGGGCTACAAAGAGGTATACACTGTGTCAATGAATATAGAGATAATGCATGAATAGACCATAAGTGAATAAATAATATAACTGGTTCCACATCAAATAACGGATTGAATTGATATCTGAAAATATATAAGAAATCTTATATTGATATACAATCATTCATTCCAACCATTTATACATCTAATATTAATATTAGGGTTATGGTTTATCATGAAGATATGTTAGTTTTGCTACAAAAGTGATTATGGAAATCGAAAATAACGTGTTTGGGAAGAGTCAGTCACAATGCTGGCTATATGTGAACAAGGCCTCTGGCCTTGACCTGGGGCTTGACAGAGATGGCTACATTTCGAAGATAAAGAAGTTACCAACTGGGCTCCATGGTAAAAGCTGGCAGAGAGAGAAAAAAAGAGAAGAATAAAGCTCTGCCCCTCCCAGGTGTCCTTAAAATGTTAACTTGCACAGAACAGAGAAAAAAAAAACAGAAACAAAAACTGCTTTTAATGAACTTCTGCAGACTGTGAACTTCTGAGTCCCTCCCTTACATGTTGGGTACAAAATTCTGAAACAATCTAAACTTGGAGTTCAGGGGATTAAATGATTACAATAGAAGCAATGCCCTCTAAATCCGAGTGCAACCAAATAGGACTGTTTCGCAGTGTTCGGTGCTATGTTAGTTGCCTTATCTTGCCTTGTCCATCCCTTTTCTCATGAAAAGACCAGTCAAGAAACATGGAGGAATGCATGTGCTCTGAAGCAGGAAGTGATTGATAGTGAATCAAATGCCTATAAATTTCCTAACTTGTGGATGAAATACATATCCTATGATGTGCATAAATTAAACAAATAGTAATCTACCAGTGTTGAATAAAAATGAACGTCAAAATACACATCATGTCCAATTGGAATCTACTTGCATTGATGTTAAACTGGGTCAGGTACTGTAGAAATATTAGGATTTGTGTGCACCATTCACTGAAGTTACTTTTCGGTACTAGGAAAGAAATATGTTTTTCAGGTGAATGAATATTTCTAAGAATAATCTTGTGAAAAGTTGATTATAAATTCAAATATATGAATATGAATGAATTTGCTGAGTGTAAAATAAAACACATATTTCATATTTTGAAAAATCTGCAGAGTGTATCTATCTATATATATATATATATATATATATATATATATATATATGTGTGTGTGTGTGTGTGTGTGTGTGTGTGCATGGCAATATATATGCCAATCAAAATTCAAAATGAAATATATATCATCGACAGATCCAAAAATATTTATTTTACTGAACATGGATTTATGAATAATATTGATCTAGTAGAAAGCTCACCCATAATTTGAATTTTCAGTTCCAACATCATTTAGGAGGAGTGATCCCTTACAATTTGTATCTGTCAAGTCAGCCACCTCACATGAATGGACGTGTGGTCCCAGGTAGGATTCTATGTTTGGATATAAAAATACAGGTGGTGAATAGGCTACAGAGAAAGGGAGACAGGAATTCACATATTGGTTAACTTTAAAAAAACATGGAGAACGACTTCAACAAAAAGTTGACTAGATTTATAACTCCCACACTATGTAATGCAAAAGGCAAGTCCAACTATACACCATGCCTCCTCTGAAATGCTTGTATTTTTATTCTGTTTGAGTTATTTTTCTCCATCTTATTAGTATTAGCAGTCAGAGTGTAGTAGGGTAGGGGTTAGTGTCAGGGATTCAGGATTTCGAAAGGAAAATTGGAAAATGAATCCAATGTGTATGTAAATGTGTGCATCACAAATATCCTCCCACTCTCATACAGAAAAATGCCTTGACAGTACCTTCGCCCCAACTAAAACACCATTAGAGGAGAAGAGTTAGAAAATCAGTGAATACATATCTGGAATGGAATATGCTCACGGTTTTGAAAACTTGGAGATGGTAGATGATTTTCGAAAAGAAAGGGACAGGGTAAACACTCCACAAACATGGAGTTCTGCTGGCCTAAAGACTTCTTGAGAAACTGCCTCTGAGGTTGGGCCCTTGAACTATATGTGGTTGTCAGGAGCTTTAGCTTCCTTTGTACTGAGACCATCAAAGCTGGGTCTGCATCTATGTGACATGGAGGAAATTGTTTCTTATTTTCCAATGAAAATGAGGCAGCAGTGCTGAATTCTCTCTTTGTAGGTAACCTGTGGCCACTGGGTCTAAGTGTCTCCCCGTGTGGACTGTGAAGCCATTTGGACATCCTCCAATTTTCGTGGTGTTTCTCGCTGCTGCACTGGGAGTTTGGTATTTGCTTCACAAAATACATGGAGTTCAACTGGGACACAGTGCTGGAGGGATTTCTGTCAGGAGTGGTGGGTCAGGGTCTGCAGGATAATGCACCAACCAGGCTTCTATCCCACATAGCTTGCCTCCTTGACCATAGCTACCTGATTCTGAACATTGCCCTGAAACCTCTCAATATAACAAGATGCCTTTACAAAGAAGGGTCTGCTGGCTGCACCATGTCAGTAACAACCATTTGGAAGCCAAGGGCAGATCCGCATTGCCCCACCACATGTTTTATAACACACCTTCCCACCACTGTTCTAGGCCCACTAATCAGCAGGCTCCAAGTTACTGGCATCTCTGTTCTACACCACTTTCATGAAACCCCGTCAATCAAGGCACTGCCTGGCATACTCAAGATCAGCAACAGCACATCCAAAGGTTCTCCAGTGCCACCAGGTCATGGGAATTTCAAAAATTTCATGGTATTTTTCTAGCCATTTTTCTAGAATGATGTTGCAAGCACTGTGGGTTTCAATATATTCAGGAACCGTTTAATGATGAAGAAGCACATTTCAATGAAAGCTCTGGAGAACTCTCACAGGCAAGGCTTCCAAAATAGTGGCCAAAAGGTCACTTGAAGCCAGTCCTATTGAGGTCTACAATATGAGGTCGATGTGTTTTTTGACTCTGAACTATGGCTGCCATGTCTTTCAGAATACAATCAAGTGATATCCTGGCTGAGATTCCCAGTGCTCTGTGGAAAGCCACCCTGGGCCTAGATCTCAGTTTCCAAGGGCGACTTTCATTGCGTAGCTTCAGAAAATCCCAAAACAATTCATGGCAATACTTCTCTGAGGTCAGTTCTAGAACTCAGTCTCTAAGGGGAATCACACCAGAGTTCAAGCCCAGGTGGACCCAGTCATTTCTTCCAACCACCACACAAATGATGGCAATTAAAACCAAAACACTCCACATGGCCCTAATCTTCTTCCATATAGATTCTCATCATATTCTTTGGCTGGAGTTTTCCATAAGGGGTGCAGCCCAAGTCAGTGTCCAAAATAAGCTCCCTTAACCCTCATTTGCCTAAAGTCAGGGTGGCCTGGACACCCTTACTGTAAACCAGGAGTGATTAAATAGGTCTGCCATTAATACTTTTCCACTTCTTCAATTTTAGGCATTTTAACTGTGGAATTTAGATTCTTTATGTGAACTGTAGTCAAGAGAAAACCCAAGCACCTATGGGCTAGCCTCTGCATGGCTTTGAAGAATTCATTTGACCCAAAGGATCCCTATTCTCACTTGATGGAGGTCAGAAACCTTACAGAGAAAGGCGAGAGACTTCATCTACAATGACTGTAATTTTTGCCATTTTGATTTTGTATGCACACATGGGATTTTTCTTTCCATCCATCAGGTGTTGGGAATCTAAGCCACAGCCTCACACAGGGCCAAGAGACTGATTCAGACACATCCCTTTCCAAAGCAGTTAAGTAAAGAGCCACAGGTAATGCCCATTTATTTCCATTTGAAAACTGGTTACTTCAGGCTTCACAAAGGGGTGGCCTGAGGCAAAGTCCTTCCTGACATTCAGGGCAAAAGAACAATAGGCAAGCAAAAGCCCCAAAGCAGAGTTTCTCCACTGAGACTTTACTGGTCACACTGATATCTGAGTTTTCTGAGATGCTCGCCATTCCCTTCAGCTATCCAGTACATGGCCATATCACAGAGCTTGGAGGTGGTAAATATCTTGGACAGAAAACCATGAACCTATTCTGGAGTGTAGCCAGAATTCAGGAAGGAAACAAGAATTTAGGAAGTTTGAAGGTGTTGCCCTTCGATAAGGCAAGCCACAGTCCATTTATTTTTTGGGCAGGATTGATGCTGGGAAGCTTTCTACTAGACAGGACACATCCATTGATGCATTCTCTTTTCTAATGTCTACAACCACAGACACACTGGGAAACACAGACATAGAAACACTTGCCTTGTCAAATGACTTACTAGAAATAGTTCACTCCAAACCAAACAAACCACCTTTCCTACCTTTTCTCGGAACATGAGACAAAACCACAAACACACAACTAAAACCACAAATGCATCTCCTTTCCCCAAGTAGGTCTGCGACTATTCGGAGTGTACTCTCATTGGTGAGACTTACTATGTTCCTCTGAAATGGCCTGTTCTGTCTCAGATATGGTCTCCTTGGCCAACTCTGAAAATGTCAGGAGCCCGCGGTGAGCCACTACTTGCTTTCTCTGGAAAGGCCAATCTTCAAAGCTTTCCTGGCATTTGGCCATCCTCATATCCGTATATACCAAAAAAGACTGTCTCTGTCATTGGAATATCCAAACAAGTGAGCCCACTGGGACTGGGACTGGGACTGGCTCTGTGTGCCTGGCTTCCTGTATTGCAAGTTCAGAGAGTTCCATCAGCAAGGAATAGAGATGAGGTCACTTCCTTCAGGAACTGAATGAGGTCACTGCCTTTGCAAGCACTTTGTCCTAACAGTTGCTTACAAGGGTCCCATGAGATGGATGCTGCCCCTATTTCCCGTGACACTTTCACAAGTTAGAATGGTATATCACCCATAGGCACCCGTGAACAGCTCTCCACACAGGCCTGGATTCGTCCATCTTCTGTACATTAGGAACAGAGAGGCTTATTCAGACACAACCCCTCATCCAGACAAGGCTGTTTTCCATGGAAGAAGACTTTTGCACTCTCTGGTCCTTCATAGCTGCCTACATCTTCTCCAGGGATTATTTCTCCATGGAACATTGAGGTTTTCAGCAGGTGTTATATCCCCTACATTCCTTATTGTAAGACCAACACTGTCCCTGCTCTTCTATAAAGTTAGAATGTGGGAACAGTATATGGTTTGGGTTAATAACGTGTTCGATTTGGGTTAGGAATCATTTTGCTGGATGAATAATGGTATTGAAAACCTGCGATATTTATAAGAATATAGAGGTCAAATATATGTATGAAAACAGAAATCTAAGTAAGATTTGAAGCCCAGAAAGGGATTGGGCCCTTGATTGGGAGACTTAGCTTTGAATTATGTCCTGCACAGATGTCTCAGATGAATCAATACACAATGGCATCGGACCTTGTACCTTGGATGATTGAATGTTGAAGAGAACATCCATTCTAAAAAGGATAGTCAGTAGGATTTGGGAGATAGTCGGTAGATTCAGAAAGAATAGAGAGTATAGTATTTGGACCAAAAGTTGTTTAGCAATTGGGTTTCAGGTAGAGAGTGAATGTAAATGTCAGCACAAATGCACAGTCAAAATGATGAACTGGGAAATTATGAAGGAAAGGAGATATCAATAGAGACATTAGGATATCAGGCAAAGTTTAAAGTGAGTGATAGGATTAGACATTTTCAACAGGGTTGAGTTTGAATATATAATCTTAGAAAGAAACAAATATGTAGTCAACAATTGGATTGACATTTGAGAGCATTAGGTAACCTGGACATGGATGTTTTCAGAAATCCATACTCACTTTAAATTTAGTCTTTGGTACAATTATAAGTGTGACCTTTGCTTTATTTTCCAGAATATTACTGTGATAAAATGTATATGTAGGTCAGGTGACATGAGTATTTCTTCCAGCATTTCTGGGAGCAATATTTTGAAGACTTATAAATGAGTATCGGGAGTACAAAGAGGTGTACCATCTCTCTATGAATATAGAGATAATGCAAGAATAGACCATACTGAGAGTAAATAATATAACTGGTAAACTTTAAATAAAGGATTGAATTGATATCTGAAAATATACAGGAAATCTTATATTGATATACAATCATTCATTCCAACCAGTTATACTTCTAATGGTAATATTAGGGTTATATTTTATCATGACGAGTGTGTGAGTTTTGCTTCAAAAGCGATTATGGAAATCAAAAATAATGTGATTAGAAAGAAGTCTCATGAAAAGTCTTATCAAGAAACATGGAGGAATACATGTGTTCTGAAGAAGGAAGTTATTGAAAGTGAAACAAATGCCTATAAATTTGCTAACTTGTGTATGAAATATATATCTTATAATGGGCATTAACTGAAGAAATAGTAATGTACCAGTGTTGACTAAAAATGAACATCAAAATACATATCATGTTCCATAATAATCTACTTGCATTGATGTGACACTGGGTCAGTTACTGTAGAAATATAAGATTCGTATGCACCATTCACTGAAGTTAGTTTTCAGTTCTAGGAAACAAATATGTATTTCAGGTGGATGAATATTTCTGAGAATAATCTTTTGAAAATTTCATTATAAATCCACATACATGAATACGAATGAATTTAGGGAGTGTACAATAAGACACATATATTTCATATTTTGAAAAATTCAGAGAGTATGTATATATATATATATATATATATATATATATATATATATATATATATATATATATACACACACACACACACACACACACACACATTAAAAATAGCAATATATATGCCAATCGAAATTCTTCATGAAATGTATATCATCCACTGATCCAAAAATATTCATTATACTGAATATGATTTTATTTATCATGTTGTTCATCTAAGAAGCTCACCCATAGGTTCAATTTTCAGTTCTAACTGTGTTTAGGAGGAGTGATCTCTTCTCCCAATTTGTATCTGCCAAGTCAGCCACCTCACAAGAATGTACATGTGATAACAGGTACGATTCTATATGTGCATATGAAATTACATGTGCTGAATTGGCTACAGAGAAAGGCAGAGAGGAATTCACCTATTTGTTACCTTTAAAAACACATGGATCTTCTTCTATTTCTCTCTTTAGGGTTCTGTAGTTTTCATTTTATAAGTCTTTCACCTCTTTTGTTAGGTTGATTCCCAAGTATTTTATTTTATTTTATTTTTTCTTTTGAGGATATTGTGAATGGAGTGTTTTTCCTCATTTCGGATTCAGAAGTTTTGTTACTGATATACAGAAATACCTTTGATTTGTGCGTGTTGATTTTATATCCTGCCACTTTGCTGAATTCATTTATTAGTTCTAGTAGTTTTTTTGTAGACCCTTTTGGGTCTTCCAGGTATAGAATCATGTCATCTGCAAACAGTGATAATTTAAGTTCTTCTTTTCCTATTTTTATGCCTTTAATTTCTTTCATCTGTCTAATTGCTCTGGCCAGTGTTTTGAGAACTATATTGAATAGAAGTGGTGATAGAAGGCATCCCTGTCTTGTTCCTGATTTTAGAGGGAATGCCTTCAATTTTTCTCCACTCAGAATGATGCTAGCCTGAGGCTTAGCATAGATAGCTTTCACAATTTCGAGGAAAGTTCCTGTTATCCCTAGTTTTTCTAATGTTTTGAATATAAAGGGATGCTGTACTTTGTCGAATGCTTTTTCTGCGTCTATTGAGATGATCACATGGTTCCTATTTTAAGTCTATTTATGTGGTGAATAACATTTATTGATTTCTGTATATTGAACCATCCTTGCATCCCAGGGATTAATCCTACTTGATCATGGTGCACAATTTTTTTGATGTGCCTTTGTATCCGATTCGCCAGAATTTTATTGAGAATTTTTGCATCTAGGTTTATCAGAGATATTGGTCTGTAGTTTTTTTTCTTTGAGGTGTCATTGTCTGGTTTCGGAATCAGGGTGATGTTGGCCTCATAGAATGAATTTGGCAAAGCTCCCTCTTTTTCCACTTCCTGAAATAACTTGAAAAGTATTGGTATTAATTCTTCTTTAAAGGTTTTGTAAAACTCCGCTGTTTACCCATCTGGTCCTGGGCTTTTCTTGGTTGGTAGTCTTTTGATTGCTTCTTCAATCTGATCCATTGATATTGGTCTGTTCAAATTGTGTGTATCCTCCAGACTCAGTCTGGGCAAATCATAGGATTTAAAAAATTTATTGATGTCTTCACTCTCTTCTATTTTATTGGAATATAGGTTTTCAAAATAATTTCTAATTGTCTTCTGTATTTCTGTAGCATCTGTTTTGATCTTGCCTTTTTCATCCTGTATGTTAGTAATTTGAGTTTTCTCTCTTCTTCTCTTCGTTAGCATGGAAAAGGGTCTGTCGATCTTATTTATTTTTTCGAAGAACCAACTTTTAGTTTTGTCATTTTTTTCAATAGTTTCTTTTGTTTCAATTTTGTTGATTTCGGCTCTGATTTTAATTATTTCTTGCCTTCTGCTACATTTGCTGTTGTTTTGTTCTTCTTTTTCTAGGACTTTGAGATGAAGTGTGAAATCTTAGAAGATGGAAAAATATACCCTGTTCATGGATAGCAGAACTAACATCATCAAAATGGTGATATTACCAAAAGTTCTCTATAGATTTAATGCAATGCCAATCAAAATCCCAAGGGCATTTCTTGTAGAAATAGAGAAAGCAATCATGAAATTCATATGTAAAAATAAAAGACCCAGAATAGCAAAAGCAATTCTAAGCAGAAAGTGTGAATCAGGCGGTATAGCGATACCAGATTTCAAACTATATTACAGAGTAATTGTAACAAAAACAGCATGGTACTGGTACCAAAACAGGTGGGTGGAACAATGGTACAGAATAGAGGACACAGAGACCAATCCACAAAACTACATACTATCTTATATTTGATAAAGGGGCTAAAAGCATGCAATGAAGGAAGGATAGCATCTTCAACAAATGGTGTTGGGAAAACTGGAAAACCATATGCAACAAAATTAAACTGAATCCCCTCCTCTCGCCATGCACAAAAATTAAGTCAAAGTGGATCAAGGAATTAGATATCAAATCAGAGACTCTGCGTCTCATAGAAGAAAAAGTTGGCTTTGATCTACATATTGTGGGGTCAGGCTCCAAATTCCTTAATAGGACACCCATAGCACAAGAATTAATAACAAGAATCAACAAATGGGCTTACTTAAACTGAAAAGTTTTTTCTCAGCAAGAGAAGCAATAAGAGAGGTAAATAGGGAGCCTACATCATGGGAACAAATTTTTACTCCTCACACTTCAGATAAAGCTCTAATATCCAGAGTATACAAAGAACTCAAAAAATTATAGAATAATATAACAAATAACCCAATCAACAAATGGGCCAAAGACCTGAACAAACACTTCTCAGAGGAGGACATACAATCAATCAACAGGTACATGAAAAAATGCTCACCATCTTTAGCAGTCAGGGAAATGCAAATCAAAACCACCCTAAGATACCATCTCACTCCAGTAAGATTGGCAGCCATTAGGAAGTCAAACAACAAGTGCTGGCAAGGATGTGGGGAAAAGGGTTCTCTGGTACATTGTTGGTGGGACTGCAAACTGGTGCAGCCAATTTGGAAAGCAGTATGGAGATTCCTGGGAAGGCTGGGAATGGAACCACCATTTGACCTAGCCATTGCCCTTCTCGGTCTATTCCCTGAAGACCTTAAAAGAGCATACTACAGAGATAATGCCACATCGATGTTCATAGCAGCACAATTCACAATAACTAGACTGTGGAACCAACCCAGATGCCCTTCAATAGATAAATGGATTTAAAAAATGTGGCATTTATACACCATGGAGTATTACACAGCACTAAAAAATGACAAAATCATGGAATTTGCAGGGAAATGGATGACATTAGAGCAGATTATGCTTAGTGAAGCTAGCCAATCCCTAAAAAACAAATTCCAAATGTCTTCTTTGATATAATGAGATCAACTAAGAACAGAGCAGGAAGGAAGAGCAGGAAGAAAAGATCAACATTAATCAGAGACATGGGGTGGGAGGGAAAGGGAGAGAAGAGGGAAATTGCATGGAAATGGAGGGAGACCCTCAATGTTTTACAAAATTATATATAAGAAGTTGTGAGGGGAAGGGGAAAATAAACAAGTAGGAAAATGAATTACAGAAGATGGAGTAGAGAGAGACTATGGGAGGGGGGGAAGGGGAGGGGGGATAGTAGAGGATAGGAAAGGTAGCAGAATACAACAGATACTAATAGGGCATTCTGTAAAAATGTGGATGTGTAACCGATGTGATTCTGCAATCTGTATTTGGAGTAAAAATGGGAGTTCATAATCCACTTGAATCTAATATATGTAATACAAGATGTCAAGAGTTTTGTAATATTTTGAACAACCAATAAACAAAACACATGGAGAACTATTTCAACAAAAAATTAACTGGATTTATAACTCCTACCCTGTATAATGCAAAAGGCAAGTCCAACTATACGCTATGCCTTGTCTGAACTGCTTGTATTTCTATTCTGTTTGGGTTATTTTTTCTCCATCATATTAGAATTATTAGTCAGAGTCTAGTACGGTATGGGTTAGTTTCAGGGATTCAGTATTTTGAATGGAAAATAGGAAAATAAATCCATTGTGTATGTAAATATGTGCTACACAAAAATCTTCCCACTCTCATCCAGAACAATGCCTTGACTTTACCTTCGCCCCAAGTAAAACACAATTAGAGGAGAAGAGTTAGAAAATCTGTGAATACATATCTGGAATGAAATATGCTCAAGAGTTCACAACCTTGAAGGTGGTAGAGGAGTTTCCAAAAGTTAGGAACAGGTAAATACTCCATAAAAATGGAGCTCTGCTGGACTGAAAGACTTCTTGAGAAACTGCCTCTGAGTTTGGGCACTTGAAATATTTGTTGTTGTCAGGAGCTTTAGCTTCCTTTGTAAAGAGACCATCAATGCTGGGTATGTATCTAAGTGACCTGGAGGACATGGATTCTTATTTTCTAATGAACATGAGGCAGCAGTGCTGAATTCTCTCTTTGTAGGTAAACTATGGCCACTGGGGGCTAACTCTTTCCGTGTGGACTGTAAAGCCATTCGGTCATCCTCCACTTGTCGTGGTGTTTCTTGCTGCTGCAATGCGAGCTTGGAATTTGCTTCACAAAATACAAGGAGTTCAACTGGGACAGAGTTCTAAAGGGAGTTCTGTCATGTGCGGTGTTTCAGGGTCTGCAGGATAATGCACCACCCAGGCTTCAATCCCACATAGCTTGCATCCTTGACCATAGCAATCTGATTCTGAACATTGCCCTGAAATCTCTCCATATAAAAAGATGCCTTTACATAGAAGGGTCTGCTGGCTGCACCATGTCAGTTACAAGCCATTTGGAAGCCAATGGCAGATCCACATGGCCCCACCACAGATATTTTCTCACACACCTGCACACAACTTTTCTAGGCCCACTTCTCATCAGGCCCCAACTTACTGGCATCTCTGTTCTTACACCATTTTCATGGTCATGGGAATTTCAAAAATTTCATGGTATTTATCTAGCCATTTTTAAAGACTGATGTTGGAGGCATTGTGGGTTTAAATTCATTCAGGAATCATTCAATGGTGAGGAAGCTCATTTGAGTGAAAGCTCTGGTGAAATCTCAGAGGCAAGGCTTCACAAAGAGTGGCCAAAAGGTCACATGAACCCAGGCCTATTGCTGTCTACAATGTGAGGTCCATGTGTGTTTTGACTCTCATCTATGGCTGCCATGTCTTTCAGAATAAAACCATGTGATATCCTGGCTGAGATTCCCAGTGCTCTGTGGAAAGCATACCTGGGCCTATATCTCAGTTTCCAAGGGCGACTCTCATGCGTGGCCAACTAAAATCCCAACACATTTCATGATAATACTTCTCTAAGGTCAGTTCCAGAACCCAGTCTCTAAGGCGAATTACACCAGATTTCAGCCCATGTGTTCCCAGTCATATCTTCCAACTACCACACAAATGATGACAATGAAAACCAAAACACTCCCACATGGCCCTCATCTTCTTCCATATATTCACTCTCATCCTAAGCTCTGTCTGGAGGTTTCCATGAGCGGCGAAGTCCAAGAGATTGTCCAAAATAAGCTCCCTTGCCCCTCATTGCCTAAAGTCATGGTGGCCTGGACACCCTTCCTGTGAACCAGGTGTGATCAAATAGGCCTGACCTTAATACGCCTAGGCTTCTCCAATTTGAGGCCTACTGACTGTCAGGTATAGATATTTTTTATGTGAATTGGAGTCATGAGAAAACCCAAGAACCTATGTGCTAGACTCTCCAGGGCTTTGAAGAACTCATTTGACACAAAAAATCCCTATTCTCACTTGATGGAGGTCAGGAGCCTTACAGAGGAAAGTGAGAGACTTCATGCACAGGGACTGCTCTTTTGGCCATTTTGGTTATGGATTCACACACGGAATGATCCATCAGGTGATGAGAATCTAAGCCACAGCCTCACACAGGTCAAAGAGGCTGATTCAGACACATCCCTTTCCAAAGCAATTAAGCAAATACCCACTGGTGATGCCCATTCATTTCCATTTGAAAACTGTGTGCTTCAGGCTTCACAAAGGTGTGGCCTGTGACAAAGAGCTTCCTGACATTCTGGGCAAATTAACAATAGGTAAGCAAATGGGCCAAAGTAGGGTTTCTCCACTGAGACTTTACAAGACACACTGATGTCTGAGTTTTCTAAAATGCTCCAATTTTCATATATTAAATTATGTAGAGACATAAATGAACAAGAGCAAGTCATGGCAGCTGCAGTAAAACAGGCTGTAGAACAAGGGCAAGTCGTGGCAGCTGCAGTAAAATAGGCTTTAGATGCCAGAACAAGAACATGCTACAATTGTGAACAAACAGGACATTTTAAAAGGAATTGACCCATAAGAGGAGGATTTAACAAAACTAGGTATCAAAGGAGTAGAATACGGGGTATTTGCCCAGGATGCCGTAGAGGGAGACATTGGACTAATGAATGCCATTCTCAAACCACCATAGAGGGTAGTGCATTATCAAAAAACAAACAAGGACCAGGTGTTTATCCATGATATCATGGAGAAAGGCATCAGGTTACGTTGCCAGAAAATGGACAGGGGAACCCAATGCTCTGGGGCCCCAAACCACAAATATACGGAGCACTGGAGGAACCCAGCAACCCCATCAGGGTAGTGCCAAGGACACATTGTCCATCAGATCCCTCAACAGACAAACCAGAAGGAGTGCAGGGTTCGACATCTGCACCTCTGTCAGAGCAGTACTAACTCCAGAGATGGGAGTTCAAGTCATTCTCTCAGGGGTAAAAAACCTCTTCCCCAAGGAGCAGTAGGCTTATTATTGGGACGCAGCTCTTCTACTCTAAAAGGACTTATGATAAGACCTGGGGTAATTGATCCTAATTATGAAGGTGAAATAAAATTTATAGCCAGTTCTCCAAAGGGTATATCAGTAATTTCACCAAGAGACAGAATAGCACAGTTACTAATAATACCACGCTTACATGATAAATTTTCCAGTCATGCTGTAGAAAGAGGTTCCAAGGGATTAGGCTGCACAGATGTAGATTTGGCTATGTTTTCTCTAAAGTTAGATTCTCGCCCCATGCTAAAACTAAATATTCAAGAACATGAATTAAATGGGCTACTGGATACAGATGCAGAACTTAGCATCATCTCTCCTCCAGAATGGCCAAAATATTGGCCATTACAACCATCCACTCAAACACTTCAAGGCCTAGGATTGGCGACTAATCCCCATCGAAGAGCAATGGTATTAGATTGGAAGGATCCTAAAGGATGTGAAGGAACTATACAGCCATATGTATGGATCATCTTCCCGTAAATTTATGGGGATGAGATGTCCTAGATGAATTAGGTTTGAAATTAACAAAAAACATCAATTAAAATGTCCCCACAATTATGGTTAGACAAGGTTTTAGAATAGGAAAAAGATTAGAAAAACTATATCAAGGTATACTAGCCCCAACACTAATAGATCAAGGAACAGACAGAAATGGGTTGGATTTTAAGAAAGGGCCACTAAGACAATAAAAATTACCTGGAAATAAGAAAGACCAGTATGGGTTCCTCAGTGGACCCTGACTAAAGAAAATGTACCAGCAGCCCATGATCTGGTCAAACAAAAATTAGCAGAAGACATATACAACCATCTGTATCTCCCCATAATACTCCCAGTTTTGTCATCAAAAAGTAATCTGGTAAATGGAGATTATTGCAAGATTTAAGAGGCATTAATAATGAGATGTTTATTATGGGACATGCTCAATTGGGGATTCCTCAATTATCTGCTTTGCCAAAACTTGGTATGATTTATTTATAGATATTAAAGATTTTTTTTTAATTTCCAATACAACCTTAGGATAGTCCATGTTTTGCATTTACTAACCCTGCACTGAATCATGAAGGTCCTGATCAGAGATACACATGGAAAGTACTCCCTCAAGGGATGGCTAATAGCCCAACTATGTGTCAAATTTATGTTAACAAAGTAATCCAGCCACTTAGAAATCAAAATCCTGAACTACAAATATTTCACTATATGGATGATATATTATTAGCACACAAAGCTAAAAACACATTGCTAGAATGTTATGCCACACTTAAAAACTTATTAAAAAATATAAACTAGAGATAACAATAGATAAAGTAGAAATAAATTTTCCAATTAATTATTTAGGAGTTCTATTATCCTCAACCATGGTCTGTCCACCAAAAATTCAAGTACGAATAGATCAACTCAGATCACTTAATGACTTTCAAAAGTTATTAGGAGACATAAATTGGATAAGGCCTTATCTAGGTATACGCACAGTAGAGTTGGAACCTTTTTTGATATCCTAAAAGGTCCATCAGATCCAAATTCACCCCGCATGTTAACGCCTGAAACAAGAAAGGCATTAAAAATTATTGAAACATATATGGAAAATATGCAGTTGGATATAATTGATATAAGTTTGTCTTTATTATTTATTGTACTACCAACAAAAAATATTACTATAGGAGTATTTTGGCAAGAAGGTCCATTATTATGAATACATTTATCTTATTCTCCTAACACTATTCATACTCAGTATACTGAGGCTGTATGACAATTAATACTGAATGGAATAAAAGCAGCAAAGGGAGTGTTCGGAATTTCTCCCAATAAAATAATTACTCCATATACTCTGGATCAAATTGATGAGTTAGCTAATGAGTTAAATACTTGGGAAATAATCATGTGCAAATCTAATATTTCATTTGATAACCACTTACCATCTAATCCTTTATTGTCTTTTTGATCATCGCATCCTGTAATTTTTCCAAAAATGAAAAGAAAAACACCTATCATGAATGCTCCAAATATATTCACTGATGGGTCAAATAATGGTACAGCAGCAATAGTTACACCTGATCAAACTTTTACATTTCTAGTACCCAAGCAATCATCTCAAAAGGTAGAGCTTAAAGCAGTATTACAAGCTTTTGTGATGTTTAAAAATTCTGTAATTAATTTATTTTCCGATAGTCAAAATATAGTTAATGCTATAGTATCCCTTGAAGATGTTGGTAGGATTTCCCCTTGCTCTACTGTTTTCTCTTTGATTTCCACTATACAAAGTCTAATCTTGGACAGAAAAGATCTGTTCTTTATAGGAAATATCAGAACACATACAGGATTGCCTGGAGCCCTTAGTTTGGACAATGATTTAGCAGATAAAACTACACATGACATTTATATTTTCTCTATAGTAGAAGAAGCTACAAATTTTCATAAAAAGTTCCATATCAATGCTAATAGTTTAAAAAAGTGCTTTAAAATAACTAAGGAAAAAGCTAGACAAATAATAAAATAACGTCAAAATTGTGTGAACTTTTTACCACACGTTAATCTTCGAGTCAATCCTAGAGGATTGATACCTAATCATATTTGGCAGATGAATGTCACAAACTTGCCAGAATTTGGAAAATTAAAATATTTGCATGTTACAGTTGATACTTCTTCTGGATTTTTGATGGGCTCCCTTTTTGTCGGAGAAAAAAACTAAAGATGTTATAGCTCATTGCTTACAAAATTTTGCCACTGTGGGCGTTCCAAAACAGTTAAAAACAGATAATGCCCCTGGTTATACTTCTACCTCTTTTAAAAAATTTTGCTCATCATTTGGCATCACTCATATAACAGGAGTCCCATACAATCAGCAGGGACAAAGTATAGTTGAAAGAGCACATCAAACTATTAAAACGTACTTACTAAAGCAAAAAGAAGGAATTGGAAAGGGGTATATATTCCCCAAAGATAAACTTAAAATAACCCTTTTTACTCTAAACTTTTTAAATTTGGATTCATCAGGGCGTAGTGCTGCAGAAAGGCATATATGTCCAAAAAATGTACATAAGCCCAAGGTACTTTGGAAGGATATTCTAACAGGACAATGGAAAGGTCCTGACCCAGTAATTGTATGGAGTCGTGGGTCTTTTTGTGTGTTTCCACAGGGAGAACAGGAGCCGATTTGGATTCCAGAGAGATTAACTAAAGAGATTTCTACAGACCCAAAAGAAGATGATTTGGCTCAAATCAATTACAGCTGATATCCAGAACTCCAATTTGGCTATTCTTACCTCTGTGACAGAACCAGGATTTTTTTTCAAAATCTATTTTATTATTGCCCTTTACCATATCATGAAGTTCTATTTTGTTTTTTGAGCTCATACAGACCTAGGTTAATGTTTTGCTGATCAGTTCTATTTTTGGACTATAGAGTTTTTAGACTTTGCAATGGAGATTTCACATGTAAAAAGTTATAAAGCCTTTACTATTATGTTATGTGTTGTATGTATTATATTATGTGTGCACACTTGTGTTTTGTGTTATATGTTTGAATGTACATAACCATATATCATATGTGATGAGCGCTCATGAAAAAATGGATCCAAATTTTTTTTTTATTCACGTGATGTAAATATTTTAATTTAAATTGGGTAAACACCTCTTGAGGATTGTTTTAAAATGTGAACCAAAAGGGAGGTTAACAGATCTGTTTGCTTTCTTTCACCTTTCCTTTTCATTATATTTAATAATTCTCTTCAAGACAATGTAAATTGTTAAGAAAATTGTTTTCTTTTAGTGCCTTCTGGAATGTTACATAATTATTTCTTTAGGCATTGTTGCCAGAATTCCTATCTTCATCCCAGTGCCTGTGAAGACAAAGATAAAACCAATCTACAGCTTCTGCAAAAGCCATCACTGAACTGCTTGCAGAACTTGCCTGGACTATGTATCACTTGTATGCATTGTGAACTCACCTGCATTCATTGTGAACAATATGTTGGTGCATCGACTTGTGGTAGTGTTGGGGTATTTTTGCTGATGATGTCATCGGTGGTAAAATTTTTCCAAAAGGAGCCGTCAATTGGCTTGGTGTATCTTCCTCCCTTCTGCTTGTCATGGTCGTTCAGCTAAAATTTGGGGGCCAACAGAGATGAGACAAAGAACCTCACCCCCCCAATGGTACAAAGACCTCTCCACAGGTGTGGCTGTATACTGGACCTGTAGTTAGTGATGGGTAAGATCCAATTGCAATGGTACCAACCTAAGACTGGAGGCTGACACCTTGAGGTCAGCTCATTCGATAATGGGTAAGGACCATATGTACTATTGGACAACCTAAGGCAGGCATGGTCCCTAAGCCACATGCTTGTTATTTAAACAGAGAGGGGGAGATGTTGAGAGCCACAGCCCGAGGGGCCAAAGGAAACTTTCAGACTGCCAGCTGATGGTTGGCTCACAGCAGCCCCAGCAACATCTAGCTGATTGGCTACTCTGCGGTGATGCCCATTGGGCTGTTTCCCCACCCTTTCAAACTACCAAGCTGCTCATTGGGGGACTTTTTTGGCTCTGCCCAAATGACCCAGCCAATTGAACTCAAGAGCAGGAGGAGTGGAGAGGTTGAGAGCTTGTGGGAAGCTGGTGGTGGCAGTTGTGCTCTGAGGGTATTTCCCGAGGAGCTATTTTTTTGGCCTGTGTGATTCTAAAAATAAAGTTAGTTTCTTTTGACAAGTGGCTCCTGAATTGTGCACAGCCAGACTCTGGCAATCATTAATTGATGGAGAAAAATAACCGAAACAGAATAGAAATACAAGCAGTTCGGAGGAGGCATGGTGTATAGCTGGATTTACCTTTTGTATGATAAAGGGTAGGTGTTATTAATCTAGTCAATATTAAATTGAAATAGTTCTCCGTGTGTTTTAAAGTTAACAAATATGTGAATACCTGTCTCCCTGTATCTGTATCCTATTCAGCACATGTATTTTTGTATGCACATATAGAATCCTACCTGGTATCACATGTACATTTTTGTGAGGTGGCTGACTTGGCAGATACGAATTGTGAAAATAGATCACTACTCCTAAACGTTTTTGGAATTGAAAATTAGAACTATGGGTGAGCTTCCTAGTTGAACAAGATAATACATAAATCCATGTTCAGTAAAATGAATATTTTTGGATCTGTGGATGATATGTATTTCATGATGAATTTCGATTGGGATATATATTGCTACCATTTAATGTCTGTGCATTTGCGTGTGTGTGTGTGTGTGTGTATATATATATATATATATATATATATATAATATATATATATATATACTCTCCAGATTTTTCAGCATATGAAATATATGTATCTTATTATACAATCCCTAAATGCATTCATATTCATGTATGTGGATTTATAATCAAATGTTCACAAAATTATTCTCAGAAATATTCATCCACCTCAAATATATAATGTTTCCTAGTGCTGAAATCTAAATTCAGTGAATGGTGCCTAGAAGTCCTAATTTTTCTACAGTACCTGACCCACTTTAACATCAATGCAAGTAGATTACTATGGTACATGATGTGTATTTTGACGTTCATTTTTATTCAACACTGTTACATGACTATTTCATCAGTTTATGCACATCATAGGATATATATTTCATTCACAAGTTTGCAAATTTATAGGCATTTGTTTCACTTTCTATCACTTCCTGCTTCAGTACACATGTATTCCTACATGTTTTTTGACTGTTTTTTTTCATGAGACTTCTTTTTATTTTAGGTTTCAATAATCACTTTTGAAGCAAAACTCACACACTCTTCATGACAAACCATAACCCTAATATTACCATTAGATGTATAAATGGTTGTAATGAATGTATGTATATAAATATAAGATTTCCTGTATATTTTCAGATATCAATTCAATCCATTATTTAATGTTGGAACCAGTTATATTATTTATTCACAGTATGGTCTATTCATTCATTTTATCTATTTTCATAGACACAGGGTATACCTATTTGTACACCCAATACTAATTTATACAACTTCAAAATATTGCCCACAGAATTAGTGGAAGAAATACTCATGTCACCTGATCTACATATACACTTTATCACACTAATATTCTGGACTCAAAATGCAAAGTTCACACTTATGATTGTACCAAAGCCTAAATGGAAAGTGAGCATGGATTACTAAAAACAACTAAGTCCAGATTGCCTAATGGTCTCAAATGTCAATCATATTGGTGCTAAATATTTGTTTCTTCCTAAGATTGTGTATTCAACCTCTACCCTGTTGAAAATGTCTAATCCTATCACTCAATTTATACATTGCCTGATTTCTTAATGTCTCTATTCATATCTGCTTCCCTATATATTTTCCCCAGTTCATCATTGTGACTGACACTTCACATGTGCTGACATTTACATTCACTCTACCGGAAACCCTATTGTTAAAGAACTTTTGGTCCAAATCCTATACTCACTCTTCTTCCTAAACCTACTGACTATCTTTCTTATCATACCGACTACCCTTTTTGAGTGGATGGTTTCTTCTACATTCAATCATCCAATTTACAAGGTCCTATGCCATTGTTTATCAGTTTATCTGAGACATCTGTGCAGAAGGTATTTCAAAGCTAAGTATCCCAATCAAGGGCCCAATACTCTTCTGGGCTTCAAATCTTACCCAGACTTCTGTATTCATATTTATATTTCACCTCTATATTCTTGTAAATATCACAGGTTCCCAATACCATTATTCATCACACAGAATGATTCCTAACCCAAATTTAACCTGTTATTACCCTAACCATACACTGTTCCCTCAATCTAACTTTACAGGAAAGCAGGGACAGAGTTGGTCTTACAATACAGGAGTGTAGGGGATATTCCACCTGCTGAGAACCTCAAAGGTCCATGCAGAAATGATCCCTGGAGAAGTTGTAGGCAGCTATGAAGAACCTGAGGGAGGAAAAGACAACTTCCATGGTAAACAACCTGGTCAGGATAAAAAGATGTGTCTGAATCAGCCTCTTTCATCTTAATGTAGAGAAGATGGACCAAACCAGGCCTGTGTGGAGAGCTGTTCCCGGGTGCCTATGGTGAAATACCATTCTAACTTGTGAAAATGTCACAGGAAGTAGGGGTACCCTGCACCTCATGGGACCCTTGGAAGCAACTGTTAGGACAAAGTGGTTGCCAAGGCAGTGACTTCATTAACTTCCTGAAGGAAGTTACCTTACCTAACTTCCTTGGTGATGGAACTCTCTAAATTTGGGATTCAGGAAGTCAGGCAACCACAGCCAGTCCCAGTCCCAGTCCCAGTGGTCTCACTTGTTTGGGTTAACCAAGGACAGAGTCAGTCTTTCTTGGTACCTAGTGATGTGAGGATGGCCAAATGCCAGGAAAGCTAAGAAGAGGGGCCTTTCCTGAGAAAGCAGGTGGTGGCTCACCACTGGCTTCTGACAACTTCACAGATTTGGCCAAGGAGACCAGAACAGAGACAGCACAGTCCACTTCGGGGAAATATAGTATGGCCCACCCGTCAGAGGACACTCCGGGTAGTCACAGGCCTACTTTGGGGAAGGAGGTGCCTTTTTGAGTGTGGGTGTGAGTTTGTGGTTTTGTCTCATGTTGTGAGAATAGGCAGCAAAGGCAATTTGTTTGGTTTGGAGAAGACTGTTTCTAGTATGTTCTCTGACAAGGTGAGTAATTCTATTACTGTGTATCCCACTCTGTCCGTGGTTGTAGTATTAGAAATAGAATGCATCAATGGGTGTGTTCTGTCTAGTAGAAAGCTTCCCAGCATTCATACTGCCAATTTATGAATGGATTGCAGCCAGCCTTATCAATGAGCAAAACCTACTATCTTCCTAAATTCCTGTTTTCTTCCTGAATTCTGGACACTCTTCAGAATAGGCTCATGGTTTTGTGTCCAAGATATGTACCACCTCCAAGTTCTGTCACATGGCCATGTACTGGATAGCTGAAGGGAATGGTGAGCATCTCAGAAAACTCAGATATCAGGGTGACCAGGAAAGTCTCAGTGGGGAATCCCTGCTTTGGGCCTTTTGCTTACCTATTTTTCTGTTGCCCTGAATGCAAGGAAAGTCTTTGGCTCAGGCCACCCCTTTGTGAAGCCTGAAGAAAACAGTATTCAAATGGAAATGAATGGGGGTCACCTGTGGCTCTTTGCTTAATTGGAAAGAGATGTGTCTGAATCAGCCTTTTGGCCCTGTGTGAAGCTGGGGCTTAGATTGTCAGCACCTGATGGATCTAAAGAAAGATCCCATGTGTGCATCCATAACCAAAATTCAAAAAATCAGTCATTGTGGATGAAGTCTCTCACCTTCTTCTGTTAGGTTCCTGACCTCCATCAAGTGTGAATATGGACTCTTGTGTCAAATGAGTTCTTCAAAGCCCTGCAGATGTGCTAGTGTTTTCTCATGAATACAAACCACGTAAAGAATCTATACCTGACAGTCAGTAGGCCTCAAATAGTAGAAGCAGAGCAGTAATAATGGCAGGGCTATTTGATCACTCCTGGTTCACAGGAAGGGTGTCCAGGCCACACTGACTTTAGGCAAATGAGGGGCAAGGGAGCTTATATTGGACACTGTCTTAAGCTGTGTCACTCATGGAAACCTCTAGCCAGAAGTTATGATCAGTGTCTATATGGAAGAAAATGAGGGCCTTGTGGGAATGTTTTGGCTATAATTGTGGTCATTTTTGTGGCAGTTGGAAGAGATGAGTGGGTCCACCAGGGATTGAACTCTTGGGTAATTCCCCTTATAGACTGAGTTCTGGAACTGACCTCAGAGAAGCATGAATTGTGTTGGAATTTTAGGAGGCCACGCATGAGATTCACCCTTGGAATCTGAAATCTAGTCCCAGGTTGGTTTTCCACAGAGCACTGGGAATCTCAGGCAGGATATCACTTGATTTTATTATGAAAAACTTGGCAGCCATAGTGGAGAGTCAAAACACAAATGGACCTCACATTGTACAGTTCAATGTGCCTGGCTTCATGTGACCTTTTGGCCACTCTTTGGGAAGACTTGCCTGTGAGCGTTCTTCAGAGATTTCATTGAAATGAGCTTCCTCACCATTTAATGGTTCCTGAATGAATTGAAACCCACAGTGCCTCCAACTTCATCCTTGAAAAATGGCTATCTCATGCAACAGCAAAGGGTTTATTGGGGGTCCAGCATGTGGGGGATCAGAGCTAACTTGAATAGAGCATAGTGCCCTGAGAAAAGCTTAAGCAGAGCTTATATATTTTCCTTGGGGAGGGCAGGGAGCGAAGTTTATTGATGGGTAAGGGCAAGTGGGCGGTTTGCGTTCAACCGGGTGAAGGAGTACTTTCTACAGTTTAGCAGTTGGGGACATGACATTCTGGAAACAAGATTTGCAAACAGTTCTCAAGATTTCAACAGTGTTTTGTTAAGCATACAGAAAAAAAGTGACAAGTACCTATTTTATTATCCTTTCATTCCTCACTTCTTCTTCCATCTACTTTTAATCATAAAAGTGATCATTGGGGGGTGTCACATTCTATGTCTTCTAGTGGGGTATTACCATAAGTTTAACTTGTCCAATTTGAGCTTGGAGAAAAGAAATTACACGGTTGAGCAAAGAGGGTTTTATAGTTAGCAATATTATGGAGATTATTTTGGACAGGCCAGGGTTGTGAAAAAGTAGTCAAACAGGGGGAGTATGTGAACCAAGACTCAAACCACCCTTTTTTGTCCTCTCACTCTCTCATTGACACTATTCAAGGTGTCTTTTTAATTTAATCATAATTTTTTTACAACTCCATTATGCTCGGAATAAACACAACATTCTTCCCAGGAAGTGACAAGTACCTATTTTATTAACCTTTCACTACCGACTATCCCTTTTTGACTGGATGTTCCCTTCGACATTCAATCATCCAAGGTACAAGGTCCAATGCCATTGTATATTGATTAATCTGACACATATGTGCAGAACCTAATTCAAAGCTAAGTATCCCAATAAAGGGCCCAATGCTCTTCTGGGCTTCAAATCTTACCTAGATTTCTGTTTTCATACATATATTTCACCTATATATTCTCATACATATCACAGGTTCCCAATACCATTATTCATCCAGCAGAATGATTCCTACCCCAAATCAAACATGTTATTAACCCTAACCATACACTGTTCCCTCAATCTAACATTGCAGAACAGCAGGGACAGAATTGGTCTTACAATACAGAAATGTAGTGGATCTTCCACCTGCTGAAAACCTCAAAGGTCCATGCAGAAATGATCCCTGGAGAACATGTAGGCAGCTATGAAGGACCTGGGAGAGTAAAAGTCATCTTCCATGGCAAACTACCTGGTCAGGATGAAGGGTTGTGTCTCATTCAGCCTCTCTCTTCTTAATGTAGACAAGATGGACCAAACAAGGCCTTTGTGGAGAGCTGTTCCCGGGTTCCTATGGTTGATATACCGATCTAAGTTGTGAAAGTGTCAGAGGAAGTATGGAAGCAACTATTAGGACAAAGTGGTTGCCAAGGCAGTGACCTCATTTAGTTCCTGAAGGAAGTGACCTCACCTCACTTCCTTGGTGATGGAACTCTCTTAACTTGGGATCCAAGAAGCCAGGCATCCAGAGCCAGTCCCAGTCCCAGTCACAGTGGGATCACTTGTTTGGTTTTACCAATGACAGAGTCAGTCTTTCTGGGTACCTACTGATGTGAGGATGGCCAAATGCCAGGAAAGCTCTGAGAGGGGCCTTTCCTGAGAAAGCAGGTAGTGGCTCACTGCTGGCTTCTGACTACTTCACAAAGTTGGCCAAGGAGACCAGATCTGAGAAAGGACAGGCCATTTTGGGGGAACATAGTATGGCCCAGCAGTCAGAGGACACTCCGGATAATCACAGACCTACTTGGGGAAAGGAGATGCCATTGTGGGTGTCGGTGTGGTTTTGTGGTATTATCTCATGTTCTGAGAATAGGTAGGAGTGGCAGTTTGTTTGATTTGCAGTGAACTGTTTCTACTAAGTCGTTTCACAAGGCATGTGATTCTATATCTGTGTACCTCACTGTGTCCATGGTTGTAGACATTAGAAAAAAGAATGCATCAATGGATGTGTCCTGTCTACTAGAATGCTTCCCAGCATTTATCCTGATAAATTAATGAATGGACCACGGCTTGCCTTATCAGTGGCCAACATCTGCTATCTTCCTAAGTTCCTGTTTTTTTCTTGAATTCTGGCCACTCTCCAGAATAGGCTCATGGTTTTGTGTCCAAGATATGTACCACCTCGAAGCTCTGTCACATGGTTATGTACTGAATAGCTGAAGGGAATGGTGAGCATCACAGAAAACGTAGATATCAGTATGACTACTAACCTCTCATTGGAGAAACCCTGCTTTGGGTCTTTTGCTTATAAAATCTTCTTTTGCCCTAAAAGTCAGGAAGGTCTTTGCCTCATGCCAACCCTTTGTGAAGCCTGAAGAAAATAGTTTTCAATTGGAAATGAATGGGCATCACCTGTGGCTCTTTGCTTAATTGCTTTGGAAAGGGATGTGTCTGAATCAGGCTCTTGGCCCTGTGTGAGTCTGTGACTTAGATTGTCAGCACCTGATGGATGTAAAGAAAGATCCCATGTGTGCATCCAAAACCAAAAATGGCCAAAAGAGCAGTCATTGTGGATGAAGTCTCTCGCCTTTCTCTGTAAGGTTCCTGATCTCCATCAAGTGAGAATAGGGATCCTTTGGATCAAATGAGTTCTTCAAAGCTCTGCAGAGGCTAGCCCATTGTGGCTTGCGTTTTCTCATGACTCAAATACACATAAAGAATCTATACCCCACAATCAGTAGGCCTCAAATTGGAGAAGCGGAGCAGTATCAAATGCAGGCCTTTTGGATTACTCCTGGTTCACAGGAAGGGTGTCGGGACACTCGAACATTAGGCAAATGAGGGGCAAGGGAGCTTATTTTGGACACTGTCTTGCACTGTGCCCCTCATGGAAACCTCTAGCAAGAGTTATGATGAGTGTCTATATGGAAGAAAATGAGGGCCATGTGGGAGTGTTTTGGTTTCAATTGTGTTCATTTGTGTGGCGGTTGGAAGAGATGACTTGGTCCACCTTGGCTTGAACTCTGGTGTGATTCCCCATAGAGACTGAGTTCTGAAACTCACCTCAGAGAAGTATTGCCATTAATTGTGTTGGGATTTTAGGAGGCCACGCATGAGAGTCGCCCTTGGAAACTGAGATATAGGCCCAGTGTGCCTTTCCACAGAGCACTGGCAATCTCAGCCAGGATAATACATGATTATATTCTTAAAGACATGGCAGCCATAGTTGAGAATCAAAACAAACATGGACCTCACAGTGTAGAACTCGATGAGCCTGGCTTCATGTGACCTTTTTGCCACTCTTTGGAAAGCCTTGCCTGTTAGTGTTCTCCAAAGCTTTCATTGAAATGAGCTTCCTCACCATTTAATGGTTCCAGAATGAATTGAAACCCACAGTGCTTCCAACTTCAATCTTGAAAAATGCCCAGATAAATACCATGAAATTTTTGAATTTCCCATGACCAGGTCGCACTGGGGAACCTTTGGATGTCCTACGTCTGATCATGAGTGTATCAGGCAGTGCCTTGATTGACAGGGATTCATAAAAATGATGTAGAACAGCGATATCAGTAAGTTGGAGCCTGATGAGTGGAGGGCTTAGAGCAGAGGTGGGAAGGTGTATGATAAAACATCTGTGTGGGCCAATGTGGATCTGCCATTGGCTTCCAAATGGCTTGTGACTGACATGGTGCAACCAGCAGAATGTTCTATGTAAAAGCATATTGTTATATGGAGAGGTTTCAGGGCAATGTTCAGAACCAGGTTGCTATTGACATGAGGGCAAGCTATGAGGGATAGAAGCCTGGTTGGCGCATTCTCCTGAGAACCCTGACCCACCGCACATGACAAAACTCCCTCCAGCACTGTGTCCCAGTTGAACTTATTGTATATCATGAAGGAAATACCAAACTCCCAGTGCAGCAACAAGAAACACCTTGAAAATTGGAGGATGACCAAATGGCTTCACAGTCCACATGGGGAGACACTTAGCCCACATTGGCCACAATTTACCTACAAAGAGATAAATCAGCACTGCTGCCTCATGTTCATTGGAAAATAAGAAACCATGTCTTCCAGGTCACATAGATGCAGACCCAGCTTTGATGGGCTCACTAGAGAGAAAGCAAAAGCTCCTTACAAAAACATATATTTCAAGTGCCCAACCTCATAGGCAGTTTCTCAAGAAGTCTTTAGGGCACCAGAGCTCCATGTTTTTGGAAAGTTTACCCTGTCCCTTACTTTGGGTAACTCCTCTAACACCTCCAAGGTTGTGAACTCCTGAGCATATTCCATTCCAGATATGTATTCACAGATTTTCTAACTCTTCTCTTCTCATTATGTATTACTTGGGGTGGAGGTAATGACAATGCATTGTTCTGGATGAGAGTAAGATGATTTTTGTGTATCACATATTTGCATACACTTTGGATTAATTTTCCAATTTTCCATTCGAAATACTGTATCCCTGACACTAACCCATACCCTACTAGACACTGACTGCTTATCCTAATATGATTGAGAAAAATAACTCAAACAGAATAGAAATAAAAGCAGTTCAGAGGAGGGGTGGTGTATAGTTGGGCTTGCCTTTTGCAATATATAGGGTAGGAGTTATAAATCTAGTCAATTTTTAATTGAAGTAGTTCTCAGTGTGTTTTTAAAGTTAACAAATAGGTGAATCCCTGTCTCCATTTATCTGTAGCCTATTCAGCACATGCTTTTGTATATGCACATATAGAATCCTAGCTGGTATCACACGTATACACTTGTGAGGTGGCCAGCTTGGCAGATACAAATTGTGAGAAAACATCACTCCTCCTAATCGCTGTTGGAACTGAAAATTCAACCTATGCGGGAGCTTCCTAGTTGAACAGCATTATACATAAATCCATGTTCAGTAATATAAATATTTTTTGGATCTTTGGATGATATATATATCACGATGAATTTTGATTGTCATATATATTGCTACTTTTTAATGTCTCTGTGTGGGTTTTGTGTGTGTGTGTGTGTATATATATATATATATATATATATATATATATATATATATATATATATATTTACTCTCTAGATTTTTCAAAACGTGAAATATATGCATCTTATTATACACTCCCTAAATTCATTAATGTTCATATATTTGGATTTCTAATCAACTTTTCACAAGATTATTCTCAGAAATATTCATCCATCTGAACTACATATTTGTTTCCTAGTACTGAAAACTAAATTCAGTGACTGGTGCATACAAATACTAATATTTCTACAGTAAATTACCCAGTTTAACATCAATGCAAGTAGATTCCTATGTTCCATGATGTCTATTTTTACGTTCATTTTTATTCAACACTGGTACATTACTTTTTCTTCATTTTATGCACATCATAGGATATATATTTCTTCCACAAGTTATCAAATTTATAGGCATTTGTTTCACTTTCAATCACTTCCTGCTTCAGAACACATGTATTTCTCCAGGTTTCTTGACAGTTTTTTTTTCATGAGACATCTTTGCAAACACATTATTTTCGATTTCCATAATCACTTTTGAAGCAAACTCACACACCCATCATGATACACCGTAACCCTATTATTACCATTTGATGTATAACTTGTTGGAATGAATGATTGTATATGAACATAAAATTTCTTATATATTTTCAGATATCAATTCAATCTATTATTAAAAGTGGAACCAGTTATATTATTTATTCACAGTATGGTCTATTAAGGCATCATCTCTATATTCATATGCACAGGGTACACCTAAATGTATACCCAATACTAATTTATAAGTCTTTAAAATATTGCTTTCAGAAATGGTGGAAGAAATACTATAGTCACCTGATATACATATAGATTTCATCACAGTAATATTCCTGAAACAAAATGCAAGGGTCACACTTATGATTGTACCAAAGCCTAAATTGAATTTTAGCATGTATTACTAACAACATCCATGTCCTGGTTCCCTAATGCTCTCAAATATCATTCCTATTGGTGACTACATATCTGTTTCTTCCTAAGATTATATATTGAACCATAACCCTGTTAAAAATGTCTTATCCTACCACTCACTTTGTACTTTGCCTAATTTTCTAATGTCTCCATTGATATCTGCTTTCAAACACCTTTTCTACAGTTCATCATTGGGAATGTCCCTTCAAATGTGCTGACATTTACATCCACTCTCTCACCAAAACCGTATTGCTAAAGAACATTTGGTCCAACTCCTAGACTCACTCAAATGTGTTCTTCAAAGCCCTGCAGAGGGCAGCCCAGAGGTGCTTGGGTTGTCTCATGACTCCAATTCACATAAAGAATCTAAACCCTACAGTCAGTAGGCCTCAAATTGGAGAAGCAGAGCAGTATTAATTGAAGGCCTATTTGATCACTCCTGGTTCACAGGAAGGGTGTCCAGACCACCCTGACTTTAGGCAAATGAGGGGCAAGGGAGCTTATTGTGGACACTGTCTCCAGCCAGAGGTTATGATGAGTGTCTATATGGAAGAAGATGAGGGCCATGTGGGAGTGTTTTGGTTTTAAATGTGGTCATTTGTGCGGTGGTTGAAAGAGATGACTGGGTCCACCTGGGCTTGAACTCTGGTGTGATTCCCCTTAGAAACGGAGTTTTGGAAATGACCTTATTGCCATGAATTGTGTTGGGATTTTAGGAGGAGAAGCATGAGATTTGACCACGCATGAGAGTAGGCCTCAAATTGGAAATGCAGAACATTTTGTCCAAATCCTTTACTCACTCTTCTTTTTAATCCTACCGTCTAACTTCCTAATTCTAGATAAATACCACGATATATTTGAAATTTCAATGACCAGGTGGCACTGGAGAATATTTGGATGTCCTGTTGCTGATCATGAGTGTACCAGACAGTGCCTTGATTGACTGGGTTTCATGAAAATGGTGTAGAACAGAGATGCCAGTAAGTTGGAGTCTGCTGAGTAGTTGGCCTAGAGCAGTGGTGTGCAGGTGTGTGATAAAACATCTGTGGTGGGGTCATGTGGATCTTCCATTGACTTCCAAATGGCTTGTGGCTGACATAGTGTAGCCAACAGACCCTTATATGTTAAGGCATCTTGTTATATGGAGAGGTTTAAGGGAAATTTTAATAATAAGGTTGCTATGGTCAAGGGCACAAGCTACGTGAAATAGAAGACTTGTTGGTGCATTTTCCTGCAGACCCTGACCCACCACACCTGACAGAACTCCCTCTAGCACTTTGTCCCAGTTGAACTCATTGTATTTTGTGAAGTAAATTCCATACTCCCAGTGGAACAGCAAGAAACACCACAGAAAGTGGAGGATGACCAAATGGCTTCACAGTCCACACGGGAAGACACTTAGCCCCCAGTGGTCACAGTTTACCTACAAATAGAGAATTCAGCAACTGCTCCCTCATGTTCATTATAAAATAAGAAACCATGTCCTCCAGGTCACATAGATGCAGACCCAGCTTTGATGGTCTCACTACAAATGAAAATAAAGCTCCTGAGAAGAACATATATTTCAAGGGCCAAATCTCAGAGGCAGTCTCTCAAGAAGTCTTTAGACAAGAAGAGCTCCATGTTTGTGGAGTGTTAACCCTGATTCTTACTTTGGAAACTCCTCTACCAACTCCAAGGTTGTGAACTCCTGAGCATCTTCCATTCCAGATATGTATTCACAGATTTTCTAACTCTTCTCCTCTAACTGTGTCTTATTGGGGCGAAGGTAATGTCATGGCATTGTTCTGGATGAGAGTGGGAATATTATTCTGTGGCACATATTTGCATACACATTGAATTCATTTTCCTATTTTCCAATCAAAATACTGAAACCATGACACTAAGCTGTACCCTAATAGACTCTCACTACTAATACTAATATGATGGAGGAAAAAAAAACCCAAACAGAATAGAAATACAAGCATTTCAGTGGATGCATGTTATATATTTGGACTTGCCTTTTGCATGATAAAGGGTAGGTGTTATAAATCTAGTAAATTTTTGTTTAAAATAATTTTTCATGTGTTTTTATATTAACAAATATGTGAATTCCTGTCTCCCTTTCTGTATAGACTATTTAGCACATGTATTTTTTTTTATGCACATATAGAATCAAACCTGGTATCACAGGTTAATTTTTGTGTGTTTTCTGACTTGGCAGATTCAAATTGTGAGACGAGATCACTCCTCCTACCCTATTAGACTCTGACTACTAATCCTAATATGATGGAGAAAAATAACCGAAACAGAATAGAAATACAAGCAGTTCAGTGGAGGCATGGTGTATATTTGGACTTGCCTTTTGCATGATAAAGGGTTGGTGTTATAAATCTAGTCAATTTTTGCTTAAAATAGTTCTCCATGTGTTTTTAAAATTATCAAATATGTGAATTACTGTCTCCATTTCTCTATAAACTACTCAGCACATGTGTATTTATATGTACATATAGAATCCTACCTGGTATCACAGGTTAATTTTTGTGTGTTGTCTGACTTGGCAGATACAACTTGTGAGAAGAGATCACTCCTCCTAACCACTGTTGAAACTGAAAATTCAACTTATGGGTGAGCTTCCTAGTTGAAAACATTATACATAAATCCATGTTCAGTAAAATAAATATTTTTGCATATGTGAATGATATATATTTCATGATGAATATCGATTAGCAAATGTATTGCTACTTTTTAATGTCTGTGTGTGTGTTTTGTGTATATATATATATATATATATATATATATATATATACACTCTCCAGATTTTTCAAAATATGAAATATATGTGTCTTATATACACTCCATAAATTCATCCATGTTCATGTATTTAGATTTATAATCAATTTTTCACAAGATTATTCTCAGAAATATTCATACACCTGAAATATATATTTGTTTCCAAGTACTGAAAACTAACTTCAGTGAAAGGTACATACGAATCCTAATATTTCTAGAGTAACTGACCCAGTTTAACATCAATGCAAGTAGACTCCTATGGGACATGATGTGTATTTTGACGTTCATTTTTTTCAACACTGGTACATTACTATTTCTTCAGTTTATGCACATCATAGAATATATATATATATCATCCACAAGTTCACAAATTTGTAGGCACTTGTTTCACTGTCAATAACTTCCTGCTTCAGAACACATGTATTCTTCCATGTTTCTTGACTGGTCTTTTCATGAGACTTCTTTCCAAATATAATATTTTTTAGTTCCATTATAAGATTAAAGCAAAACTCACACACCCTTCAGGATAAACCATAACTCTAGTATTAACATTAGATGTATGACTGGTTGGAATGAATGTATGTATATCAATATAAGATTTCCTAAATATTTTCAGATATCAACTCAATACATTACTTAAAGTTGGAAGAAGTTGCATTATTTATTCACATTATGGCCTATTCATGCATTATCTCTATATTTATAGACACAGGGTACATTTATTTTTGGCCACAATACTAATTTATACATCTTCAAAATATTGCTCCAAGAAATGGTGGAAGAAATACTCATGTAACCTGATCTACATATACATTTTATCACAGTAATATTCTGGTCAGAAAATGCAAATATCACACTTATGATTGTACCAAAGCCTAAATGGAAAATGAACATGGCTTACTAAAAACATCCATGTGCAGGTTGCCTAATGCTCCCACTTGTCAATCTTGTTGGGGACTACATATTTGTTTCTTTCTAAGATTATATATTCAAACTCAATCCTATTGAAAATGTCTTATCCTATCTCTCACTTTACACTTTGCCTGATTTCCTAATGTCTCTATTGATATTAGCTTTCTAACATATTTTCCCCTGTTCATAATTGTGACTGACTCTTCACACGTGCTGACATTTACATTCACTGTCTACCCGAAACCCTATTGCTAAAGAAATTTTGGTCCAAATCCTATACTCACTCTTCTTTCTAAACTTACCAACTGTCTTTCTAATACTACCGACTATCCCTTTTTGCCTGGATGTTCTCTTCTACATTCAATCATCCAAGGTACAAGGTCCTATAACATTGTATATCGATTAATCTGAGACATCTGTGCAGAACATAATTCAAAGGTAAGTATCCCAAATGAAGGGCCTAATGCCCTTCTGGGCTTCAAATCTAAATAGATTTCTGTTTTCATACTTATATTTTACCTATATATTTTTGTAAATATTGTAGGTTCCCAATGCCATTATTAATACAGCAGAATGACTCCTCACCCAAATTGAACCTGTTATTAACCCTAACCATACACTGTTCCCTCAATCTACGTTTACAGAAGACCAGGGACAGAGTTGGTCTTACAATACAGGAATGTAGAGGATCTCTCACCTGCTGAGAACCTCAATGGTCCAAGCAGAAATGATCCCTGGAGAAGTTGTAGGCAGATTTGTGGGACCTGAGAGAGCAAAAGTCATCTTCCATTGCACACAACCTGGTCAGGATGAAGGAATGTGTCTGAATAAGCCTCTCTCTTTTTAATGTAGAGAATATGGACCAAACCTGGACTCTGTGGAGGGCTGTTCCTGGTTTCCTATGGTTGATATTCCATTCTAACTTTTGAAAGTGTCACAGAAAGTAGGGGCAGCCTCTATCTCATGGGACCCTTGGAAGCAACTTTTAGGACAAAGTGGTTGCCAAGGTAGTGACTTCATTCAATTCTTGAAGGAAGTGACCTACCTCACTTCCTTGGTGATGGAACTCTCTGAATTTGGGATTCAGGAAGCCAGGCACACAGAACCAGTCTCAGTCTCAGTTCCAGTGGGCTCACATGTTTGGATTTACCAATGACAGAGTCAGTCTCTCTTGGTACCTACTGATGTGAGGATGGCCAAATGCCAGGAGAGCTCTGAAGAGGGGACGTTCCTGAGAAAGCAGGTAGTGACTCACCGCTGGCTCCTGACAACTTCACAGATTTGAACAAAGAGACCAGATCTGAGACAGGACAGGCCATTTCGTGGGTACATAGAATGGCCAACAAGTCAGACCACACTCCGGATTGTCACAGACCTACTTGGGGGAAGGATGTGCCTTTGTGGATGTGGCTGAAAGTTTGTGGTTTTGTCTCATGTTCTGAGAATAGGTAGGGAAGGCAGTTTGTTTGGTATTCAGTGGAGAGTTTCTAGTAAGTCGTTTGACATGGTGAGTGTTTCTATGTCTGTGTATACCACTGTGTCCGTGGTTGTAGACATTAGAAAAGAGAATGCATCAATGGATGTGTCCTGTCTAATTTAAAGCTTCTCAGGATTAATCTTTCCCAATTTATGAATGGACTGCGGCTTGACTTGTGGATGGGCAACACCTACAATCTTCCTAAGTTCCTTATTTCTTCCTGAATTCTGGCCACTCTCCAGAATAGGCTCATGGTTTTGTGTCCAAGATATGTACCACCTCCAAGCTCTGTGACATGTCCATGTACTGGTGAGCTGAAGAGAATGGGGAGCATCTCAGAAAACTCAGATATCAGTGTGACCAGGAAAGTCTCAGTGGAGAAACCCTGCTTTGGGCCTTTTGCTTCCCAATTGTTCTGTAGCACTGAATGTCAGGAAGGTCTTTGCCTCATGCCACCCCTTTGTGAAACCTGAAGAAAACAGTTTTCAAATGGACATTAATGTGCATCACCTGTGGCTCTTTGCTTAATGCTTTGGAAAGCGGTGTGTCTGAATTAGCCTCTTGGCCTTGTGTGTGGCTGTGACTTAGGTTCTCAGCGCCTGATGGATCTAAAGAAAAATCCCATGTGTGCATCCAAAACCAAAATGGCAAAAAAAGATCAGTCATTGTGGATAAAGACTCTTTTCTTCCTCTGTTAGGTTCCTGACCTCTTTCAAGTGAGAATAGGGATTCTTAAGGGTCAAATGAGTTCTTCAAAGCCCTGCAGATGTGCTTGGGTTTTCTCATGAATCCAAATCACATAAAAAGTCTATACCTGACAGTCAGTAGTCCTCAAATTGGAGAAACAGAGCAGTATAAAAAGCAGGCTCATTTAATAACTCCTGGTTCACAGGAAGGGTGTTTAGACCACCCTGATTTTAGGCAAATGAGGGACCAAGGAGCTTATTGTGGATACTTTTTTTGGCTGCGTCCCTTATGGAAACCTGCAGCCAGAGGTTTTGATAAGTGTCTATATGGAAGAAGATGAGGTCCATGTGGGAGTGTTTTGGTTTTAATTGTAGTCATTTGTGTGGTGGTTGGAAGAGATGACTGGGTCCACCTGGGCTTGAACTCTGGTGTGATTCCCCTTAGACAGTGAGTTCTGGAACTGACCTCAGAGAAGTATTGCCATGAATTGTGTTGGGATTTTAGGAGGCCACGCATGAGTGTCGCCTTTGGATACTGAGATATAGTCCCAGGGTGGCTATCCACAGAGCACTGGGAAAATCAGCCAGGATATCACAAGATATTATTCTGGAAGACTTGGCAGCCATAGTTGAGATCAAAACACTCATGGACCTCAATTGTAGACCTCAATGGGCCGGGTTTCATTTGACCTTTTGGACACTCTTTGGGAAGCCTTGCCTATGAGAGTTCTGCAGAGTTTTCATTGAAATGAGCTTCCTCACCATTTAGTGGTTCCTGAATGAATAGAAACCCACAGTGCATCCAACTTCATTCTTGAAAAATGGCTAGAAAAATACCATTAAATTTTTGAATTTCACATGACCAGGTGGCTTGCAGATCCTTTGGATGTCCTATTGCTAATCATGAGTGTACCAGACAGTGCCTTGATTCATTGGGTTTCATGAAAATGGTGTAGAACAGAGATGCCAGTAAGATGGAGCCCGCTGAGTAGCGGGCCTAGAGCAGTGGTAGGCAGGTGTGTGAAAAAACATATGTGGTGGGGCCATGTGGATCTGCCATTGGATTCCAAATGTCTTGAGATGGACATAGTGCAGGCAGGAGACCATTATAAGTAAAGGCATCTTGTTATATGGAGAGGTTTCAGGGTAATATACAGAATAAGGTTGCTATGGTCAAGGGGGCAAGCTATGCAGTATATAGGCCAGTTTGGTGCATGCTCATGCATACCCTGACCCACCACAAGTGACAGAACTCTCTTCAGCACTGAGTCCCAGTTGAACTCGTTGTATTTGGTGAAGCAAATATCAAATTCTCAGTGCAGGAGCAAGGAACACCAGGAAAAGTGGAGGATAACCAAATGCTTTCACAGTCTACACAGGGAGACACTAGGCCCCCAGTGGCCACAGTTTAAAATACTGAATCCCTGACACTAAAACCTACCCTATTAGACTCTGACTAATAATCCTAATAAGATGGAGAAAAATTACCCAAACAGTATAGAAATACTAGCAGTTCAGAGGAGGCATGTTGTATAGTTGGACGGGCCTTTTGCATTATATAGGGTAGGAGTTATAAATCAAGTAAATTTTTTGTTGAAATAGTTCTCCATGTGAATTTAAAGTTAACAAATATGTGAATTCCTGTCTCCCTTTCTATGTAGCCTATTCAGCACATGTATTTTTATATGCACATATAGAATCCTACCTGGTCCCACACGTACATTCTTGGGAGGTGGCTGAATTTTCAGACACAAATTGTGAGCAGAGATCACTCCTCCTAAATGCTGTTGGAAATGAAAATTCAACATATGTGTGAGCTTCCTGTTTAAACAAAATTTTGTATAACTTGTTGTAATGAATGTATGAATGTATATATCAATATTAGATATCCTATATTTTTTCAGATATCAATTCAATCCACTATTTAAAGTTGGAACTAGTTATATTATTTATTCACTGAATGGTCTATTCATACACTATCTCTATATTCATAGACACAGGGTACACCTATTTGTACCCCCAATACTAATTTATATATGTTCAAAATATTGCTCCCAGAAATGGTGGAAGAAATACTCATGTCACATGATATACATATACATTTTATCACAGTAATATTCTGGACACAAAAAGCAAATGTCATACTTATGATTGTACCAATGTAAAGGTCATTTGAGCGTCGGATGAAGAGACCACCAAGAGATTGTCTCATGCAACAGCAAAGGGTTTATTGGGGGTCCAGCATGCTGGGGCTCAGAGCTCAGTTGTATAGAGAAGTGAGCCCTTAGAACAGCTTAAGCAGAGCTTATTTACTTTCCTTGGAGAGGTCAGGGAGGAAAGTTTATTGATGGGTCAGGGCGAGTGGCCAGTTTGCGTGCAACCGGGTGAGGGAGAACAATCTGCAGTTTAGCAGTTGGGGACTGCACATTCTGGGAATAAGATTATCAAACAGTTCTCAAGATTTCAGCAGTGTTTTGTTAAGCATACAGAAAAACAGGAAGTGACAAATACCTTTTTTATTAACCTTTCATTCCCCACTTCTTCTGGTTACTTTTAATCATAAAAGTGATCATTGGACGGTGTCATATTTTATGTCTGCTAGTGGGGTATATTGTTGTCTGATTACCAAAAGTTTAACTTGTCCAATTTGAGCTTGGAGAAATGAAACTACATGGTGGAGCAAGCAAGTTCCTACAGTTAGCAATTAATGAGGATTATTAATGGACCAGCCAGGGCTGATAAAAGCGTAGTTAACCCGGGGGACTATGTTAACGAAGACTCAAACCACCCTTTTTGGGCCTCTCTCTTTCGTTGACGCTCTTCAAGGTGTCTTCTTAATTTACTCATAGATTCTTTTACAACCAGTATGGTCGGCATAAAAACAACATTGTTCCCTCAATCTAGCATAAATGCCCCCTTTTCTCATGAAAAGGAGTTCCAACCTTCGCCTGTTCTGTTAAACAACTTTAGAGAGAGAGGTTCAAGATTCCTGTAAAGCTGTGATGGAGGTTTTTACTATCTTTAAGATTTTGTATACTGCTGCTTCTAATTGGGTCATTTCTTGTGTCCCGTGAACTAGGGCAGTGGTTCCTGTGCCCACCCCTGCAGCAATTCCTATTCCCAAAAGGATGGCTAAAGTGAGGAAAACAGGTTCCCGGCAGAACCGGATTGTATGCCCCACTATTTGAACTTTAAATGATACTGTGTCATGATAGAGCACTCTGGGAAACATCTGCATCATTACATTATTAATCATATCTGTTGACCATTTTATGAAAACATAAACAATGTTTAAGTATATAGAATTATACTGTTTTAGGTATGGAAAAGGCAAGGTACCTAAGATAGAATGGAAGACAGGAAAACAGTTATATTTAGTTGCACCTGATTTAGAAGGCATTGCTTCTGTTGTAATCAATGAATCCCCTGAACCTCAAGTTTAGTTAGTTTCATAATTTTGTACCCAACATGTAAGGGAAGGGGCTCAGAAGTTCACAGTCTGCAGAATTTCACAAAAAAAAGTTTTTGTTTCTGTTTTTTTTCCCTCTGTTCTGGGCAAGTAACATTTTTAAGGACACCTAAGCTTTTTTCTTCCCTCTTTTTTTTCTACCTGCCAGCTATTACCATGGAGCCCAGTTGGTAACTTCTTTATCTTAGAAATGTAGCCATCTCTTTGAAGCCCCAGCTCAAGGACAGGGGCCTTGTTCACATATTTTGTGAAAAACTAGTATGGGGGTGTCTAGCTTAGGAGTGTTGATTTTTCAAGCCAGTGCCCAAGTAGAACAGGCAACACGAAAACAGGAAGTTTATCTACATTGAACTCTTTTATAGGGTCTCTTTTGCTGCAAGTCCTAAAGTTAGCCATGGTGAAAACTTCTGGAGAAGTCAGTTCAGACATTTCTGTGGGCCTGGCACAGAGGGGAAAGACGGGAAAGGCGGGGGTTAAGACCCGGTTGGTGGATCTGAGTATGAGAAAGGAGAGATATAAAAGAATAATAGGAAAGGGGTTTGTGATTTTCCTAGCAACAAAACCTTGAGCGGTAGAACAGATACTGCCGAGGGGAAGACCGAAGTGAGTATCCCAAAAAGCCTGTGAGGGCTTTTAAATTCTTAGTAAACTGTTTTCAGTGATGACAAAGCAACTTTAAAGGCCATTTTCATTACATATTGGATAGGGGTCTGAGGGTTCTCCTCAGCTGGTTTGAGCTTTGGGTTAGCTGGTAAGAGGACCTGGTGGTACCCGGTGCAGGCACTGACAGGAGAAGAGAGGAGGGAGTGTGTGGAGGGGTGCCTCAGTGCCTGCTACCTCAGCAAGGGGGCAATGGTCTGAGAACCGGTGGAGGTTTGGGTTTTGGATCTAGTAATTGGAGGGGAGAAATCAGGTTGCTGAGGTGGGAGTGACAACAGAAAGTTTGTAGCAGAAGGCTGAGGGTAAGGATCTATTGGAGAAGCATAGTTCAGAATGTGAGCAAAGGAGGGAAAAGGCTTCCACATAGGGGAATCTCCTTTCACTCTTTTGAGCACTTGCAGAAGTTAAAAAGGTCACACAGAATTTGAGGATCTAAAGACCCCTCTGTGGGCCATCAGTTTTCTTTCTCTAATTGTTAATATGGTCAATGCTGTGTACTTAATTTGATGAGCAGTTGTTTTCCACCAGGCACCCCCTGTATGCTCACATCCCCATGACTTACAGAAAAAGTCAGCTTTTCCCCCACACAGCCACGGCTGTTTGTGGCTTTAATACTCTGTCTGGCAAACATAGTAATCTAGGCTAGCCAACCTGCATCTGGCTAGCGTGTCCCTATATCCATAATATTTGTTTCCATTATCTATGGTACAGAAGGTATTTAATGGAATTTTAGTGGGATCCTCTTCATCAGGAATATCTCAATAGGTAAGAACTATAGCCAGCTGACAAATGTCTGGATGGAGAGAAGGCCACCAGGTCCCTAAGTGGGCTGTATGCAAGATAGACCATACTTTTTGTCTAGTAGAATTTGTGATCAGCAATCGCTGCTGAACAGGCTGATGAGGGTTAGGACTACTGGTGGCCAAGGGGAGAGTCTATAGCCATATCCATATGGCAAATACACAATTTGAAAGGGTTACCAGTCTTTTCAAGTTTCCAGCCAGAGTCTGGACAGGGCACAGGCTTGAGACTTGAGGCATGGATCCAGGAAGTGATTCCGTCTACTTTTACTGCTGTAGGTGTTATAAGTAGCACCTGGTATGGTTCTTTCCAGCGGGGTTCCAGGGATGACACCTGATGTCAACTTATGTAGATGAAGTCTCTTACTTGATATTGATGTGGAGTCCCCTCGTCCGCAGGTTGGTAGGGAGTGGCCAGGTGTTTCAACAGGTATCGCTGAGTTCTTTCGAGAGCTTTTAGTCTGTCAAGCAAGGGGGTGTGGAAGGGATTGTTCGGTCTTAGAGTTGGGGTTAGGTCCCTTACTGGAGGAGGGACACCATTTAGAATTTCATAGGGGGTGAGGTTACACAAAGAAACAGAGGGAGAATTTCTTGCATGAAACAGTGCATAAGGCAGGAGCATAGTTCAATCTTTTATGCTGGTCTCTAAGCTTAATTTCTTTAAGGTCTCTTTAATGGTTCTATTTATTTTTTACCTGTCCTGCGCTCTGGGGTCTACAAGCACAATGTGACTTCCAATTAATTTCCAGGGTCCTGGCTAACCCCTGACTTACCTGGGCCATGAACGCAGGTCCATTATCAGAACCTATTACCTTAGGCCGGCCGTATCTTGGAAAATATCTTTCAGGATATTCTTGACCATCATTTGCGCCGTTAATTTTTATTTTGTGGGAAAGGCTTCAATCCATCCTGAAAATGTATCTACAAAGACTAGGAGATATTTAAGTCCATACCTTGCTGGCTTAATTTCAGTAAAGTCCACTTCTCAGAATTGTCCTGGTCTGGTTCCTCGTAGGTGCTTTCCTGCAGGAAGCTTGGAATGGTAAGCATTAACCAATTGACAGATCCGACAGGCTTTTGTTACCCGTTCAGATATTTCCTTTCGCTGTGAGTTGGTTAATCGAAAACTCTGTTCTTGATCCTTCAGGAATGCCTGCAGTTTCTTTGAACCAAGGTGAGTGAGTTGATGTACATTTTTAAAGTAGTGTAGGGCTTTCTGTAATTGAAGGCTGGGCTCAGTGAAGTTGAGGAATTCAGTGTCAGTGTCCTTAGATGTTATCAAAAGCTTGCTGGTGCTCAAAGGGTCCATTGGAATTGGGCATCCTCATTTAACAGCGGGTATAAAGGAGAAGCTAAGAACACAAACCCAGGTATCCATACCTGCAAAAGCCAGCAGTCCCAAGAAACTCTCTTGAGTTGTCTCTTGTTAGATGGGGGTGGTATCTGCACAATGTTTTTTTTTTCTCGGCTCAGTGAGCCATCATTTACCACCCCTAAGGGCATACACCGAAAGATTACTTCTTGCTGGCAAATTTGGGCTTTTTTGCCAGAAGCTCTATCCCGAGTTGAGCAAGCTCAGATAACAGTGCTTGGGTTGCAACTCACAGTTTTCCTTGGTGTTGTCTGCCAGTAGCAGGACATCCACATATTGAAGCAGGGTGACTTAGGAGTGTGTAGTTCTGAAGTTGTTGAGATCTCTGTGGAGGGCTTCATCAAAGAGAGTCGGGGAGTTTTTGAACCCCTGTGGGAGTCTACTCCAAGTTAGTTGACCAGACGTTCCAGTTTCTGGGTCTACCCACTCAAAAGCAAATAGCAACTGACTATCTTTATGTAGAGGCAAGCAAAACAAAGCATGTTTTATGTCCAGAACAGTATACCATTTTCACTCAGCAACAACAAAGTGTTTATTGGGGGTCCAGCATGCTGGGGCTCAAAGCTCACTTGAATAGAGCAGAGAGCCCTGAGAAGAGCTTAATTAGACCTTATATACTTTTCTTGGAGTGGGCAGGGAGGGAAACTTATTGATGGGTCAGAGCGAGTGGGAGGTTTGGTACAAGCGGGTGAGGGAGTACAATCCTCAGTTTGGCAGTTGGGGACAGCACATTCTGGGAACAAAATTAGCAAACAGTTCTCCAGATTTCAACAGTGTTTTGTTAAGCATACAGAAAAACAGGAAGTGACAAGTGCCTATTTTATTAACCTTTCACCAAAGCGAAATGGAACGTGAGCATGGATTACAAAAACAACCATGTCCAGGTTGCCTAATGCTCTCAAATGTCAATCCTATTGGTGACTATATATTTGTTTCTTCCAAAGATTATATATTCAACCTCAACCATGTTGAAAATGTCTAATCCTATCTCTCACTTTATACTTTGCCTGATTTCATATCTCTATTGATATCTGCATTCTTGCATGTTTTCCCCCGTTCATCATTGTGACTGACTCTTCACATGTGCTGATATTTTGTTCACTCTGTACCCAAACTTGATTGCTAAAGAACTTTTGGTCTAAATCCTATACTCACTCTTTTTTCTAAACCTACCGACTATCTTCCTAATCCTACCGACTATCCCTTTTAGACAGGAAGTTGTCTTCTACCTTCAATCATCCAAGGTACAAGGTCCTATGCCATTGTATATTGATTTATCTCGGACATCTGTGCAGAACCTAATTCAATGCTAAGTATCCCAATCAAGGGCCCTTCTGGACTTCAAATCTTACCTTGATTTCTGTTTTCATAATTATATTGAAAATTTAATAAAATAGTGTTTTCCAAAGAACTGACTTCATTCAGTTCCTGAAGGAATTGACCTACCTCACTTCTTTGGTGATGGAACTCTCTGAACTTGGGTTCCAGGAAGACAGGAACACACAGCCAGTCCCAGTCCCAGTCCCAGTGGGCTAATTTGTTTGGATTTACCAAGGACAGAGTCTGTCTTTTTTGGTACCTACTGATGTGAGGATGGCCAGATGCGAGGAGAGCCTTCCCTGAGAAAGCATGTAGTGGTCAGCGCAGGCTCCTGACAACTTCACAGAGTTGGACAAGAAGACCAGATCTGAGACAGGACAGGCCACCTTGGGGGAACATAGTATGACCCAATAGTCAGAGGACACTCTGGATAGTCACAGACTTACTTGGGGGAAGGAGGTGCCTTTTTGAGTGTGGGTGTGAGTTTGTGGTTTTGTCTCATGTTCTGAGAATAGATAGAATAGGCGGTTTGCTTGGTTTGGAGTGGACTGTTTCTAGAAAGTCCTTTGACAAGGCGAGTGTTTCTGTGTCTGTGTATCCCACTGTGTCCGTGGTTGTAGACATTAGAAAAGAGAATGCATCAATGGATGTGTCCTGTCTAGTAGAAAGCTTCCCAACATTCATCCTACCCATTTTAGGAATGGACTGCCTTTTGTCTTATCGATGGGCAACACCTACTATCTTCCAAAGTTCCTGTTTTCTTCCTGAATTCTGGCCACTCGCCAGAATAGGCTCATGGTTTTGTTTCCAAAATATGTACCACTTCTAGATTCTGTGACATGGCCATGTAATGGATAGCTGAAGGGAATGGCAAGCATCTCAGAAAACTCAGATATCAATGTGACCAGGAAAGTCTCAGTGGAGAAACCCTGCTTTGGGCCTTTTGCTTACCTACTGATATGTTGCCCTTAATGTCAGGAAGGTCTTTGCCTCAGGCTACCCCTTTTTGAAGCCTGAAGAAAACAGTTTTCAAATGGAAATGAATGGGCCTCACCAGTGGCTCTTTGCTTAATTGCTTTGGAAAGGAATGTGTCTGAATCAGCCTCCTGGCCCTGTGTGAGGCAGTGGCTTAGATTCTCAGCACCTGATGGATCTAAAGAAAGATCCAATGTGTGCATCCAAAACCAAAATGGCAAAAAGATTTGTCATTGTGAATGAAGTCTCTTGCCTTCCTCTATTAGATTCCTGACCTCCATCAAGGGAGTATAGGGATTTTTTGGGTCAAATGAGTTCTTCCAATCCCTGCAGAGGTGCTTGGGTTTAATCATGACTCCAAATCACATAAGGAATCTATACCTGACAGTCAGTAGGCCTCAAATTGTAGAAGAAGAGCAGTATTAATGGCAGAACAATGTGATCAATCCTGGTTCACTTGAAGGGTGTCCAGGCCACCCTGAGTTTAGGCAAATGAAGGGCAAGGGAGCTTATTTTGGACACTCTCTTGGGCTGTGCCATTTAAGGAAACCTCCAGCCAGAGGTTATGATGATTGACTATATGGAAGAAGATGAGGACCATGTGGGATTGTTTGGTTTTAATTGTGGTCACTTGTGTGGCTGTTGGAAGAGATGACTGGGTTCATCTGTGCTAGAACACTGGTTTGATTCTCCTCAGAGACTGAGCTCTGTAACTGACCTCAGAGTAGTAATTGCTTTGGAAATGAATATGACTTAATCAGCCTCTTTGCCCTGTTTGAGGCTGTGGCTTAGATTATCAGCACCAGATGGATCTAAAGAAAGATCCCATGTGTGCATCTAAAACCAAAATGGCCAAAAGAGCAGTCATTGTGGATGAAGTCTCTCGCCTTCCTCTGTAAGGTTCTGAAAGAATAAAAGAAATTGAAATTGAAATGTAAAGAACCAGGTTTCGTAAAGTTTCCAAGCTGCACTCAGCACCTGAAATTCCGGTGGCAGTTAAGACAATTTCCAGGTCTGCACATTAGGTGTGTGTTGAAATCTTCCCTGACCACCTAGGTACTGAACAACCCCTTCCCGGAAACCGTGCAGCTCACCACGTATACATCTCAGGGCTTCAACCAATCAGTTAAAATGTATACCCCTTCTTAGTGCTGACCAATCACCCCCTGCCCGACCTGTTCCCGCCAATGAATGTGCTAATCATGTTTTAGAGTTGTTATTTGATTTTCCCTTGGTATATGATGATTTTCTAAAGGAGGCATGATGTATGTAAAGTCCCTGCCCTCTCTAAAGAATGTATATAAACTCTGCTCAAGTTGTTCTCAGGGCTCTTTGTTCTTTGCACCTCTGAAGTGAGTGCTGAGCTCCAGCATGCTGGACCCCCAATAAACCCTTTAGAGTTGCATGAGAAAGCCTTTTGATGGTCTTTTCCTCCAATGTTCACCCCACCTTTTCATCTTGAGGCCCCAGGTGAGATATTTGGCGTGGCGGACGAAAGACCACAAGGGACTTCTCTCAGGGTAAGTAAGGCGCCTCTTTCTGGTTTCGGGTTTCAGGTTAGGGCTTGGCAAGATGGCTATCGGTGAAGAGCATTAGCTCTCTCTGATAGTGGCTGACAGACGTGTCACAGAGCTGCAGGCCACGTCCCTGTGGGACACTCCAGGGGACGAGGGAAATCAAGGAATAGCAGTTTCCTCAACTCGGTTATATTTTGCTTCAGGATTCGGTTTGCCAGCCCATTAGGTTTTGCCGGCTACTCAATTTTGTTCATTGTCCTGAACTCATGTTGAGTTTATTGTCTGTCTTTATTGTCTAACACATCAGGTTTTGCCAGTTACTCAGTTCTAATCTTTGTCTTGGACACATGTTAAACGTTTACTGTTTGTCTTTGTCTGTGTTGCGTTTGTGTCTTTACTGTCTCTCTTTGAGTAACTCCCATTATGGAACAAATCACTTCCACGCTTCTGTCCCTGACCCTTGATCATTGGACTGATGTCCGCTCAAGGGCCCAGAATCTTTATTTTTCAGTAAAATGCCGGACCTGGCAGATGCTCTGTGCCTCAGAATGGCCCATTCTCAAAGTTGGGTGGCCCCCAGAAGGATCCTTCCACTTCCCTCTAATCCGAAAATCAGAGATATTGTCTTTCAGCCAGGACCACGTGGCCACCCAGATCAATAGCCATTTACCCCTTCCCCAGGATCCTATCATTCAAACCTTCCCCTCCTGCCCCTTCCCTCCATTCTTCCTGAGTCACAAGACTGGACACTCCTCCCCCTCCTTATCCTCTACCCTCGCTCCCCAACCCCGAACACGTTCCAGATGATCCTCCTGACGCTGACACAGCCTCTACGCCACTAGAGGCAATTGGGCCAGACCCAAGCCCTCCAGGGGACTTCTCCGCAGCAACAGCAGCCCCTCCTCCTCTGATAGAAGCTGGGCCATCTAAAGAAACCCACCAGCGACACATAATAAAAAAACTCAGAGCCCCTGTGATGCTCCCTCTCCATCCCTATGGGCCCATGAACCGACCAAACTGGGACCCCAACACCATTGAAGTTAGGTAGCATCTGTCCACTTATCACCGGGCTCTAATAGCGGGTCTCTGAGTGGCCGCCAGAAGGCCGACTAATTTGGCCATGGTAAGAGAGATTATCCAAAGGCCTAATGAGTCTCCCTCTATGATTTTGGAGAGAATTATGGAAGCATTTAGGAAATATACTCCTTTTGATTCTCAGGCAGAGGACGAAAAGACATCTGTTGCAATGGCCTTTATCGAGCAGGTTGCCCTAGATATTAAGAGAAAGTTGCAACGTCTGGATGGAGTACAAGACATGACCTTAAGAGATTTAGTCAGAGAAGCTGAGAAAATATATTATAAGAAAGAAACTGAGGAGGAATGGGAACAGAGGAGACAGAAGGAAAGGGAACAAAAAGAGGATGAAAGGAGCAAAAGGCAGACTAAAGCACTGGCTAAGGTTCTGGTCAGAGCAGTAAATAGGCCAGAAGTTAAAAAGCACGGAGATAGGAAGGGATACATGGGCCCATGCCAAAGGCTGTCCCTGGCCTCAGATCAATGTGCCTACTGTAAAGAAAAAGGACACTGGGCCAAAGAGTGCCCCCCAAAAAAGCAGAGATGCCAGACCGCCGTGCTAACTCTAGAACAGGACTAGGAAAGTCGGGACTCGGATCTCCTCCCCAAGCTCAGGGTAACATTTGATGTGGAGGAAACCCCAGTGAACTTTGAAGTGAAAACAGGACCAGTATACTCAATCTTTAAGACCCCACTGGGCCCCCTATCAAATAAATGGTCGCTTGTTCAAGGGGCTAATGGCAGTAGATAATGAGCTTGGACAACTAAGAGGACAATGGACCTAGGAAATGGAAAAGTCCACCACTCTTTCCTAGTAATCCCAGAATGCCAGGCCCCGTTGATGGGCAGGGATCTGCTTACAAAACTCGGGGCTAGAATAACCTTTAACCCTGATGGTCCCCAAGTGGTGTTTCTAAACGCTTCAGTAAAAACTCCCATAGTCACGGCTTTGACAATGTCAGTGGAAGATGAACATCAACTCTTCGCACGCCCTAGAACTGATCAAACAGGCAAACTATCCCAGAAATTGATAAAAGATTATCCTAATGCCTGGGCAGAAACTGCTGGGTTAGGTCTAGCCATAAAAAAAACACCTCCAATAGTAGTAGAATTAAAAGCCTCTACCTCTCCAATCAGTGTTAAACAATATCCTCTAATCAAAGAAGCTAAGGATGGGATAAGGCCCAATATTCAGAAATACCTGGCTCTTGGGATCCTAAGGCCCTGTCAATCGGCCTAGAATACCCCCCTGCTACCAGTAAGAAAGCCAGGAACTGGGGACTACCGTCATGTTTAAGACCTAAGAGAGATCAACCACAGACTGCAGGACATTCACCCCACGGTACCCAATCCACATAATTTGCTTAGCACTCTGAATCCGGAGAGGGAATGGTACACTATGCTGGACTTAAAAGATGCTTACTTCTGCTTGCCCATACAAAAGAACAGCCTGTTGCTGTTTGCTTTCGAGTGGATAGACCCAGAAACAGGAACATCTGGCCAACAAACCTGGATTAGACTCCCACAGGGGTTCAAAAACTCCCCCACGTGAACTCTGGTGTGATTTTCCTTAGAAAATGAATTCTGATAATGAACTCAGAGAAGTATTTCCATAAATTTTGTTGGGATTTTAGGAGGCCATGCATGAGAGTCGCCCTTGGAAACTGAGATCTAGGCCCAGTGTGGCTTTCCACAGAGCACTGGGTATCTCAGCCAGGATATCACATGATTTTATTCTGAAAGACTTGGCAGCCATAGTTGAGAGTCAAAACACACATAGACTTCACATTGTAGACCTCAATGGGCCTAGCTTCATGTTACCTTTTGGGCACTCTTTGGGACACCTTGCCAGTGAGAGTTCTCCACAGCTTTCATTGAAATGAGCTTCCTCACAATTTAATGGTGTGTTGGGTCAGGGTCTGCAGGAGAATACACCAACAAGGCTTCTATCTCACATAGCTTGCCCCCTTGACCATTGCAACCTGATTCTGAACATTGCCCTGAAACCTCTCCATATAACAAGATGCCTTTATATGAAGAGATCAAACATATAAGGGATTACGGGCTGCACCACGTCAGTCACAAGCCATTTAGAAGCAATGGCAGATCCACATGGCCCCACCACAAATGTTTTATCACAAACCTGCACACCACAGCTCGTGCCCTCAATTGAGCAGTCTCCAACTTATTGGCATCTCTGTTCTACACCATTTTCATGAAACCCAGTAAATCAAGGCACTATCTGGTACACTCATGATCAGCAACAGGGCATACAAAGGTTCTCCAGTGCCACCTGGTCATGGGAATTTCAAAAATTTCATGGTATTTATCTATCCATTTTTCAAGGTTGAAGTTGGAGGCACTGTATGTTTCAATTTATTCAGGAACCATTAAATGGTGAGGAACCTCATTTCAGTGAAATCTCTGGAGGACACTCACAGGAATGTCTTCCCAAAGAGTAGCCAAAAGGTCACATGAAGCCAGGCCCATTGAGGTCTACAATGTGAGGTCTATGTGTCTTTTGACTCTCAACTATGACTGCCAAGTCTTTCAGAATAAAATCATGTGATATCCTGGCTGAGATACCTAGTGCTCTGTGGAAAGCCACCCTGGGCCTAGATCTCACTTTCCAAGGGCGACTCTCATGCGTGGCCTCCTTAAAATCATAACACAGTTCATGGCAATACTTCTCTGAGGTCAGTTCCAGAACTCAGTCTCTAAGGGGAAACACACCAGAGTTCCAGCCCAGGTAGACCTACACATCTCTTCCAACCCTCACACAAATGACCACAATTAAAACCAAAACACTCCCACATCACCCTCATCTTATTCCATATAGACACTCATCTTAACCTCAAGTTGTAGGTTTCCATGAGGGATGCAGCCCAAAACAGTGTCAACAATAAGCTCCCTTGCCCCTCATTTGCCTAAGTCAGGGTGGCCTGGACACCCTTCATGTGAACCAGGAGTGATCAAATAGGTGTGCCGTTAATACTGCTCTGCTTCTCCAATTTGAGGCCTACTGATTGTGGGGTTTAGATTCTTAATGTGAATTGGAGCCCAGAGAAAACACAAGCACCTCTAGGCTAGCCTCTGCAGGGCATTGAAGAACTCATTTGACCCAAAGGATACGGATTCTCACTTGATGGAGGTCAGGAACCTTACAGTGGAAGGTGAGAGAGTTCATCCACAATAACTGCTATTTTGGCCATTTTGGTTTTGGATGCACACATGGGATCTTTCTTTACATCCATCAGGTGCTGACAATCTAAGTCACAGACTCACACAGGGCCAAGAGGCTGATTCAGACACACCCCTTTCCAAAGCAATTAAGCAGAGAGCCACAGGTGAGGCCTATTCATTTCCATTTAAAAAATGTTTTCTTCAGGCTTCACAGAGGTGTGGCCTGAGGTATCAACCTTCCTGACTTACTGGGGAACAGAACAAAAGATAAGCAAAAGGCCTAAAGCACGGTTTCTCCACTGAGACTTTACTGGTCACACTGATACCTGAGTTTTATGAGATGTTCACCATTTCCTTCAGCTATCCAGTACATGGCCATGTCACAGAGCTTGGAGGTGGTACATATCTTGGACACCAAACCATGAGCCTATTTTTGAGAGTGGCCAGAATTTAGGAAGAAAACCGGAAGTATGGTCTATCTCCCATACATCCCCCTTAAGGACCTGATGACCATCTCTCCACCCAGACATTTCTCAGCTGGCTATAGATCTTTTCTATTGGAATATCCCTGATGAAGAGGATTACACTAAAATTCCATTAAATCCCTTCCATACATAGATAATGGAAACAAACATTATGGTTGTAGGGACACGTGAGCCAGATGCAGGTTGGCTAGCCTAGATTACTATGTTTGCCTGGCGGACTGTCAAAGCCACAAACAGTCACAGCTGTGTGGGGGAAAGCCGACTTCTTCTGTAAGTCATGGGGATGTCAGCATACAGGGACTTCCAGATGGAACCCAAACTCCTCATCAAATTTTGTACACAATATTGGCATTATTACCAATTAGATAACCAAACCTGATGGCCCACAGAGGGGTCTCTAGATCCTCAAATTATGTGTGACCTTTTTAACTTCTACAAGTGCTCAAAAGGGTGAAAGGAGATTCTCTTATTTGGAGGCTTTTTCCCTCCTTTGCTCACATCCTGAACTATGCTTCTCCAATAGATGCTCACCCTCAGTCTTCTACTCCAGACTCTCTGCTGTCACTCCCACATCAGCAACTTGATTTCTCCCCTACAATTAATAGATCCAAAACCCAAACCTCCGCTGGATCTCAGACCACTGCCCCCTTCCTGAGGTAGCAGCTACTGAGGTACCCGTCCACTCACTCACTCCTCTCTTTTCTTGTCAGTGCCCGCACCGGGTCCCAACAGGTCCTCTTACCAGCTAAACCAAATCTCAAACCAGCTGAGGAGAACCCACATACCACTATCCAAGATGTAATGAAAATGGCCTTTAATGTTGCTTTGTCATCACTGAATACGGTTACTAAAAATTAAAGTCCCTCACTGGCTTTTTGGTATACTCACTCCCGTTTTCCCCACTGTTCTACATGTTCTACTGCTCATGTTTTTGTTGCTAGGAAGATCCCAAAATCCTTGCCCATTATTCTTTTACATCTCTCGTTCCTCATTCTCAGATCCAAGTAGCTGCTCTCAGCCCTGCTTCCCTGTCTTCCTCCTCTGTACCAGGCCCATGGAAAAGTCTTAACTGACCTTCTCCAGAAGTCTTCACCATGGCTGCCTATGGGACTTTCAGGAAAAGAGTCCCTATAAAAGACTTCAGTGTACATAAACTTCCTCTTTTTGTGTTGACCTGGTCTACTTGGCAACTGGCTAAAAAATCAGCACTCCTGAGCTAGACACACCCTCACTAGTTTTTCACAAAATATGTGAACAAGGCTCCTGGCCTTGAGCTGGGGCTTCACAGACATTGCTACATTTCTAAGATAAAGAAGTTACAAACTGGGCTCCATGGAAACAGCTGGCAGGGGGAAAATAGAAAGGGAAGAAAAAGCTCTCCCCCTCCCAGGTGTTCTTGAAAATTTAACTTTTCCAGACCTAAGGAAAAAACAGAAACAAAAACTGCTTTTTGTGAACTTCTGAAGACTGTGAACTTCTGAGCCCCTTCCCTTTCAGGTTGGGTACAAAATTCTGAAACTACATAAACTTAGGTTTCAGGGGATTAATTGATTACAACAGAACCAATGCCCTCTGAATCTGGTTGCAACCAAATAAGACTGTTTCCCTGTCTTTGGTGCTATCTTTGGTGCCTTGCCTTGTCCGTCCCTACAACAGTTTAATTCTATATACTTAAACATTGTTTGTGTTTTAATGAAATTGTCAACAGATGTGATTAAATGTGTAATGGTACGGATGTTTCCCAGAGTGCTCTATCATGACGCAGGTTCATTTGAAGTTCAAATAGGGGGCATACAATCCGGTTCCTCTGAAAGCATATATCCCTCACCTTAGCCATTCCTTTGCAAATAGGAGTTGCTGCAGGGTTGGGCAGAGGAACCACTGCTGTGGTCCATGGGACACAACAAATGACCCAATTAGGAGCAGGAATATATAAAAACTTAAAGATATTAGTAACCTCCATCACAGCTTTACAGGAATCTTTAACATCTTTCTCTGAAGTTGTTTTACAGAACAGTCAAGGGTTGGATCTCTTTTTCACTAGAGAAGGGGGCCTTTGTGCTGCATTGAGGGAAGAATGTTTTTTTCATGTTGACCATAATGGAGTTGTAAAATAATCTATGAGTAAATTAAAAAGATGCCTTGAAGAGAGTCAAGGAGAGAGAGAGGCCCAAAAAAGGTGGTTTGAGTCTTGGTTTACACAGTCCCCCTGGTTAACTACGTTTTTATCAACTCTGGCCAGTCCAATAATAATCCTCATATTATTGCTAACTATAAAACCCTGTTTCCTCAACCATGTAATTTCTTTTCTCGAAGCTCAAATTGGACAAGTTAAACTTATGGTAATACCCCACTAGCAAACATAGAATGTGACATCCCCAATGATCATTTTTATGATTAAAAGTTGCCAGAAGAAGTGGGGAATGAAAGGTCAATAAAATATGTACTTGTCACTTCCTGTTTTTCTGTACGCTTAACAAAACACTGTTGAAATGTTGAGAAATGTTTCCTAATCTTGTCCCAGAATGTGCTGTCCCCAACGGCCAAACTGCAGAATGTATTCCCTCACCCGGTTGAATGCAAACCACCCACTCACCCTGAACCATCAATAAACTTCCCTTTCTGCCCTCTCCAAGAAAAGTATATAAACTCTGCATAAGCTCTTCTCAGGGCTCTCTGCTCTAATTAAGTGAGCTCTGAGCCCCAGCATATTGGACCCCAAATAAACCCTTTGCTGTTGCATGATGTATTCTCTTGGTAGTCTCTTCCTCCGATGCTCGCACGACCTTTACTTGGATGATTAAATATAGAAGAGAACATCCATTCAAAAACTGATAGTCGGAAGGATTAGGAAGAAGAGTGAATACAGGATTTGGAAAAAAAGTTCTTTAGCAATACAGTTTCGGTTAGACAGTGAATGTAAATGTCAACACAAGTTAAGAGTCAGTCACAATGATGAACAGAGGAAAATATGTAGGAAAGCAGATATCAATAGAGACATTATGAAATCAGGCTAAGTATAAAGTCAGTGAGAGGATTAGACATTTTCAACAGGGTTGAGTTTGAATACACAATCTTAGGAAGAAACAAATATGTACTCACCAATAGGACTGACATTTGAGAGCATTAGGCAACATGACATGGATGATTGTAGTAATCCTTTCTCACTTTCCATTTAGGCTTTGGTACAATCATAAGTGTGACCTTTGAATTTTGTGTCCAGAATATTACTCTGATAAAATGTATATGTAGATCAGGTGACATGAGTATTTCTTCCACCTTTTCTGAGGGCCATATTTTGAAGATGTATAAATTAGTATTGGGGGTACAGAGAGGTGTACACTTTGTCAATGAATATAGAGATAATGTATGAATAGACCATACAGTGAATAAATAATATAACTAGTTCCACTTTAAATAATGGATTGAATTGATATCTGAAAATATATAAGAAATCTTATATTGATATACAACCATTCATTCCAATGAGTTATACATCTAATGGTAATATTAGAGTTATGTTTTCTCATGAAGGGTGTGTGAGTTTTGCTTCAAAACTGATTATGGATTTCGAAAATTTTGTGTTTGAAAAGAAGTCTCATGAAAATACCAGTCAACAAACATAGAGGAATTCATGTGTTCTGAATAGGAAGTGATTGAAAGTGAAACAAATGCAAATAATTTTGCTAACTTTTTAATGAAATACATATCCGATGATATGCATAACCTGAAGAAATAATAATGTACCAGTTTTGAATGAAAATGAACGTCAAAACATACATCATGTCCCATAGTAATCTACTTGGATTGATGTTTAACAGGGTCAGTTACTGTAGAATAATTAGGATTTGTATGCACCATTCACTGAAGTTATTTTTCAGTACTAGAAAATAAATATGTATTTCAGGTGGATGAATAATTCTGAGAATAATCTTGTGAAAAGTTGATTATAAATCCACATACATGAATATGAGTGAATTTAGGGAGTGTAAAATAAGACATATATATTTCATATTTTGAAAAATCTGGAATATATATATATATATATATATATATATATATATATATATATATACACACACACACACATATACAAAAAAACCCACAGACTTTAAAAGGTAGAAATATATGCAAATCGAAATTCATTATGAAATATATATCATCCACAGATGCAAAAAATATTCATTTTACTGAACATGGATTTATGTATAATATTGTTATACTAGGAAGCTCACCCATAGGTTGTATTTTCAGTTCCAACTGCATTTAGGAGGAGTGATCTCTTCTCATAAGTTGTATCTTCCATCAGCAACCTCACAAATTGTACATGTGATACCATGTAGGAATCTAAATGTGCATATAAAAATACATGTATTGAATTGGCTACAAAGAAAGGGAGACAGGAATTCACATATTTGTTTACTTTAAAAACACATGGAGAACTATTTCATTTAAAAATTGACTACATATTTAACACCTACCGTTTATCATGCAAAAGGCAAGTTCAACTATACAGCATGCATCCTCTGAACTGCTTGTATTTCTATTCTGTTTGGGTTATTTTTCTACATCATTTTAGGATTATTAGTCAGAGTCTAGTAGGGTATATATTCATGTCAGGGATTCTGTATTTCAATGGAAAATAGGAAAATGAATCCAATGAGTATGTAAATATGTGCTACACAAACATCTTCTCACTTTCATCCAGAACAAAGCCTTAACATTACCTTGGCCCCAAGTAAGACACAATGAGAGGGGAAGTGTTAGAAAATCTGTGAATACATGTCTGGAATGGAAAATGCTCAGGAATTCACAAACTTGGAGGTGGTCAATGAGTTTCCAAAAGTAAGGGACAGGGTAAACTCTCCACAAACATGGAGCTCTGCTGGCCTAAAGACTTCTTGAGTAACTGCCTCTGAGGATGGGTCCTTGAAATATATGTTGTTTTCAGGAGCTTTAGCTTCCTTTGTAGTGAGACCATCAGAGCTGGATCTGCATCTATGTGACCTGGAGGACATGTTTTCTTATTTTCCAATGAACATGGTGCAGCAGTGATGAATTCTATTTTTGTAGGTAAACTATGGCCATTGGGGCAAAGTGTCTCCCCGTGTGGACTGTGAAGCCCTTTGGTCATCCTCCACTTTTCATTGTCTTTCTTGCTGCTGCATAGGGAGTTTGTTATTTGTTTAACAAAATACAAGGAGTTCAACTGGGACACGGTGCTGGAGGGAGTTCTGTCACGTGTGGTGGGTCAGGGTCTGCAGGAGAATGCACCAACAGGTTTCTATCCCACAGACATTGCCCCCTTGACCATAGCCAACTGATTCTGGACATTGCCCTGAAACTTCTCCATATAACAAGATGTCTTTACATATAAGGGACTCCTGGCTGCACCAAGTCAGTCACAAGCCATTTGGAAGTCAATGGAAGATCCACATCGCCCCGCCACAGATGTTTTATTACACACCTGCACACCACTGCTCTAGGCCCACTACTCAGCAGGCTCCAACTTACTGGAATCTCTGTTCTACACCATTTTCATGAAACCCAGTCAATCAAGGCACTGTCTGGTATACTCTTGATTAGCAACAGGACATCCACAGGTTCTCCAGTGCCACCTGGTCATGGGAAATTCAAAAATTCCCTGGTATTTATCTAGCCATTTTTCAATAATACAGTTGGAGGCTCTGTAGGTTCAATTAATTCAGGAACCATTAAATGGTGAGGAAGCTCGTTTCAATGAAAATTCTGCAGAACTGTCACAGGCAAGGCTTCCCAAAAAGTTCCCAAATGGTCACATGAATCCAGGCCCATGAGGTCTACAATGTGAGCTCCATGTGTGTATTGACTCTCACCTATGGCTGCCAAGTCTTTAAGAATAAAATCATATGATATCCTGGCTGAGATTCCCAGTGCTCTGTGCAAATCCACCCTGGGCGTAGATCTCAGTTTCCAAGGCGACTCTCATGTGTGGCCTCCTAAAATCCCAACACAATTCATGGCAATACTTCTCTGAGGTCAGTCCCAGAACTCAGTCTCTAAGGGGAATCATACCAGAGAACAAGCCCAGGTGGACCCAGTCATCTCTTCCAACCACCACACAAATGACCAAAATTAAAACCAAAATACTGCCACATGGCCCACATCTTCTTCCATATAGACAGTCATCATAACCTCTGACTGGAGGTTACCATGAAGGGTGCAGCCAAAGTCGGTGTCCAAAATAAGCTCCCTTCCCCCTCATTCACCTAAAGTCAGGGTGGCCTGGACACCATTCCTGTGAACCAAGAGTGATCAAATAGGCCTGCCATTAATACTGCTCCACTTCTCCAATTTGAGGCGTACTGACTGTAAGGTGGAGATTCTTTATGTGAATTGGAGTCATGAGAATACCCAAGCATATATGGGCTAGCCTCTTCCGGGATTTGAAGAACCCATTTGACCCAAAGGGTCCCTATTCTCATTTGATGGAGGTCAGGAACCTTTCTGAAGAAGGCTAGAGACTTCATCCACAATGACAGCAATTTTGGCCATTTTGGTTTTGGATGCACACTTTGGATCTTTCTTCAGATCCTTCAAGTGCTGAGAATCTAAGCCACAGCCTCACACAGGGCCAAGAGGCTGATTCAGACACATCCCTTTCCAAAGCAATAAAGCATAGAGACACAGGTGATGCCCACTCATTTCCATTTGAAAAGTATTTCTTCATGGTTCACAAAGGGTTTGCATGAGGCAAGAGAACTTCCTGACATTCAGGTCAACATATCAGTAGGTAAGCAAAAGGCCCAAAGCAGGGTTTCTCCCTGAAACTTGTGTGGTCACACTGATATCTGAGTTTTCTGAGATGCTGGCCATTCCCTTCAGCTATCCAGTACATGGCCATGTCACAGAGCTTGGAGGTGGTACACATCTTGGACACAAAACCATGAGCCTATTTTGGAGAGTGGCTAGAATTTATGAAGAAAACTGGAACATAGAAAGATAGCAGGTGTTGCCCATAGATAAGGCAAGCTGCAGTCCATTGATAAATTACACAGGATGAATGCTGGGAAGTGTTCTACAAGACAGGACACATTCATTGATGCATTTCCTTTTCTAAAATCTACATCCACAGACACAGTGGGATATTCAGACATAGAAAGACTCGCCTTGCCAAAGGACTTACTAGAAACAGTTGACTCTAAACCAAACAAACCGCCTTTCCTATCCTCAGAACATGAGACAAAACCACAAACCCACATCCACACCCACAAATGCACCTCCTTTCCCCAAGTAGGTCTGTGACAAGGCGCAGTGTCCTCAGACTGGTGGGCCATACTATGTTCCCCTGAAATGGCCTGTCCTGTCTCAGTTCTGGTCTCCTTGGCCAACTGTGTGAAGTTGTCAGGAGCCAGTATTGAGCCACTAACTGCTTTCTCAGGAAATCCCCTCTTCTGAGCTATCCTGGCATTTGGCCATCCTCACATCGGTAGGTGCCAAGAAAGACTGACTCTGTTCTTGGTAAATCCAAACAAGTGAGACCACTGGTACTGGGACTGGGACTGGCTCTGTGTTCCTGGCTTCCTGGATTCCACGTTCAGAGATTTCTATCACCAAGGGAGTGAGGTGAAGTCACTTCCTTCAGAAACTGAATGAGGACACACTGCCTTGGCAACCAATTTGTCCTAACAGTTGCTTCCAGAGTCCCATGGAGGCTGCCCATATTTCCTGTGACATTTTCACATGTTAGAATGATATATTAACCATAGGCACCCAGGTAGAGCTCTCCACACAGGCCTGGTTTGGCCCATCTTCTTTACATTAAGAAGAGAGAGGCAGATTCAGACACAACTCTTCATCCTGACCAAGTTGTTTGCCATGGAAGAAGACTTTTGCTCACTCAGGTCTTTCATCGCTGACTATATCTTGTGCAGAGATCATTTCTGCATGGACCTTTGAGGTTCTCAGCAAGTCAAAGATCCCATACATTCCTGTATTGTAAGACCAACCCTGTTCATGCTCTTGGTCCTATATACACATAGGTCCATAGATACACTCATCATAAACTCTGGCTGGAGTTTTCGATGAGGGGCGCAGCCCTAGACAGTGTCCAAAATAAGCTACCTTGCCCCTCATTTGCCTGATGTCAGGGTGGAATGGACACCCTTCCTGTGAACCAGGAGTGATCAAATAGGCCTGCCGTTAATAATACTCTGCTTCTTCAATTTGAGGCGTTCTGATTGTGGTGTTTTGATTCTTTATGTGAATTGGAGTGATGATAAAAGCCAAGCACCTATGGGCTAGCCTCTGCAGGGCTTTGAAAAACTCATTTGACCCAATGTATCCCTATTCTCTCTTGATGGAGGTCAGAAACCTTACTGAAGAAGGCTAGAGACTTCATCCACAATGACAGCAATTTTGGCCATTTTGGTTTTGGATGCACACCTGGGATCTTTCTTTAGATCCATCAGGTGCTGAGAATCTAACCCACTGCCTCACACAGGGCCAAGAGGCTGATTCAGACACATCCATTTCCAAAGCAATTAAGCAAAGAGTCACAGGTGATGCCCATTTATTTCCATTTGAAAACTGTTTTCTTCAGGCTTAAAAAAGTTTGGCCTGAAGAAAAGACCTTCCTGACATTCAGGGAAACGGAACTATATCTAAGCAAAAGGCCCAAAGCAGGGTTTCTCAACTGAGTTTTTCCTGGTCACACTGATATATGAGTTTTCTGACATGCTGGCCATTCCCTTCAGCTATCCAGAACATGGCCATGTCACTGAGCTTGGAGGTGGTACAAAACCATGAGCCTATTCTGGAGATTGGCCAGAATTCAGGAAGAAAACAGGAACTTAGGAACATATTAGGTGTTGCCCATCCCTAAGGCAAGCCACAGTCCATTCATAAATTGGGCAGGATGAATGCTGGGAAGCATTCTACTAGACAGGGCACATCCATTGATGCATTCTCTTTTCTACTGTCTACATCAATGGACACAATGGGATACACAGACATGGAAAAACTCGCCTTGTCAAATGACTTACTAGATCAGCCCACTTCAAAACAAACAAACCTCCTTTTCTAATTATTCTCAGAACATGAGACAAAATCGCAAACTCACACCCACACCCACAAAGGCATCTCCTTCCCCAAAGTAGGTCTCTGACTGTCCGGAATGTCCTCTGACTGGTGAGCCATACAATGTTACCCCAAAATGGCCTGTCCTGTCTCAGATCTGATCTCGTTGGCCAACTCTGTGAAGTTGTCAGGATCCAGCAGTGAGCCACTTCCTGCTTTCTCAGGAAAGGCTCCACTTCAGAGCTCTCCTGGCTTTTAGCCATCCTCACATCAGTAGGTACCAAGAAAGACTGACTCTGTCATTGGTAAATCCAAATAAGTGAGCCCACCTGGACTGGGACTGGGACTGGCTCTGTTTGCCTGGCTTCCAGGTTCCCATGTTCAGAGAGTTCCATCACCAAGGAAGTTAGGTAGGACACTTCCATCAGGAACTGAATTAGGTCACTGCCTTGGCAACCACTTTGACCTAACAGTTGCTTCCAAGGTTCGCAAGAAATGGAGGCTGCCCCTACTTCCTGTGACACTTTCACAAGTTAGAATGGTATATCAACCATAGGCACCCAGGAACAGCTCTCTACACAGACCTGGTTTAGTCCATCTTCTCTACAATAAAAAGATAGATGTTGATTCAGACATATCCCTTCATCCTGACCAGGTTGTTTGCCTTGAAAGATGACTTTTTCTCTCTCTGGTCCTTCCCAGCAGCCTACATATTCTACAGGGATAAATTCTGCATGGATCTTTGAGGTTCTCAGTAGATGGAATATCCCCTCCATTCCTGTATTATAAGATCAACTCTTTACCTCCTCTTCTGTAAAGTTAGATTGAGGAAAGAGTGTATGGTTAGGGTTAATAACATGTACAATTTGGGTTAGGAATCATTCTTCGGGATGAATAATGGTATTCTGAACCTGTGATATTTATTAGAATATATAGGTGAAATATAAGTAGGTAAACAGAAATCTAGGTAAGCTTTGGAGACCAGAAGGGCATGGGGCCCTTGATTGGGATACTTAGCTTTGAATTATGTTCTGCAAAAATGTCTCCAATAAATCGATATACAATGGCATAGGTTCTTGTACCTTGGATGATTGAATGTAGAAGAGAACATCCAGTCAAAAAGAGATAGTCAATAGGATTAGGAAGATACTCAATAGGTTTAGAAAGAAGAGTGAGGATAGGATTTGTACCAAAAGTTCATTAGCAATAGGGTTTCAGGTAGAGAGTGAATGTAAATGTTAGCACATGTGAAGAATCTGTCACAATGTTGAACTGGGGAAAATATGTAGGAAAGCAGATATCAATAGAGACTTTAGGAAATCAGGCCAATTATAAAGTGAGTGATAGGATTAGACATTTTCAACAGCCTTGAGGTTGAATATATAATCTTAGGAAGAAAGAAATATGTAGTCACCAATAGGATTGACATTTGAGAGCAATAGATGTTTTTCATAATCCATGCTCACTTTCCATTTAGGCTTTGGTAAAAACATAAGTTTGATCTTTGTAGTTTTGTCCACAATATTACTGTGATAAAATGTATATGTAGATCAGGTGACATGAGTATTTCTTCCACCATTTCTGGGTGCAATATTTTGAAGACATATAAATTAGTATTGGGGATACAAAGAGGTGTACGTTTGTCTATCAATATAGAGATAATGCATGAATAGACCATACTGTGAATAAATAATATAAGTACTTCCAACTTTAAATAAAGGATTGAATTGATATCTGAAAATATACAGGAAATCTTATATTGATATACAATCATTCATTCCAATCCGTTATACATCTAATGGTAATATTAGGGTAATGGTTTATCATGAAGAGTGTGTGAGTTTTGCTTCAAAATGATTATAGAAATCGAAAATTATCTCTTTGGAAAGAAGTCTCATGAAAAGTCCAGCCAGGAAACCTGGAGGAATACATGTGTTCTGAAGCAGGAAGTGATTGATAGAGAGACAAATGCCTATAAATTTGTGAACTTGTGGATAAATATATATCCTATTATGTGCATAAACTGAAGAAATAGTAATGTACCAGTGTTGAATAAAAATGAACGTCAAAATAAACATTTTGTATCATAGGAATCTACTTACATTGATGTTAAACTGGATAAGTTACTGTAGAAATATTAGGATTTGGATGCACCATTCACCGAAGTTAGTTTTCAGTACTAGGAAACAAATATGTATTTCAGGTGGATGCATATTTCTGATAATAATCTTGTAAAAGTTGATTATAAATCCAAATACATGAACATGAATGAATTTAGGGAGTGTATAATAAGACACATATATTTCATATTTTGAAATATCTGGAGATTATATATATATATATAAAACACCCACACAGAAATTAAAAAGTAACAATATATATGCCAATTGAAATTCATCATTAAATATATATCATCCACAGACCCAAACTATTTATTTTACTAAACATGGATTTATTTATAATTTTGTTAAACTAGGAACCTCACCCATAGATTGAATTTTCAGTTCCAACTGTGTTTAGGGGAGTGATCTCTTCTCACAATTTGTATCTGGCAAGTCAGCCACCTCACAAGAATGTACTTGTGATAATAGGTAGGATTCTGTATGTGCATGCAAAAATACATGTGCTGAATAGGCTACAGAGAAAGCAAGACAGGAATTCACATATTTGTTAACTTTAAAAACACATGGTGAACTATTTCAATTAAAAATTGACTGGATTTATAACACCAACCCTTTACCATGCAAAATGAAAGTCCAACTATACACCATGCCTCCTCTGAACTGCTTGTATTTCTATTCTGTTTGGGTTATGTTTCTCCATCATATTACGATTAGTAGTCAGAGTCTAGTAGGTTATGGGTTAGTGTGAGGGTTTCAGTATTTTGAATGGAAAATTAGATAAGGAATCCAATGTGTATGCAAATATGTGCTATACAAAAATCTTCCCACTGTCATCCAGAACGATGACTTGACATTGCCTTCCCCCCAAGTAAGACACAATTAGAGGAGAAGAGTTAGAAAATCTGTGAATACATATCTGGGAAATCCTCAGGAGTTCACAAACTTGGAGGTGGAAGAGGAGTTTCCAAAAGTAAGGGACAGGGTTGATAGACCCAACCTGATCTTTTATTAAAATTGGGAGCCATCTTGCCACAAAGCCATGAAAAGCTAATTTTGGGTTTACTATAAATTACTGCAATTTCTTAACCCATTTGGAATGTCTGCCCGTGCCTTGAACTCACCCATGCCTATCTCTCTGACCTGATAGCAGCCCTCTCTGAAAGTTTAGTGACACATCATAATTTTTGGCCTTCCCTGGCCAGACAACGACCCTCTCTGAGGTCTAATGGTCATCATAATTTCTGAAGTTGGTGCCAGCAAAAAAAAAAAAAAAAAAAGTAAAGTACATTTAGTGTGATACTTGTCAAAGTTCTGTTATCTGTAATCCCCCTTTTGTGTAACTTTCTGGGCTATATAGCTGGGCTGTAGGAAAGGTGGGGTTGCTGTCTTGTTCCCGCCGTTTTGTGAGGGAGAGGCAGGCCGGCCGGTTGAAATAATAAACTTGCCTTAATTTGATTTTAATTGGAGTCAGTGGTCTTTACTTTCATCCTGGTCTAACATTTTGCAGTACCCCAGCAAGATGACTCTGCCCGTACAGATCACAAGACCAGACTGTTGGAAATTCTGAAGCTGGCCTTCCCTCCAGGGCTCCCGGCTACAGAGCCACTCTAGGGGATGCGCAACTTGAGATGTTTCAACGACTTGGAGTGAGACTTTGGTCCAGGGAGCACTGCAATGAACCACTGGACTATAACTATTAGCAAGCACCTGGTGGAGGAGGCCTCCATAGGTAAGTGGCACCTTTATAACATCTGATATCTGGTTAATGGAGATCTCTTCTGATGACAGAGAGGAGGCCTGGGGAGGCTCACATATACTCCTGTCCGGGACAGTAACGAGAATCATGCTGTCCTTTTTTCTGTTATGTAGGGAATTCTTCTGGATGGGTAGAGAGGTGCGGATGGGCACGCACGCGGTCCTACCCAGGAGCTTTAGCAAGACGTTGCAATGTTCCTCTGCTTTTTTTTTTTTTTTTTTTTGGTGCCGGGTTTCTGTTTTTTTTTTTTTTTTTCTGTTTTGTTCTGTGTTCTATATGTTTTTTGTTTGTTTGTTTTTGTGCGTTTTGTTGTGTGATTTCTGTGGTAAAAACTTAAAGATATTGGACGTGAAAATGGGCAATAAAGCAAGTAAGCGTGACACCTTTTTGGACTGTGTTTTAAGGAACTGCGATGAACTTTATCTCCCTTTGTTAAGCAGGATAAGAGAAGCCCCTAGCTGGCTGCCTGGAGCACACCCACTGCACAGGGCAATGCCTGCTGCAGAGCTAAAAACTGAGTATCTCACAGGTTAACAAGTGAAACTCCTTTAAAACCACTTGACCTCCAGATCAAAAGAGTCACAACCTTTGGGCAGAGTCCCCTGTGTTTCTCCTTTGTTAGCAAAGCAATAAACCTCCCTTTTTCTTTTTCTCAAAAACCTTGTCCTCATTATTAAATTGGCATTAATTGGCTTCAAGTTCAGGAACTGAACTTTAAGTTTCAAATTTTGATAAACCACGCCGCCCCCGCCCCGGAACTTTTTGAGAGCTGACTACTGATATGTTATGAGATGGAGCATGGTTGGGGTGGAACCGAACCAGAGGAGCTAATCCTGTAAGTAAAAGGAGGGACCCAGGGACTTCCAGCAGCTGCCAAAGCCCTGTTACTTGAGGGAATTCCCTCCTTCCTTGCCTGCACTGTAAGAATTATGTAACGTCTGTCTTCTTAAAAAAGAGAAAAAGAAAAAGGGGATACTAAATTCAGTAAAGTCACCATGGAGACCCTTGATTTTACATTTCAGGTTTCCCCTCTGTAAAAACATGTGGTCCCCTTGTGGGGACTTCTATGGTGCCACTGGTGTAGGAGATTTTTCTCTTATCTGCTCTGTTTTAAAGGCTTCTGTCTGTCAGCCATAGTCTGGAGCTCCCTTCTGTCTGTCTTGTGTCTTTGTTTCTGGCCCTTTAAGACATGTGCAATAATGTGTTGATATTTTAAATGGTTTCTTGGGAATGATCTTAGCTGAATGTGTGTCTAAATGATGATGTTTTATTGTAACAATCTGGTATCTGAATGGGTTTTTGAAGCATTGCACAATCTTGCAGGTAAAAGTCGGGTTTAGGTAATTGTTTAGTTTATGATTTCAGATAATTTATGCCAGAGAACTTAAATACTTAGGATGGAAAACTAAAGAACTCTACTTCCAAGTTGGCAAGTAACTTCCCAATCATTCAGTCTTTTATTTAACCTATTTTGAATTGGGTAGCCTGGGAAAATGTCACTGTGTGTACCAGTGCATTAATTTGGACAAAGATAGTAAATCATTTTATGGTATCTGTTGACAAAACAAGATGTAAAGATATAAAATTTTGTGAATTGTATCTTAAACTTGTTTCATAATTTTCAACATCCTAACCTGAAAATTATGGTTAAAATGCCTTAGGCCTGATATGTCTGCTCTGAATAGTGGTTTTTTCCTGCTCCTTCCTGACCTCAGCCAGGACTTATTTTGAAATGCAAATAAAAGAAGCCTGCAAGCTCAGTAGGAGACTGATCTGAGGCCTAAGCAGAAAAAAAAGGCAAATTGTATGGTTTTCAATAATTACTGGCCAGTCGTTTTTTCTAGGACTCTTATTTTTTTTCCTTAGATACTTTATTTTTTTTTTTAGCTCATGATTTTGATCCTACAGACCTAAGTTAATATTTTTCTGATCAGTTCTATCTTTGACCAACTGTGGAATTTTTGAAACATTGCAATGGAGATTTCATCTGCGAAAAGCTATAAGGCCTTTACTATTTTTATGTGTGCACACTTCTGTTATGTGTTGTATGTCTATATATACATATATCCATATATCAAATATATGATACAAAAATTTACATATATAAAGAACGCTCATAAAAAAACGCTCATAAAAACAAATTTTAAAAAGTGGATCCAAGGATCCTTAATTCACGTGATTTAAATGGTTCAATTTAAATTGGATAAACAGATAAAAATAAATGTCTTTAAAATTAAGCTTAAAAGTTTTTCTAGGTGTTCAGATATCTAATAAAATATTAATGTCTACAAAATATCTAATATGACTTGGTTGTAGGACTTTTCCTTCAACAAAAAAAATGGTTTACAATCTTCAATACATTTGTCTAATATTTTGATAAATAAGTAAATTAAATTTGATATGAGATTACTCATTCATGAGTACTTTTGTTAGATATCTGATTGATTAAGTAAGGTCTGTACAAGTTTGTACTAAAGTCTTATAAGATTGTAAAAATCAGTCATGTGTTAAAGAGACAAAAATTTCTTAAAACATAAGTTTACCCATAACATTGTGTTTATTAAGTTTTATTTTTTCTAGAGCTAGCAACCATAAAAATTAAACAACTGATTAAATAAGAACTGTTGTTTTAGAGAACTGTACTGCCATTACTTTAAAAGCTAAACTTGGTTAATGTGGAAACATCAATGTAATTATGATGCTATTAATGTGCTCATATCTTCCATGTACAAGTCTGTAAGGTAGAAACTTAAAAGAGCATTATATCATGCTGGCGTTCTTAAGTTGTATGGTAAAAATATATATTGGGAATTTATTTATCTGTTATCATAAAGATAAGTAAAGTTTTATGTTACTTTTTACACTGGGAACAATTTAAATGTATTTTTAAGTTAATGAGAGCCTAATCTATGTAAAGGTTAAAAACTTTCAGCCTTTCTTTAATTCATGTTTTAAATGTGATATCATATGGTGTTAGCTAATGTTCATGTGACCTAAAAAAATTTATGTAAACTTTGTAAAATGATATTTAAAAAAAAAGATCAGCTTTAGAACTAAAACCCTTAAGATTTATAAAGAGACCTGCCTTACCTCAGATAAGGCTCTGTGTCCCATCTTACTACATGTGAGAATGACTATGAAAACAGTAGGTTAGATTATGTTTCATTTAAAGTTTTGTTCAAAAGTTGTTTTTTTTTTCTGTCAAGATTACTAGGATCTATAACAGGGGATATAATTTATAACTAAGCAAAAAATTCAGGGTAGCTATTATGCAAACTAAGTATATTTACTCTTGTTAAAAAGTTTCCCCAGGAATGACAACCATAAAAGCTCAGCTGACTGTTAACAATAGATAGAAACAAAAGTCAGTTTGACTGCTTCATCTTAAACACTTAGCAAAGACAGTTGAAAGCAAAATACAGCCATTCCTGGACATTTTAAATAATAATAATAATAATAATAATAATAATAATAATAATAATAATAATATTTTAATGTATACACTTTATATTAGCCTCCCAAAATAATTAAGACTGGAGGCTACAAAGAAGGATTCTCAGACAGGAATGCCTGATAACTATAAAAAGACACTATCAAGAGGAGCTGCCAGAGGTAGAATTTTTAGCTTAAGGCCTCAGATATTTCTAACCTACACGGTTAGGCTTGGTGTTGGCTAGTACGATTATCCAGCACTGAGTAACAGAATTAAAGGTTTTTCTATTAGACACAGAGGTCATTCTAGTAAAATGATTTTGCAAGATCAGATGACATTAAATTATTAAACTGTATCTTATGGGGAGGGACAACTGTAACACTAAATGTTAAGTATTAAGTTGACAGTCCTGATAACTGGGGATATTAAAGACTGGTGAGGGAACTTCTGTACAGTGACATGTTCTAGCTGCTGCAACATTTATTCAGTACTCATGTTTTTTGTTTCTCTCATAGAAGAACCCATTCCCACATGATTTTACAACCTGTTCTTCCCCAATGAGACTTCAAACCGAACTGACCTCTAAAAGGCAACTCATGTCCCTCATGCCGTTCCCCCTCACGTCACCCTCTCTCAGCTCAGAAGAAGCCAAAATGAGTGATGCCTCTCTCCTTACAACAGTGGAGCCAAAAATAAATAGACTATCAATATAAGTAATTAATTAAGTCAGGTAAAATCAGGGAGACCGGTTTTGGGTGATTTCAAAAAATAGGGAGACTGTTACATCAGAGAATAAAATTCCCTCAGTGCTCTTCACCTACCGTATGAAAGATATGAAAGGGACACATTAGAAAAGGGGGGAATGATAGACCCAACCTGATCTTTTATTCAAGTTTGGAGCCATCTTGCCACAAAGCCAAGAAAGGATAATTTTTCTTAACTATTAATTACAGCAAATTCCGAAACTCTTTGGAATGCCTGCCCGTGCCTTGAACTCACCCATGGCTGGCTCTCTGACCAGATAACAGCCCTCTCTGAAACTTTGTTGACACCTCATAAATATTGGCCTTCCCTGGTCAGATGACACTCTCTGAGGCTCTAATGGTCCCCATAAATTCTGATGTTTGTGCCAGCAAAAAAAAAAAAAAAAATGTAAACTACCATTAGTGTGATGCTTGTCAGAGTTCTGTTATCTGTAACCCCCCTTTTGTGTAACTTTCTGGGCTATAAAGCTGGGCTGTAAAAAAGGTTGGGTTTCTCTCTTGTTTCCGCCATTTTGGGAGGAAGAGGCACCAGGGTGGTGGAAATAATAAGCTTGTTTTAATTTGATTTTAATTGGAGTCAGTGGTGATTTCTTGCGTCCTGGTCTAAAAGGTAAACACTCCACAAACATGGAGCTCTGCTGGCCTAAAGACTTTTTGAGAAACTGCCTCTGAGGATGGGCACTTGACATATATGTTGTTGTCAGAAGCTTTTGCTTCCATTCTAATGAAACCATCAAAGCTGGGTCTGCATCTATGTGACCTGGAGGACATTGTTTCTTATTTTCCAAAGAACATGAGGCAGCAGTGCTGACTTCTCTCTTTGTAAGTAAACTGTGGCCACTGAAAGCTAATTTTCTCCGCATGTGGATTGTGAAGCCATTAGGTCATCCTCCACTTTTCATGGACTTTCTTACTGCTGCACTGGGAGTTTGGTATTTGCTTCACGAAATGCAAGGAGTTCAACTGGGACACAGTGCTGGAGGGAGTCCTGTCACGTGTGGTGGGTAAGGGTCTGCAGGAGAATGCACCAACCAGGCTTCTATCCCACATAGATTGCCCCTTTGACCACAGCAACTTGATACTGAACATTGCCCTGAAACATCTCCATATAACAAGATGCCGTTTATGGAGAAGTTTCAGACATATAAGTGATTCCTGTCACCACCATGTCAGCCACCAGCCATTTGGAAGTCAATGGCAGATCCACATGGCCCGACCACAGATATTTTATCACACACCTGCACACCACAGCTCTGGGCCCACTACTCAGCAGGCTCCAACATACTGGCATCTCTGTTCTACACCATTTTCATGAAACCCAGTCAATCAAGGCACTGTCTGGTATACTCTTGATTAGCAACAGGACATCCACAGGTTCTCCAGTGCCACCTGGTCATGGGAAATTCAAAAATTCCCTGGTATTTATCTAGCCATTTTTCAATAATACAGTTGGAGGCTCTGTAGGTTCAATTAATTCAGGAACCATTAAATGGTGAGGAAGCTCGTTTCAATGAAAATTCTGCAGAACTGTCACAGACAAGGCTTCCCAAAAAGTTCCCAAATGGTCACATGAATCCAGGCCCATGAGGTCTACAATGTGAGCTCCATGTGTGTATTGACTCTCAACTATGGCTGCCAAGTCCTTAAGAATAAAATCATATGATATCCTGGCTGAGATTCCCAGTGCTCTGTGCAAATCCACCCTGGGCGTAGATCTCAGTTTCCAAGGCGACTCTCATGTGTGGCCTCCTAAAATCCCAACACAATTCATGGCAATACTTCTCTGAGGTCAGTTCCAGAACTCAGTCTCTAAGGGGAATCATACCAGAGAACAAGCCCAGGTGGACCCAGTCATCTCTTCCAACCACCACACAAATGACCAAAATTAAAACCAAAATACTGCCACATGGCCCACATCTTCTTCCATATAGACAGTCATCATAACCTCTGACTGGAGGTTACCATGAAGGGTGCAGCCAAAGTCGGTGTCCAAAATAAGCTCCCTTCCCCCTCATTCACCTAAAGTCAGGGTGGCCTGGACACCATTCCTGTGAACCAAGAGTGATCAAATAGGCCTGCCATTAATACTGCTCCACTTCTCCAATTTGAGGCGTACTGACTGTAAGGTGGAGATTCTTTATGTGAATTGGAGTCATGAGAATACCCAAGCATATATGGGCTAGCCTCTTCCGGGATTTGAAGAACCCATTTGACCCAAAGGGTCCCTATTCTCATTTGATGGAGGTCAGGAACCTTTCTGAAGAAGGCTAGAGACTTCATCCACAATGACAGCAATTTTGGCCATTTTGGTTTTGGATGCACACTTTGGATCTTTCTTCAGATCCTTCAAGTGCTGAGAATCTAAGCCATAGCCTCACACAGGGCCAAGAGGCTGATTCAGACACATCCCTTTCCAAAGCAATAAAGCATAGAGACACAGGTGATGCCCACTCATTTCCATTTGAAAAGTATTTCTTCATGGTTCACAAAGGGTTTGCATGAGGCAAGAGAACTTCCTGACATTCAGGTCAACATATCAGTAGGTAAGCAAAAGGCCCAAAGCAGGGTTTCTCCCTGAGACTTGTGTGGTCACACTGATATCTGAGTTTTCTGAGATGCTGGCCATTCCCTTCAGCTATCCAGTACATGGCCATGTCACAGAGCTTGGAGGTGGTACACATCTTGGACACAAAACCATGAGCCTATTTTGGAGAGTGGCTAGAATTTATGAAGAAAACTGGAACATAGAAAGATAGCAGGTGTTGCCCATAGATAAGGCAAGCTGCAGTCCATTGATAAATTACACAGGATGAATGCTGGGAAGTGTTCTACATGACAGGACACATTCATTGATGCATTTCCTTTTCTAAAATCTACATCCACAGACACAGTGGGATATTCAGACATAGAAAGACTCGCCTTGCCAAAGGACTTACTAGAAACAGTTGACTCTAAACCAAACAAACCGCCTTTCCTATCCTCAGAACATGAGACAAAACCACAAACCCACATCCACACCCACAAATGCACCTCCTTTCCCCAAGTAGGTCTGTGACAAGGCGCAGTGTCCTCAGACTGGTGGGCCATACTATGTTCCCCTGAAATGGCCTGTCCTGTCTCAGTTCTGGTCTCCTTGGCCAACTGTGTGAAGTTGTCAGGAGCCAGTATTGAGCCACTAACTGCTTTCTCAGGAAATCCCCTCTTCTGAGCTATCCTGGCATTTGGCCATCCTCACATCGGTAGGTGCCAAGAAAGACTGACTCTGTTCTTGGTAAATCCAAACAAGTGAGACCACTGGTACTGGGACTGGGACTGGCTCTGTGTTCCTGGCTTCCTGGATTCCACGTTCAGAGATTTCTATCACCAAGGGAGTGAGGTGAAGTCACTTCCTTCAGAAACTGAATGAGGACACACTGCCTTGGCAACCAATTTGTCCTAACAGTTGCTTCCAGAGTCCCATGGAGGCTGCCCATATTTCCTGTGACATTTTCACATGTTAGAATGATATATTAACCATAGGCACCCAGGTAGAGCTCTCCACACAGGCCTGGTTTGGCCCATCTTCTTTACATTAAGAAGAGAGAGGCAGATTCAGACACAACTCTTCATCCTGACCAAGTTGTTTGCCATGGAAGAAGACTTTTGCTCACTCAGGTCTTTCATCGCTGACTATATCTTGTGCAGAGATCATTTCTGCATGGACCTTTGAGGTTCTCAGCAAGTCAAAGATCCCATACATTCCTGTATTGTAAGACCAACCCTGTTCATGCTCTTGGTCCTATATACACATAGGTCCATAGATACACTCATCATAAACTCTGGCTGGAGTTTTCGATGAGGGGCGCAGCCCTAGACAGTGTCCAAAATAAGCTACCTTGCCCCTCATTTGCCTGATGTCAGGGTGGAATGGACACCCTTCCTGTGAACCAGGAGTGATCAAATAGGCCTGCCGTTAATAATACTCTGCTTCTTCAATTTGAGGCGTTCTGATTGTGGTGTTTTGATTCTTTATGTGAATTGGAGTGATGATAAAAGCCAAGCACCTATGGGCTAGCCTCTGCAGGGCTTTGAAAAACTCATTTGACCCAATGTATCCCTATTCTCTCTTGATGGAGGTCAGAAACCTTACTGAAGAAGGCTAGAGACTTCATCCACAATGACAGCAATTTTGGCCATTTTGGTTTTGGATGCACACCTGGGATCTTTCTTTAGATCCATCAGGTGCTGAGAATCTAACCCACTGCCTCACACAGGGCCAAGAGGCTGATTCAGACACATCCATTTCCAAAGCAATTAAGCAAAGAGTCACAGGTGATGCCCATTTATTTCCATTTGAAAACTGTTTTCTTCAGGCTTAAAAAAGTTTGGCCTGAAGAAAAGACCTTCCTGACATTCAGGGAAACGGAACTATATCTAAGCAAAAGGCCCAAAGCAGGGTTTCTCAACTGAGTTTTTCCTGGTCACACTGATATATGAGTTTTCTGACATGCTGGCCATTCCCTTCAGCTATCCAGAACATGGCCATGTCACTGAGCTTGGAGGTGGTACAAAACCATGAGCCTATTCTGGAGATTGGCCAGAATTCAGGAAGAAAACAGGAACTTAGGAACATATTAGGTGTTGCCCATCCCTAAGGCAAGCCACAGTCCATTCATAAATTGGGCAGGATGAATGCTGGGAAGCATTCTACTAGACAGGGCACAATCCATTGATGCATTCTCTTTTCTACTGTCTACATCAATGGACACAATGGGATACACAGACATGGAAAAACTCGCCTTGTCAAATGACTTACTAGATCAGCCCACTTCAAAACAAACAAACCTCCTTTTCTAATTATTCTCAGAACATGAGACAAAATCGCAAACTCACACCCACACCCACAAAGGCATCTCCTTCCCCAAAGTAGGTCTCTGACTGTCCGGAATGTCCTCTGACTGGTGAGCCATACAATGTTACCCCAAAATGGCCTGTCCTGTCTCAGATCTGATCTCGTTGGCCAACTCTGTGAAGTTGTCAGGATCCAGCAGTGAGCCACTTCCTGCTTTCTCAGGAAAGGCTCCACTTCAGAGCTCTCCTGGCTTTTAGCCATCCTCACATCAGTAGGTACCAAGAAAGACTGACTCTGTCATTGGTAAATCCAAATAAGTGAGCCCACCTGGACTGGGACTGGGACTGGCTCTGTTTGCCTGGCTTCCAGGTTCCCATGTTCAGAGAGTTCCATCACCAAGGAAGTTAGGTAGGACACTTCCATCAGGAACTGAATTAGGTCACTGCCTTGGCAACCACTTTGACCTAACAGTTGCTTCCAAGGTTCGCAAGAAATGGAGGCTGCCCCTACTTCCTGTGACACTTTCACAAGTTAGAATGGTATATCAACCATAGGCACCCAGGAACAGCTCTCTACACAGACCTGGTTTAGTCCATCTTCTCTACAATAAAAAGATAGATGTTGATTCAGACATATCCCTTCATCCTGACCAGGTTGTTTGCCTTGAAAGATGACTTTTTCTCTCTCTGGTCCTTCCCAGCAGCCTACATATTCTACAGGGATAAATTCTGCATGGATCTTTGAGGTTCTCAGTAGATGGAATATCCCCTCCATTCCTGTATTATAAGATCAACTCTTTACCTCCTCTTCTGTAAAGTTAGATTGAGGAAAGAGTGTATGGTTAGGGTTAATAACATGTACAATTTGGGTTAGGAATCATTCTTCGGGATGAATAATGGTATTCTGAACCTGTGATATTTATTAGAATATATAGGTGAAATATAAGTAGGTAAACAGAAATCTAGGTAAGCTTTGGAGACCAGAAGGGCATGGGGCCCTTGATTGGGATACTTAGCTTTGAATTATGTTCTGCAAAAATGTCTCCAATAAATCGATATACAATGGCATAGGTTCTTGTACCTTGGATGATTGAATGTAGAAGAGAACATCCAGTCAAAAAGAGATAGTCAATAGGATTAGGAAGATACTCAATAGGTTTAGAAAGAAGAGTGAGGATAGGATTTGTACCAAAAGTTCATTAGCAATAGGGTTTCAGGTAGAGAGTGAATGTAAATGTTAGCACATGTGAAGAATCTGTCACAATGTTGAACTGGGGAAAATATGTAGGAAAGCAGATATCAATAGAGACTTTAGGAAATCAGGCCAATTATAAAGTGAGTGATAGGATTAGACATTTTCAACAGCCTTGAGGTTGAATATATAATCTTAGGAAGAAAGAAATATGTAGTCACCAATAGGATTGACATTTGAGAGCAATAGATGTTTTTTCATAATCCATGCTCACTTTCCATTTAGGCTTTGGTAAAAACATAAGTTTGATCTTTGTAGTTTTGTCCACAATATTACTGTGATAAAATGTATATGTAGATCAGGTGACATGAGTATTTCTTCCACCATTTCTGGGTGCAATATTTTGAAGACATATAAATTAGTATTGGGGATACAAAGAGGTGTACGTTTGTCTATCAATATAGAGATAATGCATGAATAGACCATACTGTGAATAAATAATATAAGTACTTCCAACTTTAAATAAAGGATTGAATTGATATCTGAAAATATACAGGAAATCTTATATTGATATACAATCATTCATTCCAATCCGTTATACATCTAATGGTAATATTAGGGTAATGGTTTATCATGAAGAGTGTGTGAGTTTTGCTTCAAAATGATTATAGAAATCGAAAATTATCTCTTTGGAAAGAAGTCTCATGAAAGTCCAGCCAGGAAACCTGGAGGAATACATGTGTTCTGAAGCAGGAAGTGATTGATAGAGAGACAAATGCCTATAAATTTGTGAACTTGTGGATAAATATATATCCTATTATGTGCATAAACTGAAGAAATAGTAATGTACCAGTGTTGAATAAAAATGAACGTCAAAATAAACATTTTGTATCATAGGAATCTACTTACATTGATGTTAAACTGGATAAGTTACTGTAGAAATATTAGGATTTGGATGCAACATTCACCGAAGTTAGTTTTCAGTACTAGGAAACAAATATGTATTTCAGGTGGATGCATATTTCTGATAATAATCTTGTAAAAGTTGATTATAAATCCAAATACATGAACATGAATGAATTTAGGGGAGTGTATAATAAGACACATATATTTCATATTTTGAAATATCTGGAGATTATATATATATATACAAAACACCCACACAGAAATTAAAAAGTAACAATATATATGCCAATTGAAATTCATCATTAAATATATATCATCCACAGACCCAAACTATTTATTTTACTAAACATGGATTTATTTATAATTTTGTTAAACTAGGAACCTCACCCATAGATTGAATTTTCAGTTCCAACTGTGTTTAGGGGAGTGATCTCTTCTCACAATTTGTATCTGGCAAGTCAGCCACCTCACAAGAATGTACTTGTGATAATAGGTAGGATTCTGTATGTGCATGCAAAAATACATGTGCTGAATAGGCTACAGAGAAAGCAAGACAGGAATTCACATATTTGTTAACTTTAAAAACACATGGTGAACTATTTCAATTAAAAATTGACTGGATTTATAACACCAACCCTTTACCATGCAAAATGAAAGTCCAACTATACACCATGCCTCCTCTGAACTGCTTGTATTTCTATTCTGTTTGGGTTATGTTTCTCCATCATATTACGATTAGTAGTCAGAGTCTAGTAGGTTATGGGTTAGTGTGAGGGTTTCAGTATTTTGAATGGAAAATTAGATAAGGAATCCAATGTGTATGCAAATATGTGCTATACAAAAATCTTCCCACTGTCATCCAGAACGATGACTTGACATTGCCTTCCCCCCAAGTAAGACACAATTAGAGGAGAAGAGTTAGAAAATCTGTGAATACATATCTGGGAAATCCTCAGGAGTTCACAAACTTGGAGGTGGAAGAGGAGTTTCCAAAAGTAAGGGACAGGGTTGATAGACCCAACCTGATCTTTTATTAAAATTGGGAGCCATCTTGCCACAAAGCCATGAAAAGCTAATTTTGGGTTTACTATAAATTACTGCAATTTCTTAACCCATTTGGAATGTCTGCCCGTGCCTTGAACTCACCCATGCCTATCTCTCTGACCTGATAGCAGCCCTCTCTGAAAGTTTAGTGACACATCATAATTTTTGGCCTTCCCTGGCCAGACAACGACCCTCTCTGAGGTCTAATGGTCATCATAATTTCTGAAGTTGGTGCCAGCAAAAAAAAAAAAAAAAAAAAGTAAAGTACATTTAGTGTGATACTTGTCAAAGTTCTGTTATCTGTAATCCCCCTTTTGTGTAACTTTCTGGGCTATATAGCTGGGCTGTAGGAAAGGTGGGGTTGCTGTCTTGTTCCCGCCGTTTTGTGAGGGAGAGGCAGGCCGGCCGGTTGAAATAATAAACTTGCCTTAATTTGATTTTAATTGGAGTCAGTGGTCTTTACTTTCATCCTGGTCTAACATTTTGCAGTACCCCAGCAAGATGACTCTGCCCGTACAGATCACAAGACCAGACTGTTGGAAATTCTGAAGCTGGCCTTCCCTCCAGGGCTCCCGGCTACAGAGCCACTCTAGGGGATGCGCAACTTGAGATGTTTCAACGACTTGGAGTGAGACTTTGGTCCAGGGAGCACTGCAATGAACCACTGGACTATAACTATTAGCAAGCACCTGGTGGAGGAGGCCTCCATAGGTAAGTGGCACCTTTATAACATCTGATATCTGGTTAATGGAGATCTCTTCTGATGACAGAGAGGAGGCCTGGGGAGGCTCACATATACTCCTGTCCGGGACAGTAACGAGAATCATGCTGTCCTTTTTTCTGTTATGTAGGGAATTCTTCTGGATGGGTAGAGAGGTGCGGATGGGCACGCACGCGGTCCTACCCAGGAGCTTTAGCAAGACGTTGCAATGTTCCTCTGCTTTTTTTTTTTTTTTTTTTGGTGCCGGGTTTCTGTTTTTTTTTTTTTTTTTCTGTTTTGTTCTGTGTTCTATATGTTTTTTGTTTGTTTGTTTTTGTGCGTTTTGTTGTGTGATTTCTGTGGTAAAAACTTAAAGATATTGGACGTGAAAATGGGCAATAAAGCAAGTAAGCGTGACACCTTTTTGGACTGTGTTTTAAGGAACTGCGATGAACTTTATCTCCCTTTGTTAAGCAGGATAAGAGAAGCCCCTAGCTGGCTGCCTGGAGCACACCCACTGCACAGGGCAATGCCTGCTGCAGAGCTAAAAACTGAGTATCTCACAGGTTAACAAGTGAAACTCCTTTAAAACCACTTGACCTCCAGATCAAAAGAGTCACAACCTTTGGGCAGAGTCCCCTGTGTTTCTCCTTTGTTAGCAAAGCAATAAACCTCCCTTTTTCTTTTTCTCAAAAACCTTGTCCTCATTATTAAATTGGCATTAATTGGCTTCAAGTTCAGGAACTGAACTTTAAGTTTCAAATTTTGATAAACCACGCCGCCCCCGCCCCGGAACTTTTTGAGAGCTGACTACTGATATGTTATGAGATGGAGCATGGTTGGGGTGGAACCGAACCAGAGGAGCTAATCCTGTAAGTAAAAGGAGGGACCCAGGGACTTCCAGCAGCTGCCAAAGCCCTGTTACTTGAGGGAATTCCCTCCTTCCTTGCCTGCACTGTAAGAATTATGTAACGTCTGTCTTCTTAAAAAAGAGAAAAAGAAAAAGGGGATACTAAATTCAGTAAAGTCACCATGGAGACCCTTGATTTTACATTTCAGGTTTCCCCTCTGTAAAAACATGTGGTCCCCTTGTGGGGACTTCTATGGTGCCACTGGTGTAGGAGATTTTTCTCTTATCTGCTCTGTTTTAAAGGCTTCTGTCTGTCAGCCATAGTCTGGAGCTCCCTTCTGTCTGTCTTGTGTCTTTGTTTCTGGCCCTTTAAGACATGTGCAATAATGTGTTGATATTTTAAATGGTTTCTTGGGAATGATCTTAGCTGAATGTGTGTCTAAATGATGATGTTTTATTGTAACAATCTGGTATCTGAATGGGTTTTTGAAGCATTGCACAATCTTGCAGGTAAAAGTCGGGTTTAGGTAATTGTTTAGTTTATGATTTCAGATAATTTATGCCAGAGAACTTAAATACTTAGGATGGAAAACTAAAGAACTCTACTTCCAAGTTGGCAAGTAACTTCCCAATCATTCAGTCTTTTATTTAACCTATTTTGAATTGGGTAGCCTGGGAAAATGTCACTGTGTGTACCAGTGCATTAATTTGGACAAAGATAGTAAATCATTTTATGGTATCTGTTGACAAAACAAGATGTAAAGATATAAAATTTTGTGAATTGTATCTTAAACTTGTTTCATAATTTTCAACATCCTAACCTGAAAATTATGGTTAAAATGCCTTAGGCCTGATATGTCTGCTCTGAATAGTGGTTTTTTCCTGCTCCTTCCTGACCTCAGCCAGGACTTATTTTGAAATGCAAATAAAAGAAGCCTGCAAGCTCAGTAGGAGACTGATCTGAGGCCTAAGCAGAAAAAAAAGGCAAATTGTATGGTTTTCAATAATTACTGGCCAGTCGTTTTTTCTAGGACTCTTATTTTTTTTCCTTAGATACTTTATTTTTTTTTTTAGCTCATGATTTTGATCCTACAGACCTAAGTTAATATTTTTCTGATCAGTTCTATCTTTGACCAACTGTGGAATTTTTGAAACATTGCAATGGAGATTTCATCTGCGAAAAGCTATAAGGCCTTTACTATTTTTATGTGTGCACACTTCTGTTATGTGTTGTATGTCTATATATACATATATCCATATATCAAATATATGATACAAAAATTTACATATATAAAGAACGCTCATAAAAAAACGCTCATAAAAACAAATTTTAAAAAGTGGATCCAAGGATCCTTAATTCACGTGATTTAAATGGTTCAATTTAAATTGGATAAACAGATAAAAATAAATGTCTTTAAAATTAAGCTTAAAAGTTTTTCTAGGTGTTCAGATATCTAATAAAATATTAATGTCTACAAAATATCTAATATGACTTGGTTGTAGGACTTTTCCTTCAACAAAAAAAATGGTTTACAATCTTCAATACATTTGTCTAATATTTTGATAAATAAGTAAATTAAATTTGATATGAGATTACTCATTCATGAGTACTTTTGTTAGATATCTGATTGATTAAGTAAGGTCTGTACAAGTTTGTACTAAAGTCTTATAAGATTGTAAAAATCAGTCATGTGTTAAAGAGACAAAAATTTCTTAAAACATAAGTTTACCCATAACATTGTGTTTATTAAGTTTTATTTTTTCTAGAGCTAGCAACCATAAAAATTAAACAACTGATTAAATAAGAACTGTTGTTTTAGAGAACTGTACTGCCATTACTTTAAAAGCTAAACTTGGTTAATGTGGAAACATCAATGTAATTATGATGCTATTAATGTGCTCATATCTTCCATGTACAAGTCTGTAAGGTAGAAACTTAAAAGAGCATTATATCATGCTGGCGTTCTTAAGTTGTATGGTAAAAATATATATTGGGAATTTATTTATCTGTTATCATAAAGATAAGTAAAGTTTTATGTTACTTTTTACACTGGGAACAATTTAAATGTATTTTTAAGTTAATGAGAGCCTAATCTATGTAAAGGTTAAAAACTTTCAGCCTTTCTTTAATTCATGTTTTAAATGTGATATCATATGGTGTTAGCTAATGTTCATGTGACCTAAAAAAATTTATGTAAACTTTGTAAAATGATATTTAAAAAAAAAGATCAGCTTTAGAACTAAAACCCTTAAGATTTATAAAGAGACCTGCCTTACCTCAGATAAGGCTCTGTGTCCCATCTTACTACATGTGAGAATGACTATGAAAACAGTAGGTTAGATTATGTTTCATTTAAAGTTTTGTTCAAAAGTTGTTTTTTTTTTCTGTCAAGATTACTAGGATCTATAACAGGGGATATAATTTATAACTAAGCAAAAAATTCAGGGTAGCTATTATGCAAACTAAGTATATTTACTCTTGTTAAAAAGTTTCCCCAGGAATGACAACCATAAAAGCTCAGCTGACTGTTAACAATAGATAGAAACAAAAGTCAGTTTGACTGCTTCATCTTAAACACTTAGCAAAGACAGTTGAAAGCAAAATACAGCCATTCCTGGACATTTTAAATAATAATAATAATAATAATAATAATAATAATAATAATAATAATAATATTTTAATGTATACACTTTATATTAGCCTCCCAAAATAATTAAGACTGGAGGCTACAAAGAAGGATTCTCAGACAGGAATGCCTGATAACTATAAAAAGACACTATCAAGAGGAGCTGCCAGAGGCAGAATTTTTAGCTTAAGGCCTCAGATATTTCTAACCTACACGGTTAGGCTTGGTGTTGGCTAGTACGATTATCCAGCACTGAGTAACAGAATTAAAGGTTTTTCTATTAGACACAGAGGTCATTCTAGTAAAATGATTTTGCAAGATCAGATGACATTAAATTATTAAACTGTATCTTATGGGGAGGGACAACTGTAACACTAAATGTTAAGTATTAAGTTGACAGTCCTGATAACTGGGGATATTAAAGACTGGTGAGGGAACTTCTGTACAGTGACATGTTCTAGCTGCTGCAACATTTATTCAGTACTCATGTTTTTTGTTTCTCTCATAGAAGAACCCATTCCCACATGATTTTACAACCTGTTCTTCCCCAATGAGACTTCAAACCGAACTGACCTCTAAAAGGCAACTCATGTCCCTCATGCCGTTCCCCCTCACGTCACCCTCTCTCAGCTCAGAAGAAGCCAAAATGAGTGATGCCTCTCTCCTTACAACAGTGGAGCCAAAAATAAATAGACTATCAATATAAGTAATTAATTAAGTCAGGTAAAATCAGGGAGACCGGTTTTGGGTGATTTCAAAAAATAGGGAGACTGTTACATCAGAGAATAAAATTCCCTCAGTGCTCTTCACCTACCGTATGAAAGATATGAAAGGGACACATTAGAAAAAGGGGGAATGATAGACCCAACCTGATCTTTTATTCAAGTTTGGAGCCATCTTGCCACAAAGCCAAGAAAGGATAATTTTTCTTAACTATTAATTACAGCAAATTCCGAAACTCTTTGGAATGCCTGCCCGTGCCTTGAACTCACCCATGGCTGGCTCTCTGACCAGATAACAGCCCTCTCTGAAACTTTGTTGACACCTCATAAATATTGGCCTTCCCTGGTCAGATGACACTCTCTGAGGCTCTAATGGTCCCCATAAATTCTGATGTTTGTGCCAGCAAAAAAAAAAAAAAATGTAAACTACCATTAGTGTGATGCTTGTCAGAGTTCTGTTATCTGTAACCCCCCTTTTGTGTAACTTTCTGGGCTATAAAGCTGGGCTGTAAAAAAGGTTGGGTTTCTCTCTTGTTTCCGCCATTTTGGGAGGAAGAGGCACCAGGGTGGTGGAAATAATAAGCTTGTTTTAATTTGATTTTAATTGGAGTCAGTGGTGATTTCTTGCGTCCTGGTCTAAAAGGTAAACACTCCACAAACATGGAGCTCTGCTGGCCTAAAGACTTTTTGAGAAACTGCCTCTGAGGATGGGCACTTGACATATATGTTGTTGTCAGAAGCTTTTGCTTCCATTCTAATGAAACCATCAAAGCTGGGTCTGCATCTATGTGACCTGGAGGACATTGTTTCTTATTTTCCAAAGAACATGAGGCAGCAGTGCTGACTTCTCTCTTTGTAAGTAAACTGTGGCCACTGAAAGCTAATTTTCTCCGCATGTGGATTGTGAAGCCATTAGGTCATCCTCCACTTTTCATGGACTTTCTTACTGCTGCACTGGGAGTTTGGTATTTGCTTCACGAAATGCAAGGAGTTCAACTGGGACACAGTGCTGGAGGGAGTCCTGTCACGTGTGGTGGGTAAGGGTCTGCAGGAGAATGCACCAACCAGGCTTCTATCCCACATAGATTGCCCCTTTGACCACAGCAACTTGATACTGAACATTGCCCTGAAACATCTCCATATAACAAGATGCCGTTTATGGAGAAGTTTCAGACATATAAGTGATTCCTGTCACCACCATGTCAGCCACCAGCCATTTGGAAGTCAATGGCAGATCCACATGGCCCGACCACAGATATTTTATCACACACCTGCACACCACAGCTCTGGGCCCACTACTCAGCAGGCTCCAACATACTGGCATCTCTGTTCTACACCATTTTCATGAAACCCAGTAAATCAAGGCACTCTCTGGTATACTCATGATCAACAACAGGACATCCAAAGATTCTCCAGTGCCACCTGGTCATGGGAATTTTAAAAATTTCATGGTATTTATCTAGCCATTTTTTAAGGATGAAGTTGGAGAAACTGTGTGTTTCAATTCATTCAGGAACCATTAAATTTTGAGGTAGTACATTTCAAGAAATGCTCTGGAGAACTCGCAGAGGCAAGGCTTCCCAAAGAGGGGCCAAAATGACACATGAAGCCAGGACCATGTGGTCTACAATGTTAGTTCCATGTGTGTTTTGACTCTCAACTATGGCTGCCAAGTCTATAAGAAAAAAATCATGTGATATCCTGGCTGAAATTCCCAATGCTCTTAGGAAAGACACCATTGGCTTAGATCTCGGTTTCCAAGGGCGACTCTCATGCATGGCCTCCTAAAATCCCAACAAAATTCATGGCAATACTTCTCTGAGGTGAGTTACATAACTCAGTTTCTAAGGGGAATGACACTAGAGTTCATGTCCAGGTGGACCCAGGCATCTCTTCTAACTACCACACAAATGACTGCTGGGAGCCATCAGCCAAGTAGGTATGACAATTTCCTTGCCAGCGTACCCCCATGTTCCTTTAGTGGAAGCACTCATGGAAATAGGACGTTTTGGAGGACATTGCATGTAAGGTGACCTTGCTCAAGGACCAGGGCAGATCCATGTTTAGGGTGTTCCTGGTTTAGCATAATAGGAGATTAGGGTGTTCCCCCTTTAGAATAGGGCGGTTTAGCATAATAGGAGATTAGGGTGTTCCCCTTTAGAATAGGGCGTATCCTGCTGCTGAGTTCCTCTTGATTCTTAGGATCAGACAGTATATTTGGGAGACAGAAGCCCAGGAGTAGTGGATTTGGGCAGAGAGTGGATTTGGGCAGAGAACGTGGATTTCCCCAGAACGTGTTTGTAGACGGCCGGTGTGAGTTCGGGAATAAAGAATTGCTCTTTGAATCTACAAGCTGTGTGGAGACTCGTGATTTGTGCCCAGCCAGAGACTGCGGCATTTGTTGCCTCGTACGCGGAACGCCTGAAGCTTGGGGGTAAGTGAAATTGCTCGCCCCTGAGGGAAGGCGAGATAATGGGTGACCATTTCAAAAAACAATGTTTTATTTTGTTTTTCTTTCAAGCTGCCTATCTCTAGAAATTTCTCAGGCAAACTGGAAAAAATGGTTGACTAAAGTTTTGAAGTTTGTCGGCCCTGAGGAAGAGAAAATTGATACAACGATTTTTTATACCGTTTTTGTTTCATTCATTTTCGGTTTTGTTTTGTGTTATCTTATTGGGTTGCGTTACCTTTATAGTAGATTAAAACAAACTGAAAATATGTTAAGTAAATTGTTAGAGGTTCAGAACATGGAGAAAGACATTTTAGATCAAGCAAAAGAGAAGGTCTCTCGAGCTAGTCATACAGAGGAAGAAAATTTAAAGGAAAAGGGGTTATTAGGAAAAAGGCCACAACAGGAGGCTGTTACTAACTCCGTTTTCTCACAAGAGGGTTTAATTCAACCAACAGCCCCACCGATAGAGACAGCTGAGTGGCCCTCAAACCCCGTAGTTGATAATTGGGATCCTGAAAAGGGACCTCAAAGATTAGCGTGCCCTGTACTTGAGCAGGCAGGAGGGCAGCAAATTCACCGTGCTTTAGATTTTAAAACAGTGAAGCAGTTAAAGGAGGCTGTAACAACCTATGGTCCCCAAGCTCCCTTCACGGTAAGCATGGTCGAGTCCATTACTAACTTGGACATGACGCCAGCAGATTGGGCTAGCATGTGTAAATCTGTGCTAAATGGAGGACAATATTTCTTATGGAAGGTTGCCAATGAGGAATTTTGCACAGAGACAGCTAGGCGAAATGCAGCAGCCGGTTACCCTCAAATAAATCTAGAAATATTGCTAGGGAAAAGACCTTATAAGAGTCAGCAGCAACAAATTGAATATGATCCTGCTATATATGCACAAATTGCTACTGACGCAGTTAGGTAATGGAAGACTTTACAAGGACATGGAGATTTACAAGGTCAGCTATCTAAGGTAATACAGAGAGGTAATGAACCTTACGCTGACTTTGTAGACAGGCTAATTCAAATGGCTGCCAAAATATTGGGGGATACAGAACAAGCAATGCCATTAATAAAACAACTGGCTTATGGCCAAGCAAATCGTTGCTGCAGAGAGGTTATTAGACCATGGAGACATGAAGATTTAAACACATATATTAAATTATGTAGAGATATTAATGAACAAGGGCAAGTCTTGGCAGCTGCAGTACAACAGGCTTTAGATGCCAGGCCAAAAACATGCTATGATTGTGAACAAACAGGACATTTTAAAAGGAGTTGCCCCATAGGAGGAGGATTTAACAAAACTAGGTATCAAAGAAATAGAATACCGGGTATTTGCCCACGATGCCGTAGAGGGAGACATTGGGCTAATGAATGCCGTTCTCAAACTACCATAGAGGGTACTCCCTTATCAAAAAACGGACAAGGACAAGGTATTTACCCACGATATCATGGAGAAAGGCATCAGGCTCCATTGCCAAAAAACGGACAAAGGGGCCCAATGCTCCGGGGCCCACAACCACAAATATACGGGGCAGTGGAGGAACCCAGCAACACCATCAGAGTAGTGCCCAGGACACATTGTCCATTAAATCCCTCATCAGACAAACCCGAGGGAGCGCAGGGTTGGACATCTGCGCCTCTGCCAGAGCAGTACTAACTCCAGAGATGGGAGTTCAAATCATTCCTTCAGGAATAAAAGGACCTCTTCCCCAAGGGACAGTAGGCTTATTATTGGGACGTAGTTCACCTACATTAAAAGGACTTATGATAAGTCCTGGGGTAATTGATCCCAATTATGTAGGTGAAATAAAAATTATAGCTAGTTCTCCAAGAGGTATATCAGTAATTTCACCTGGAGATAGAATAGCACAGTTGTTAATAATACCCAGCCTACATAATAAATTTCCTAGTCATAGTGTAAAAAGAGGTTCCAGGGGATTAGGCTCCACAGGTGTAGATTGGGCTATGTTGTCTTTAAATTTAGATTGTCGCCCAATGTTAAAACTAAATATTCAAGGACACGACTTTAATGGGCTACTGGACACAGATGCAGACCTTAGCATCATATCTAGTCAGGAATGGCCAAAACATTGGCCATTACAACAAGCCACTCAAACGCTTCGAAGCCTAGAAGCCTAGGAGTGGCTACTAATCCCCATAGAAGTGCAATGGTATTAGATTGGAAGGATCCTGAAGGTTGTGAGGGAACTATACAGCCATATGTATTGGATCATCTTCCTATAAATTTATGGGGACGAGATGACCTAGATCAATTAGGTTTGACGTTAACAAATAACATCAATCCTAATGCGCCCACTACTAGGGCTAGACAAGGTATTAGGAAAGAAAATATATTAGGAAAACAAAAACAAGATATAGCAGCACCAATTCAAATAGATCAAGGAACAGACAGACATGAGTTGGATTTTCAGAAAGGGCCACTGAGACAATAAAAATTACTTGGAAATCAAAAAGACCAGTGTGGGTTCCTCAGTGGCCCCTGACTAAAGAAAAGATACAAGTAGCCCATGATCTGGTCAAACAACAATTAGTGGAAGGAAACATACAACCTTCCATATCTCCCCATAATACTCCCATTTTTGTCATTAAAAAAAATCTGGTAAATGGAGATTATTGCAAGATTTAAGAGCCATTAATAATGAGATGGTTATTATGGGACCTGCTCAATCAGGGATTCCTCAATTGTCTGCTTTGCCAAAAACCTGGCATGTTTTAGCCATAGATATTAAAGATTGATTTTTTTTTCAATTCCAATTCATCCCGAGGATAGTCCAGGCTTTGCATTTACTATCCCTGCATTAAATCATGAAGGTCCTGATCAGAGATATGAATGGAAAGTACTCCCTCAAGGGATGGCTAACAGTCCAACTATGGGTCAAATATATGTTAATAAAGCAATCCAGCCACTTAGAAATCAAAATCCTGAACTACAAATATTTCACTATATGGATGATGTATTATTGGCACATAAAGATAAAAACATAGTGCTGGAATGTTATGCCACACTTACAAACTTATTAAAAAATTATAATCTAGAGATAGCAATAGATAAAGTACAATTAAATTTTCCAATTAATTATTTAGGAGTTCTATTATCCTCAACCATGATTCGTCCACCAAAAATTCAAATACGAGTAGATCAACTCAAGTCACTTAACGACTTTCAAAATTATTGGGAGACATAAATTGGATAAGGCCTTATCTAGGCCTACCAACAGGAGAGTTGGGACCTTTATTTGATATTCCAAAAGGTCCATCAGATCCAAACTCACCTCACATGTTAACTCCTAAAGCAAGAAAGGCATTGAAAATTCTTGAAACATATATGGAAAATATACATTTGGATAGAATTGATATAGGTTTGCCTTTATTATTTATTGTACTACCAACAAAAAATATTCCTACAGGAGTATTTTGGCAAGAAGGTCCATTAATGTGGATACATTTATCTTATTCTCCTAACACTATTCTTACTAGGTATCCTGAGGCTGTAGGACAATTAATACTCAAAGGAATAAAAGCAGCGAAGGGAGTGTTTGGAATTTTTCCCAATAAAATTATTACTCCATATACTATGGATCACATTGATGAGTTAGCTAATGAGTTAAATACTTGGGCAATAATCATGTGTAAATCTAATGTTTGATTTGATAATCACTTACCTTCTAATCCTTTGTTGTCTTTTTGGTCTAAGCATCCTGTAGTTTTTCCAAAAATGATAAGAAAAACCCCTATCATGAATGCTCCAAATATATTCACTGATGGGTCAAATAATGATACAGCAGCAGTAGTTACCCCTGATCAAACTTTTACATTTTTAGTACCCAAACAATCAGCTCAAAAGGTAGAGCTTAATGCAGTTTTACAAGCCTTTTTAATGTTTAAAGATTCTGTATTTAATTTATTTTCTGATATTCAGTATGTAGTTAATGCTATAGTATCTCTTGAAGATGCTGGTAGGATTTCCCCTTCTTCTACTGTTTTCTCTTTGTTTTCCACTATACAAAGTCTAATCTGGGACAGAAAAGATCCATTCTTTATAGGACATATTAGAGCACATACAGGATTGCCTGGAGTCCTTAGTTTGGGCAATGATTTAGCAGATAAAACTATACACGACATACATATTTTCTCTATACTAGAAGAAGCTACGAATTTTCATAAAAAATTCCATGTTAATGCTAGTACTTTACAAAAGCGTTTTAAAATAACTAAGGAACAAGCTAGACATATAATAAAACAATGTCAAAATTGTGTGACCTTTTTACCACAAGTTAATCTTGGAGTCAATCCTAGAGGACTGATACCTATCCATATGTGGCAGATGGACGTCACACACTTGCCAGAATTTGAAAAATAAAAATATTTACATGTTACAGTTGATACTTCTTCCGGATTTTTGATGGACTCCCTTTATGCCAGAGAAAAAACTAAAGATGTTATAGCTCATTGCTTACAAAATTTTGCCACTTTGGGCGTTCCTAAACAGTTAAAAACTGATAACAGTCCTGGCAATACCTCTACCTCTTTTAAACAATTTTGCTCATCATTTGGTATTACTCATATAACAGGAATTCTATACAATCCACAGGGACAAGGCATAGTTGAAAGAGCTCATCAAACTATTAAAACGTACTTATTAAAGCAAAAAGATGGAATTGGGAAGGGGTATATATCCCCCAAAGATAAACTTAAAATAACGCTTTTTACTCTAAACTTTTTAAATTTGGATTCATCAGGACTTAGTGCTGCGGAAAGGCATATGTATCCAAAAAATGTGCATAAGCCTAAAGTTCTTTGGAAAGATATTCTAACAGGACAATGGAAAGGTCCTGACCCAGTGATTGTCTGGAGTCGGGGCTCTGTCTGTGTGTTTCCACAGGGAGAACAGCAACCGATTTGGATTCTAGAAAGACTAGCTAAAACGATTTCTACAGATCGAAAAGAAGATGGTTTGACTCAAATCCATAACAGCTGATATCCAGAACTCCAGCTTGGCCATTCTTACATCTGCAACAGTGATTAACCAGGATTCTTTTTTCAATATCTATTTTATTATTGCATTTTTCCACATCATAAGGCTCTATTTTTATTTTTTGAGCTCATACAAACCTAGGTTAATGTTTTTCTGATCAGTTTTATTTTTTGACTTTGGAGTTTTTAAACATTGCAATGGAGATTTCACCTAGGTAAAGCTACAATGCCTTTATTATTATCTTATGTGTTGTACATTTGTTTGCACATTTGTGTTTTGTGTTGTATGTCTGTGTGTGCGTATGTCCATATTTCATATATGAGGAGCGCTCATGAGAATATGGATCCGAATTATTTTTTTTATTCACGTGATTTAAATGGATTAATTTAAATTAGGTAAACAGCTGTTAAGGATTGTTTTTAAAGGTGGTTAACAGATCTGCTTGTTTACTAATTTAAATCAGGTAAACAGCTGTTAAAGATTGTTTTTTAAGGAGGTTAACAGATCTGTTTGTTTACTTTCACCTTTCCTTTTCATTATATTTAATAATTCTTTTCAGGATAATGTCTTTTTATCATCATTGCCAGAATTCCTATCTTCATCCCAATGAATATAACTCAACAAGTATGCTCAATCAAGGAGTCAACTTACTTTGGGAGGAAACGGACTTTGGGAGGAGACGGACAGATTGATAGATTCCTTCCCTTTGAACTGCTTACAGAACTTGCCTAGACTATGTAACTATCGTTTGGTACAGTGAATTGTGGTAATGCTGGCATATCTTTGCTGATGGTGTCACCAGTGATTTTTGCTGATGGTGTCACCAATGATGCAATTTTTCCTCCGTCATGAAGGCATCTTAACCACCTTCAAATTATCCTTTTAAAGCCTTTTAATTATCATCTATACTGTACTTTTAAATGAACTTTTTCACCACCTATAGCTTCACTATTTTAAACGAGGCTTAGATTCTGTTTAAATCGCTTAATGTTAGTTTACATGGCTGCCCTTCAACCAAAGGCCTTTTTTACTCCATTAAGAAGCTTTGTCTTAATCTGCCATGTACAAATACCTTTTTTCTTCCTTCTTCCTTTCTCAAGCTTTTAAAGTAAGTCTAGTTTCCTCAAAATCTTTTTAAATGGCATTTTACAACTTTTTACTTTACCACACAGAGATTATCTCATCTAAAAACACTTCTTTTTCCATTAACCTCTTATATTAAAATATATTTCCACATCTTGAATCTTTTTCTATCTCTTTTTTAACCATTAACCCTTTTTACAAATTCACATTTTGAAAAAACTCTTTTAAAATTTCTGATTTAGACAAATTACTCCACTTTAATAGGATGAAATACTTTCATGTTTTTTTTTTATGGTACCATAATACTATAATTGAAAACCAACTGAAACTTATTATACTCTTTGTATATCAATTACACCTGATAGAATCTTAACACTTAGTAACCTTGTTTTGGCAAAGACACAGACCAAAGCAATATTAAACCTTTATTCCATTTACCAATTTATGAAAACACACATAATTTTTAAATATATTACCTTATGGAATTAATAAGTAAAGAGTACTTGATTTTACATTTAGTGGTTGATATTTTAACACTTTAGCTTTGTAAATTAATTAGAACTTTGTAGAAACCAAGATCTTAGACAAATGTAGTAAACAGAATTAGCCATCTATTTCTTGAAGAAAAATCCTTCTACAGGATACCATGATGGTCCCATTGATATACTTAATAACTCGTCTTTAAAAAGCCATTGGCTACATTTTTGTATTATATCAACATATGCCCTAGCTGTTCTTGGTCTTACTGGGGTGCCTCCTTTCTCTAACAATTTCTCTCCCTCGGAGGTGAACAACTTCAAACTTTGAGCCAACCATTTTCCCCAGTTTGCCTGAGAAAGTTCTAGGAACAGGCAACTTGAAATAAAAACAAAATAAATCAAAACAAGAACATACTGTTTTTTGAAATGGTCACCCATTCTCTCGCCTTCCCTCAGGGGCCAGCAATTTCACTTACCCCCAAGCTTCAGGTGTTCTGCGTACGAGCCACCAGATGCCGCAGTCTCTGGCTGGGCACAAATCACGAGTCTCCACACAGCTTGTAGATTCAAACAGCAATTCTTTATTCCCGAACTCACACCGGCCGTCTACAAACACGTTCTCGGGAAATCCACGTTCTCTGCCCAAATCCACCCTCTGCCCAAATCCACTCTCTGCCCAAATCCACTACTCCTGGGCTTCTGTCTCCCAAATATACTGTCTGACCATAAGAACTCAAGAGGAACTCAGCAGCAGGATACACGCTATTCTAAAGGGGAACACCCTAATCTCCTATTATGCTAAACCGCCCTATTCTAAAGGGGGAACACCCAAATCTCCTATTATACTAAACCAGGAACACCCTAAACATGGATCCACCCTGGTCCTTGAGCAAGGTCACCTTATATGCAATGTCCTGCAAAATGTCCTATTTCCATGAGTCCTTCCACTAAAGAAAAATGGGGGTACGCTGACAAGGAAATTGTCTTCTTCTAGTGTAGAAAAAATATGTATGTCGTGTTTAGTTTTATCTGCTAAATCATTGCCCAAACTAAGGGCTCCAGGCAATCCTGTATGTGCTTTAATATGTCCTATAAAGAATGGATCTTTTCTGTCCCAGATTAGACTTTGTATAGTGGAAAACAAAGAGAAAACAGTAGAAGAAGGATTTCTCCACTTTGAATTGCTTACAGAACTTGCCTAGAGTATGTAACTATCGTTTGGTACAGCGAATTGTGGTAATGCTGGCATATCTTTGTTGATGGTGTCACAGTGATTTTTGCTGATGGTGTCACCAATGATGCAATTTTTCCAAAGGAACTGTCAATTGGCTTGGTGTTGTGGCATTTCTGTATCCTCCTCCCTCTGCTAGTGATGGTCTAAATTTGGGGGCCAATGGCTATATGCTGGACCGGTAGTCAGTGACGGGTATGATCCAATTGCAGTGGTATCAACCTAAGACAGGAGGCTGACGCCTGAATGTCAGTTGCCTAAAGTTCAGTTTTCTGATGACGGGTAAGAACCATATGTTGAATTGGACAACCTACCAGGCACGGTCCTTAGGCCGCATTAACCTCACTCCCCCACTGGCACCAAGGCCAAATTTGGGGCCCAACAGAGGTGAGGCAAAGAACCTCACCCCCCCACACTGGTGCATAGACCTATCCACAAGTATGGCTGTATGCTGGACCGGTAGTCAGTGACGGGTATGATCCAGTTGCAGTGGTATCAACCTAAGACAGGAGGCTGGTGCCTAAAGGTCAGTTTTCCAATAATGGGAAAGAACCATTTGTTGAACTGGACAACCTACCAGGCATGGTCCTTAAGCCACATTACTTGTTGTTTAATCAATCAGAAGGGGGGAGATGCTGGGAGCCATCAGCCAAGTAGGTATGACAATTTCCTTGCCAGCGTACCCCCATGTTTCTTTAGTGGAAGCACTCATGGAAATAGGACATTTTGAAGGACATTGCATATAAGGTGACCTTGCTCAAGAACCAGGGCGGATCCATGTTTAGGGTGTTCCTGGTTTAGCATAATAGGAGATTAGGGTGTTCCCCCTTTAGAATAGGGCGGTTTAGCATAATAGGAGACTAGGGTGTTCCCCTTTAGAATAGGGCATATCCTGCTGCTGAGTTCCTCTTGAGTTCTTAGGGTCAGACAGTATATTTGAGAGACAGAAGCCCAGGAGTAGTAGATTTGGGCAGAGAGTGGATTTGGGCAGAGGGTGGATTTGGGCAGAGAACGTGGATTTCCCCAGAATGTGTTTGTAGACGGCCGGTGTGAGTTCGGGAATAAAGAATTGCTCTTTGAATCTACAAGCTGTGTGGAGACTCGTGATTTGTGCCCAGCCAGAGACTGCGGCATCTGACCGCAATTAAAACCAAAACAGTCCCACATGACCCTCATCTTCTTCCATATAGACACTCATAATAACCTCGGACTAAAGTTTTCCATGAGGGGTGCAGCCTTAGACATTGTCCAAAATAAGCACCATTGCCCCTTATTTGCCTAAAGTGAGGGTGGCCTGGACACCCTTCCTGTGAACCAAGAGTGATCAAATATGCCGGCTATATAACTGCTGTGCTTCTCCTGAATGAGGCTTACTGACTGTCTGGTATAGATTCTTTATGTGAATTGGTGTCATGAGAAAACCTAAGCACATATCGGCTAGCCTCTGCAGGGTTTGAAGAACTGATTTGACCCAAAGGCTCCATATTCTCACTTGATGGAGGTCAGGAAGCTAACAGAGGAAGGCGAGAACCTTCATCCACAATCACTTCTCTTTTGGCCATTTTGGTTTGGATGCACACTTGGAAACTTTCTTTAGATCCATCAGGTGCTGAGAATCTGAGCCACTGTCTCACACAGGGCCAAGAGGCTGACTCAGCCACATCCCTTTCCAAAGCAATTAAGCAAAGAGCCATAGGTGATGCCCATTCATTTCCATTTGAAAACTGTTTTCTTCAGGCTTCACAAAGGGGTGGCCTGAGGCAAAGACCTTCCTGACATTCAGGACAACAGAACAATAGGTAAGCAAAAGGCCCAAAGCAGTGTTTCTCCACTGAGACTTTACTGGTCACACTGATATCTGAGTTTTCTGAGATGCTCCCATTCCCTTCAGCTATCCAGTACATGGTCATGTCACAGAGTTTGGAGGTGGTACATATCTTGGAAACAAAACCATGAGGCTATCCTGGAGAGTGGCCAGTATTCAGGAAGAAAAGAGGAACTTAGGAAGGTAGTAGGTGTTGCCCATCCATAAGGCAAGCCGCTCTCCATTCTTAAAATGGGCGGGATGAATGCTGGGTAGCTTTCTACTATACAGGACACAACCATTGATGCATTCGCTTTTCAAATGTCTACAACCACGGATACAGTGGGATACACAGACATAGAAACATTCGTGTTATCAAACGACTTTCTTGAAACATTGCAGTCCAAACAAATAAACCGCCTTTCCTACCTATTCTCAGAACCTGAGACAAAACCACACACTAACACGGACACCCACAACGGCACCTCCTTCCCCCAAGTATATCTGTGACTATCTTGAGTGTCCTCTGACTGGTGGGCCATACTATGTTTCCCCAAAATTGCGTGTCCTGTCTCAGATCTCGTCTTCTTGGCCAACTCTTTGAAGTTCTCAGGAGACATGGTTTAGCCACTACCTGCTTTCCCAGAAAAGGCCCCTCTTCAGAGCTCTCCTGGCATTTGGCCATCATCACATAAGTAGGTACCAATAAAGACTGACTCTGTCCTTGGTAAATCCAAACAATTGAGACCACAGGGACTGGGACTGGGCCTTGCTCTGGGTGCCTGGCTTCCTGGATCCCAAGTTCAGAGAGTTCCATCACCAAGAAAGTGTGGTAGGTCAATTCCTTCAGGAACTGAACGAGGTCACTGCCTTGGCAATCACTTTGTTCTAACAATTGCTTCCAAGGGTCCCATGAGATGGAGGCTGCCCCTACTTCATGTGACACTTTCACAAGTTAGAATGGTATATCAACCATAGGCACCCGGGAACAGCTCTCCACACAGGCCTGGTTTGGTCCATTTAATCTACATTAAGAAGAGAGAGGCTGATTCAGACACATCCCTTCATTCTGACCAGGTTGTTTGATATGGAAGTTGACATGGAGTTGACTTTTGCTCTCTCAGGTCCTTGATAGGTGAAAAGGTCGGTCGAATGTCGGAGGAAAAGACCACCAAGAGACTGTCTCATGCCAAAACCAAGGGTTTTTTGGGGGTCCAGCATGCTGGGACTCAGAGCTCACTTCAGAGGAGCAAAGAGCAAAGAGCCCCGAGAACAACTTGAGCAGGGTTTATATACATTCTTTAGAGAGGGCAGGGACTTTACATACATTCTAGCCTTTTTTTGCAAATCATCATATACCACGGAAAAATCAAATAACAACTCTAAAACATGATTAGCACATTCATTGGCGGACACACATCAGGCAGGGGTATACATTTAAACTGATTGGTTGAAGCCCTGAGATGTATATGTGCTGAGCTTCACGGTTTCTGGGAAGGGGTTGTTAAGTAACTAGGTGGTCAGGGAAGATTTCAACACACATCTAATGGGCAGTTCCGGGAAATATCTTAACTGCCACAGGAATTTCAGGTTCTGAGTGCAGCTTGTAAACTTTACAAAACCTGGTTCTTTACGTTTCAATTTCAATTTCTTTTATTATTTAATTTCCCACTGGGTTTTCTGACAACTTTTAATCCTAAAAATAATGAATCATAATTATTGCGGGGTCTCACATTCTATTTCTGCCAGTGGAGCGTATTTCTGTCTGATTAAAATGAGTTTTACATGCCCAATCTGAGCCTGGAGAAAGGTAAATATGCTATTAAGCAAACAAGTTCCCACAGCTAGCAACACCATAAGGATGATCAGGGGTCCTGCTAAGGCTGATAGGAGTGTAGTTAACCAGGGGGACTGGGTAAACCATGACTTAAACCACCCTTGCTGAATATCCCTTTCTCTCTGGTGCTCCTCAAGGCATTTTCTCAATTTACTCAAGGATTCTTTTACAATTCCAGTATGGTCAGGATAAAAACAACATTCTTCTCTCAGTGCAGCCCAGAAGCTCCCCACCCTCATTAAGAGGAGGTCTAATTCTCACCTGTTCTGTACAATCACTTCATAGAGAGAGGTTAAGGATTTCTGAAAAACTGTGATGCAGGTCTCTAACGTCTTCAAGTCTTGAGCTATTGCTGTTTCTAATTCGGCCATTTGTTGTGACCCACGGATCATAGCAGCTGTTCCTGTACCCACTCCTGCAGCAGCTCCTATCCTCAATAGGATGGCTAGAGTAAGGGACACTGGCTCCCAGCGAAATCGGTTTTTTCGTCCCCCTAGTAGAACTTCAAATGTTTCTGCATCATGATAGAGCACCCTGGGGAGTATCTGCACCAATACACAATATTTTAGAGAGCTGTCCAATACCTGGGCTAAAATGCAAGGAGTTCTGACTATGTGGATTTCAGTACCATAAAGGTTCCTTTATTTAGTTCCCAGGGGGAGGAGTCACCTGTACTTTGGACTGGAGAAGTAGGCAAAAACGGAAACTGGGAAGTATGAGATGATAGAGGGGTTCTGGTAGATCTAGGCACTGGGTCCTCCACAGGGTTGGGCCTGTTTGCGACTTCGGAAATCAGCTGGGCACACATAAAAATCAAGACTGGCTAGTTTACACCTGGGCTGGAGGAGATGACATCCATAATTCATGGGGTAAAGTGGGCTATGTTGCCCTGGTTTGGGTTTGAGTGGGATCTGTGTGGGGTCCTCTATGTCAGGGAGATCCCAGTCAGAGAGGCCTATGGCAAGCTGACAAATGTACGGGTGGAGAGATGGCCACCAAGTCCATAAGGGGGCTGTATGTGAAATAGACCACACTGCTTGCCCAGTAGGATTTATAACTTGCCATTGTTGCTGAACAGGCTGATGGGGATTAGGACTGCTGGTGGTCAGGGGAAGAATCCATAGCCCTACCCACAAGACGGACACGCAACTTGAGAGGGTTACCAGTCTGTTCCAATTTCCAGCCGGAGTCTGGACAGGGCGCAGGCTTGAGATGGAGGCATTGATGCAGGAAATGATCCCATCCACTTTCACCACTGTAGGTATTATAAGCAGCACCTGGTATGGTCCTTTCCAGCGGGGTTCCAGGGATGACACCTGATGCCGTCTCACTTAGACAAAGTCTCCAACTTGATATCGATGTGGGGTTCCCTCATCTCCAGGCTGATAAGCAGTGGCCAACTGTTTCCACAGGTATCACTGGGTGCTGGGTTTGTTCAAGGGCTTTAAGTCTGTCAAGCAAGGGGGTGTGAAAGGAATCATTAAGTCTCAGAGTTGGGGTTAGGTCCCTTACTGGAGGAGGGGCACCATAGAGTATTTCATAAGGGGTTCAGTTACACAAAGAGGCAGAGAGGTTATTTCTTGCATGAAACAGTGCATAAGGTAGGAGCATAATCCAATTTTTTATGCCAGTCTCCAAGCTTAATTTTGTTAAGTTCTCTTTGATGGTTCTATTCATCCTTTGAACCTGTCCTGAGCTCTGGGGTCTATAAGCACAATGTAACTTCCAATTTATACCCAGGGTCCTGGTGAATCCCTGACTTACCTGGGCTTCGAATGCTGGTCCGTTATCGGACCCTAGTACCTTAGGCAGGCCGAACCTTGGAAAATGTCTTCTAGGATCTTTTTGACCACTTTTTGTTCTCCCCGGTGTGGAAAAAGTTAAAAGAGTCACTCCGTTTAGGGCTGCCAATTAAGCTTCCTCATCTGCCCTTCTGTTTCCAACCGCCACGGGGTCATTTCCCTTCTGGTGCCCTGGACAGTGCACTATAGCTAGGTCCTTAGGGCCCTGCACTGCTGAGAGAAGTTGGAGGATCTCATCTTTGTTCTTTATTTCTTTCCCAGCGGAGGTTAATAGCCGCCTTTGCTGGTAAGTAGCCCCCTGCACATTTGCAGTGACAAATGCATAGCAGCTGTCAGTGTATATGGTGGCCCTTTTGCCTGTTGCTAGTTCCAATGGTTTCGTAAGGGCAATTAGTTCTGCTTTTGTTGCTGATGTCCCTTCTGGGAGACCAGAGGACCAGATGACATTAGTTTTGCTAACTACTGCTGCTCCAGCCGGCTGCTTACCGTCTTGGAGAAAGCTGTTGCCCTCCGTAAACCATACGACTTCAGGGCGAGGCAGTGGCTGATCCTTCAAGTCTCGTCGTATACTGGTTTCCTCTGCCAGTATGTGTTGACACTCATGAGCGACGGGTCCTGATGATACTTCTCGCAGCAGTGTAGCCAGGTTGAGTGGAGCAGGGGGTCCCAACATTATTCTGTCTTTGTCAAGCAAGAGGCTCTGGTAGTGGTTTATTCTGAAGTTTGATAGCCACATCTCTGGAGGCTGACAGATGATGCTCTCCAGGGCATGGGGGGCTAGAATGGTTAGCTTCTGTCCCAAGTTCATATACCAGCATCTTTTATTAGAAGGGCTGCTGCTGTTATAGCTCTTAAGTAATGGAGCCACCTGCTAGCCAATGGGTCCAGTTTTTTTGATAAGAATGCTACCAGCCTTTTCCAAGGTCCCAAAGTCTGAGTGAGCACTCCCAGTGCTATTCCTTTCTTTTCCTCGATGTAGAGAGTGAAGGGTTTTTCTACATCTGGGAGTACTAAGGCCAGAGCAGATAGCAGCACCTTTTTTTGACATTATAAAAAGCTTGTTGGTGCTCAGGGTTCCATTGGAAGTAGGCATCCCCCTTTATCAGCGGGTATAAAGGAGCAGCCAGAGATGCGAACCCAGGAATCCTTAACCTGCAAAAGTCGGCAGTCCCAAGAAACTCTCTGAGTTGTCTCTTATTATATGGGGGCGGTATCTGCACAACAGTTTGTTTTCTGCGCTCAGTGAGCCATTGTTTGCCACCCCTAAGAGAATAACCAAGGAAGATTACTTCTTGCTGACAAATTTGGACCTTATGGCAGAAGCCCTATATCCAAACCGAACAATCTCAGATAATAGTGCTTGGGCTCCAGACTCATAGTTCTCCTTGGTGTCGGTTGACAGTAGGAGATCATCCACATATTGGAGTAGGGTGACTTCCGGGTGTACAGTTCTGAAGTTGTTGAAGTCCCTGTGGAGGGCTTCATCAAAGAGAGTGGGGGAGTATTTGAACCCCTGTGGGAGTCTAGTCCATGTTACTTGGCCAGATGTTCCAGTTTCTGGGTCTCTCTACTTGAAAGCAAACAGGAACTGACTGTCCTTATGTAGGTGGAAAGCAGAAGTAAGCATCTTTTAAGTCCAGCACAGTGTACCATTCCCGCTCCAGATTCAGAGTGCTAAGCAAATTATATGGAGTGGGTACTGTGGGGTGAATGTCCTGCACTCTGTTGTTGATCTCTCTTAGGTCTTGAACAGGACGGTAGTCCCCAGGTCCTGGCTTTTTTACTGGTAGCAGGGGGGTATTCCTGGCTGATTGACAGGGCCTTAGGATACCAAGAGCCAGGTGTTTCTGAATATGGCGCCTTATTCCATCCTTAGCTTCTTTGCTTAGAGGATATTGTTTAACACTGATTAGAGAGACAGAGGCTTTTAATTCTACTACTATTGGAGGTTGTTTTATGGCTAGACCGAATCCAGCAGTTTCTGCCCAGGTATTAGGATAATCTTTTATACATTTCTGTGGTAGTTTGCCTGTTTGATCAGTCCTAGGGAGCAAGAAGAGTTGTTGTTTATCTTCTGTGGACATAGTCAAAGCCGTGACTATGGGAGTTTTTACTGAAGGCTTTAGAAACTTTACTTGGGGACCATCAGAGTTAAAGGTTATTCTATCCCGGAGTTTGGTAAGCAGTTCCCTGCCCATCAATGGGGCTGGGCATTCTAGGACTACTAGGAAAGAGTGGTGGATTTTCCCTTTCCTACATCCATAATCCTCTTAGTTGTCTAAGCCGGATATCTACTGCCATTAGCCCCTTGAACAAGAGACCCTTTATTTGATAGGGGGCCCAGTGGGGTCTTAAGGGCTGAGTATACTACTCCTGTATCCACTTCAAAGTTCACTGGAGTCTCCACCACTTCAAATGTTACCCTGAGCTCGGAAAGGAGATCCGAGCCCTGACATTCCCAGTCCTCTTCTAGAGTCAGCATGGCAGGCTGGGGTGGCTGCTTCTTTTTGGGGGCACTCTTTGGCCCAGTGTCCTTTTTCTTTAAAGTAGGCACTTTGATCTGAGGCCAGGGGCAGCCTTTGGCATGTGACCAGGTATCCCTTCCTGTCTCCCTGCTTTTTAACTTCTGGCATATTTGCTACTGTGAACAAAACCTTAGCCAATGCTTTAGTCTGCCTTTTGCTCATTTCATCCTCCTTTTGTTCTCTTTCCTTCTCTTTCCTCTGTTTCCTCTCCTCCTCAGTTTCTCTCTTATAATATACTTTCTCAACTTCTCTGAATAAATCTCTTAAAGTCATATGCTGTAATCCATCTAGACTTTGTAAATCTCTTCTAGTATCTGGGGCAGCCTGCTCGATAAAGGCCATTGCAACAGATGCTCTTTGGTCCTCTGCCTGAGGATCAAAAGGAGTATATTTCCTAAATGCTTCCATAATTCTCTCAAGAAACATAGAGGGAGACTCATTAGGCCCTTGGATAATCTCTCTTACTTTGGCCAAATTAGTCAGCCCTCTGGCGGCCGCTCGGAGACCTGCTATTAGAGCCCTGCGATAAGTGGACAGATGCTACCTACCTTCAAAGGTGTTGGGGTCCCAGTTGGGTCGTTTCATTGGCCCGTGAGGATGGAGAGGGAGCATCACAGGGGCTTCCGAGTTTTCTATTATCCATTGCTGGCGGTTTCCTTTAGGTGGCCCAGCTTCCTCCAGGGTCGTAGGGGCAGCTGCAACTGCGGGGAAGTCCCCTGGAGGGCTTGGGTCTGGACTAAATGCCTCTAGTGGTGGAGAGGCTGAGTCAGCGGAGGGAAGATCATCAAGAACATGTTGGGGGTTGGGGAGCAAGGGTAGAGGATAAGGAGGGGGAGGAGTGTCCAGTCTTGTGACTCACGGAGAATGAAGGGAAGAGGGGGAGGAGTGGAAGTTTTGAATGATAGGATCGTGGGGGAAGGGTTATATGGCTGTTGATCTGGGTGGACACGTGGCCCCGGCTGAAAGACAATATCTCTGACTTTTCAGGTTAGAGGGAAGTGGAAGGATCATTCTGGGGGACATCCAACTCCAAGGATGGGCTGTTAAGGTCTGTAAACAAGTCAGGATGGCACCTGTTATTTTGCCAGAGAAATGTTAGAGTCTGTAAACAAGTCTTCATGGTGCCTGGCAAAATGCCAGAGGGAGTGGTTTGTGAAGTAACAAAAGCGAGCCATTAAGTGTGGAGATTCCTTATTGGTTGACTGCTGTATCTATTTTATGCTAATTAGATTAGCTGTGTAAAATGTATAAATATCACTCAGATCCTACAATAAACGGCTCTCATTCCTGCTGCATCAACGTACACAAGTTATTCGTCACCCTCCCGGTTATTCTGCTGCAGCCGGACTGCGGCAGATGGTGACCCGTTACGGGGAGCCCCGGGACACTCGGGGGAAAGTGAAAAAAAAAAAGCTGCCCTTCTATAGATAGAATGAGAGCAATCTGCTCGTCCCTAGGCAGATAGGACGAGAGGAAAAATGGCCATTTTGAGAAAATGGAGAAGATTGATGCAGTATGTTTGTGTCTTGTTTTGTCTTGAAATGTTGTATTGTCTTTGTGACGAAAATTATGGAAGGGGTGAGAAGTAAATTGATAAGGGAGAAAGGCACCCCAGTGGAACCAAGAATAATTTGGGCATGTGTTGATAAAAGCCCAGAAACTCTAGTCAGAAAGAAAAAGAAAGTTCAGAAGAAGAAAGATTATCAGGACAAAAGTTGCAGCAAAAGGCTATTACTGAATACTTTTCATTACCGGAGGGTGCGTGAAACGACAAGGTGGCTGCCACCTGCCCAAGCCGATCATGGCGCAGCAAGAATTTTCCAAGCGGCAGTTGCTGGCTCTTCCCCACCACCCTGCCCGGGGGAGCGGATGGCCACTGGGAGCCCAAATGTAGACCTGACCTGGAGGCACAGTCTCGCAGGCTCTTGCTCCATGTACCCATGGAGCAAGAGCCTGCGAGACTGTGTTTGAGTCTGGGACTCTCCCCAGGGCCATCTGGGGCTGCCCGGGATGCTACAGCTGGCAGAAGACGCTACTGGTATCCCTGAAGTTTGATCATTTCCAAGGCCAATAACTACAATGGGTCTCCCACACCAGGAGACTGATGAGTAATGAGTACTATTAAGGCTTATTTCAAATGTAAAAACCCTTGAGATAATGTACTAAATTGTTCCAAAGGTTGGTTTCTTAGTGAAATGCTACAGGATTTTCTTTAGCCATCCGGAGTTCCTGCCTTCGTTCCAGTGCTGGTGAAAACAAAGGTGAAAGAATTTACAGTGTTGCTGAGAACCAGAGGAAACTTCGGCTGAGAACCCAAGGAGACTTCGGAGTATTGCTGTTTCTGCTGCTACAACTTAAGCTAGCTGCCTGCAGAAATTACCTGGACTGTGATTAACCTGGACTGTGAGTTAATCTATTGAGACACTGCTTTATCTGGACTGAGATAACAAACTGTAATCTACAACAAATTGTACCTCAATATCTTTGCTAATGGTGTCATTGCTGGTATAATTTTTCCAAGGGCTTCTTGCATGGAGCCATCAATTGGCTTGGAATTGTAACATTTGTATCGTCCCTTTCTGTTTCTAGCAGGTTATTTATGGTGTTTCTGAAAAAAAACACTATGGTCGTTATTTAAATTAAACAAAAGGGGGAAATGTTAAGGTCTGTAAACAAGTCAGGATGGCACCTGTTATTTTGCCAGAGAAATGTTAGAGTCTGTAAACAAGTCTGCATGGTGCCTGGCAAAATGCCAGAGGGAGTGGTTTGTGAAGTAACAAAAGCAAGCCATTAAGTTTGGAGATTCCTTATTGGTTGGCTGCTGTATCTATTTTATGCTAATTAGATAAGCTGTGTAAAATGAATAAATATCGCTCAGATCCAACAGTAAACGGCTCCTATTCCTGCTGTATCAACGTACACAAGTCATTCGTCACCCCCCGGATATTTTGCTGCAGCCGGACTGTGGCAATGGGCCATTCTGAAGCACAGAGAGTCTGCCAGGTACAGCGTTTTACTGAAAAAAAAAATGATTCTGGGCCCTTGAGCGGACATCAGTCCAATGATCAAGGGTAAGGTACAGAGGCATGCAAGTACTTTGTCCCATAATGGGAATTACTCAAATAGGGACAGTGAATACACAAACACGACACAGACAAAGACAAACAGTAAACGTTTAACATGAGTCCAAGACAAAGATTAGAACTGAGTAACTGGCAAAACCTGATGGGTTAGACAATAAAGACAGACAGTAAACTCAACATGAGTTTCTGACAATGAACAAAACTGAGTAGCCGGCAAAACCAGATGGGCTGTCAAACCGAATCCTGAAGCAAAATATAACCGAGTTGAGGAAACTACCATTCCTTGAATTCCCGAGTCCTCTGGAGCGTCCCCCAGGGACGTGGCCTGTGGCTCTGTTAAACGTCTGTCAGCCACCGTCAGAGAGAGCTTACGCTCTTCACTGACAGCCACTTAGCCAAGCCCTAACCTGAAACCCGAAACCAGAAAGAGGCACCTTACTTACCCCGAGAGTTGGGGTAAGTAAGGTGGGGTCTTTCGTCCACGGCTGCCAGATGTCTCACCTGGGGCCTCCAGATGAAAAGATGGGGCGAATGTCGGAGGAAAAGACCACCAAGAGACTGTCTCATGCCACAGCAAAGGGTTTATTGGGGGTCCAGCATGCTGGGGTTCAGAGCTCACTTCAGAGATGCAAAGAACAAAGAGCCCCGAGAACACCTTGAGCAGAGTTTATATACATTCTTTAGAGAGGGCAGGGACTTTACATACATCATAGCCTCCTTTAGCAAATCATCATATACCACGGGAAAATCAAATAACAACTCTAAAACATGATTAGCACCTTCATTGGCGGGAACACATCGGGCAGGGGTGATTGGTCAGCCATGAGAAGGGGTATACGTTTAAAATGATTGGTTGAAGACCTGAGATGTATATGTGCTGAGCTGCACGGTTTCTGGTAAGGGGTTGTTAAGTAACTAGGTGGTCAGGGAAGATTTCAACACACATCTAATGGGCAGATCTGGGAATTGTCTTAACTGCTACAGATTTTCAGGTTCTGAGTGCAGCTTGTAAACTTTACAAAACCTGGTTCTTTTGTTTCAATTTTAATTTCTTTTATACTTTCAGAACCTTACAAAGAAAGGTGTGAGACTTCATCCACAATGACTGCTCTTTTGGCCATTTTGGATTTGGGTGCATGCATGGGATCTTTATTTAGATCCATATGGTGGTGATATTCTAAGCCACAGCATCACTCAGAGCCTAGAGGCTGATTAAGACACATCTTTTTCCAAAGCAATTACTTCTCTTAGGTCAGTTACAGAACTCAGTCTCTGAGCGGAATCACACCAGAGTTCAAGCCCAGGTGGACCCAGTCATCTCTTCCAACCGCCACACAAATGACCACAATTAAAACCAAAACACTCCCCCAAGGCCCTCATCTTCTTCCATATAGACACTCATCATTTCCTCTCGCTTGAGGTTTCCATGAATGGCACATCCCAAGAGAGTTTCCAAAATAATCTCCCTTTCCCCTCATTAGCCTAACCTCAGGGTGGCCTGGACACCCTTCCTGTGAACCAGGATTGATCACATAGGTCTGATGTTAATGCTGCTCTGCTACTCCAGTTTGAAGCCTACTGAATGTCAGGTATAGTTTCCTTATGTGATTTGGAGTCATGAGGAAACCCAAGCACCTCTGCAGGGCTTGGAAAAACTCATTTGACTCAAAGGATCCCTACTATCACTTGATGGAGGTCAGGAACCTAACAGAGGAAGGTGAGAGACTTCATCCACAATGACTGATCTTTTTGCCATTTTGGTTTTGGATGCACACATTAGATCTTTCTTTAGTTCCATCAGGTGCTGATAATTTAAGCCACAGCCTCACACAGAGCCAAGAGGCTGATTCAGACACAACTATTTTCAAAGCAATAAAGCAAAGAGCCACAGGTGATGCCCATTCATTTCCATTTGAAAACTGTTTTCTTCAGGCTTCACAAAGGAGTGGCCTGAGGCAAAGAACTTCCTAACATTCAGGGCAACAAAACAATAGGTTTGCAAAAGGCCCAAAGCAGGGTTTCTCCACTGAGACTTTCCTGGTCACACTGATATCTGAGTTTTCTGAGATGCTCGCCATTCCCTTCAGCTATCCAGTACATGGCCATGTCACAGAGCTCGAAGGTGGTACATATCTTGGACACAAAACTATGAGCCTATTCTGGAAAGTGGCCAGAATTCAGAAAGAAAACAGAAACTTAGGAAAAGAGTAGGTGTTGCCCTTGGATAAGGCAAGCTTCAGTCCATTCCTAAAATGGGCAGGGTTAATGCTGGGAATCTTTCTACTAGACAGGACACATCCACTGATAGATTCTAATTTCTAATGTGTACAACCATGGACACAGTGGGATACACAGACACAGTGGGATACACAGACACAGAAACACTCGCCTTGTCAAAGGACTTTCTAGAAAGAGTCCACTCCAAACTGAACAAACCGCCTTTCCTACCTATTCTCAGAACATGAGACAAAACCACAAACTCACTCCCACACTCAAAAAGGCACCTCCTTCCCCAAGTAAGTCTGTGACTATCCAGAGTGTCCTCTGACTCATGGGCCATACTGTGTTCCCCCAAATTGGCCTGTCCTGTCTCAGATCTGGTCTCCTTGTCCAAGTCTGTGAAGTTGTCAGGAGCCTGTGCTGACCAGTACCTGCTTTCTCAGGAAAGGCCCCTCTTCAGAGCTCTACTTGCATTTGGCCATCCTCAAATCACTAGGTACCAAGAAAGACAGACTCTGTCCTAGGTAAATCCAAACAAGTGAGACCACTGGGAATGGGACTGGGACTGGCTCTTTGTGCCTGGCTTCCTGGATCCCAAGTTCAGTGAGTTCCATCACCAAAGAAGTGAGGTAGGTCAATTCCTTCAGGAAGGGAATGAGGTCACTGCCTTGGCAACCACTTTGTCCTAACAGTTGCTTCCAAGGGTCTCTTGAGATGGAGGCTGCCCCTACTTCCTGTGACACTGTCACAAGTTACAATGCTATATCAACCATAGGCACCCAGGAGAAGCTCTCCACACAGGGTTGGTTTGGTCCATATTTTTATATCAAGAGGATAGAGGCTGATTCAGACACATACCTTCATCCTGGTCAGGTTGTTTGCCATGGAAGATGACGTTTGCTCTCTCAGGTTCTTCATAGCTGCCTACATCTTCTCCAGGGATCATTTCTGCATGGACATTTGATGTTCTCAGCAGGTGGAAGATCCCCTACATTCCTGTATTGTAAGACCAACTCTGTCCCTGCTCTTCTGTAAAGTTAGATCGAGGGAAGAGTGTATGGTTAGGGTTAATAATATATTCAATTTGGGTTAGAAATCATTCTGCAGGATAAATAATGATATTGGGAACCTGCGATATTCACAAGAATATATTGGTAAAATATAAGTATGAAACCAGAAATCTAGGAATGATTTGAAGCCCAGAAGGACATTGGGCCCTTTAGTGGGATACTTAGCTTTCAATTTTGTTCTGCACAGATGTCTCAGATGAATCAATATGCAAAGGAATAGGACCTTGTACCTTGGAAGATTGAATGTCCAAGAGAACATCCAGTCAGAAAGAAATAGTTGGTAGGATTAGGAAGATAGTCAGTAGGTTTAGAAAAAAGAGTGAGTATAGGATTTGGACAAAACCTTCATTAGCAATAGGGTTTCAGGTAGAGAGTGAACATAAATTTGAGCACATATGAAGAGTCAGTCACAATAATGAACTGGGGAAAATATGTAGGAAAGCAGATATCAATAGAGACATTAGGAAATCAGCAAAGAATAATGTGAGTGATAGGATTATACATTTTCAACATGGTTGAGGTTGAATATATAATCTTAGAAAGAAAGAAATGTGTAGTCACTAATAGGATTGACATTTGAGAGCATTAGGCAACCTGGACATGGTTGTTTTAAGTAATCCATGCTCCCTTTGCATTTTGCTTTGGTTAAAGGTTAATAAAATAGGTATTTGTCACTTCCTGTTTTTCTGTATGCTTAACAAAACACTGTTGAAATCTGGAGAACTGTTTGCTCATTTTGTTCCCAGAATGTGCTGTCCCCAACTGACAAACTGCAGAATGTACTCCCTCACCCGGTTGGACGCAAACCGCCCACTCGCCCTGACCCATCACTAAATTTCCCTCCCTGCCCTCACCAAGGAAAGTATAAAAGCTCTGTTAGAGCTGTTCTCAGGGCTCTCTGCTCTATTCAAGTGAGCTCTGATCCCCAACATGCTGGACCCCCAATAAACCCTTTGCTGTTGCTGAGTGAAAATGGTATACTGTTCTGTACTTAAAAGATGCTTTCATTTGCTTGCCTCTGCATAAAGATTGTCAGTTGCTGTTTGCTTTCGAGTGGGTAGACCCAGAAACCAGAAAGTCTGGTCAACTAACTTGGACTAGACTCCCACAGGGGTTCAAAAACTCCCCCACTCTCTTTGATGAAGCCCTCCACAGAGATCTCAACAACTTCAGAACTATGCACCCTGAAGTCACCCTGCTTTTATATGTGGATGTCCTGCTACTGACAGCCAACACCAAGGAAAACTGTGAGTCTGCGATTCAAGCACTATTATCCGAGCTTCGGCCAAAAAGGCCCAAATTTGCCAGCAAGAAGTAATCTTCCTGGGGTATTCCATTAGGGGCCGTAAATGATGGGTCACTGAGGCCAGAAAACAAACCGTTGGGCAGATACCACCCCCATCTAACAGGAGACAAAACAGAGAGTTTCTTGGACTGCTGGATTTTGCAGGTTATTGATACCTGGGTTTGTGTTCTCAGCTGCTCCTTTATACCCGCTGTTGAATGAGAATGCCCAATTCCAATGAACCCTTGAGCACCAGCAAGCTTTTGATAACATCTAAGGACACTGACACTGAACTCCTCAACTTCACTGAGCCCAGCCTGCAATTTCAGAAAGCCCTACACTACATTAAAAATGTACATCAACTCCCTCACCTTGGTTCAAAGAAACTGCGGCCATTCCTGAAGGATCAAGGACAGAGTTTTCGACTAACTCACTCACAGCGAAAGGAAATAACTGAACAGGTAACAAAAGCCTGTTGGTTCTGTCAATTGGATAAAGCTTACCCTTCCAAGCTTCCTGCAGGAAAGCACCTACGAGGAACCAGACCAGGACAATTCTGGGAAGTGGACTTTACTGAAATTAAGCCAGGAAGATATGGACATAAATATCCCCTAGTCTTTGTAGATACGTTTTCAGGATGGATTGAAGCCTTCCCCCCCCCCCAAAAAAAAAAAATACGGCACAAATGGTGGTCAAGAAGATCCTGAAAAATATTAAGATATTTTTCCAAGACACGGCCTTCCTAAGGTAATAGGATCTGATAATTGAACGGCGTTCATGGGCCAGGTAAGTCAGGGGTTAGCCAGGACCCTGGGGATCAATTGGTAGTTACATTGTGCTTATAGACCCCAGAGCTCAGGACAGGTTAAAAAAAATAAATAGAACCATTAAAGAGACCTTAACGAAATTAAGCTTAGAAACCGACATAAAAGATTAGACTATGCTCCTGCCTTATGCACTATTTCATGCAAGAAATACCCTCTCTGTTTCTTTGTGTCAACTCACACCCTATGAAATTCTCTATGATGCCTCTCCTGCAGTAAGGGACCTAACCCCAACTCTAAGACCTAAACATCCCTTCCACACCCCCTTGCTTGACAGACTTAAATCTCTTGAAAGAACTCAGTGATACCTGTAAAAATAGCTGGCGACTGCTTTCCAACCTGGGGATGAGGGGACTCCACATCGATATCAAGTAAGAGACATCATCTACATAAGACGACACTAGGTGTCATCCCTGGATGCTACTTATAACACCTACAGCGGTAAAAGTTGACGGAATCACTTCCTTGATCCATGCCTCTAATCTCAAGCCTGCACCCTGTCCAGACTCTGGCTGGAAACTGGAAAAGACTGGAAACCATTTCAAATTGTGTATTCGTCATGTGGATAAGGCTATAGACTCTCCCCTTGGCCATGAGTAGACCTAACGCTCATCAGCCCGTACAGCAGCAATGGCTGATCACAAATCCTACTAGACAAGAAGTATGGTCTATCTCGCATACAGCCCCCTTAGTGATCTTGTGGCCATCTCTCCACCCACATATTTGTCAGCTGGCTATAGGTCTTTCCTATTAGGATATCCCAGATGAAGAGGATCCCACTAAAATTCCATTAAATCCTTTCTGTACGATAGATAATGGAAACAAACATTATGGATGTAGGGACATGCGAGCCAGATGCAGGTTGGCTAGTCTAGATTAGTATGTTTGCCCGGCAGACTATTAAAGCCTCAAAGAGCCATGGCTGTGTGGGGGAAAAGCCGAAATCTTCTGTAAGTCATGAGGATTTCAGCATAGAGGGGTTTCCTGGTGGAACCCAAAATCCTCATTAAATTCAGTACACAGCATCGGCCATATTACCAATTAGACAACCAAAACCAAACCCCCAGAGGAGTCTCTAGATCCTCAAATTCTGTGTGACCTTTTTAACTTCTGCAAGTGCTCAAAAAAGTGAAAGGAAATTCCCCTTTGTGAAGGCCTTTTCCCTCTTTCGCTCACATCGTGAACTATGCTTCTCCAATAGATCCTCACCCTCAGCCTTCTGCTCAAGACTCTCTGCTGTCAGTCCCAGCTCACCAACCTAATTTCTCTCCTCCAATTACTAGATCAAACACCCAAACCTCTGCCGGTTCTCAGACCATTGCCCCCTTGCTGAGGTAGCAGACACTGAGGTACCCCTCCACCCACTCACTCCTCTCTTCTCCTGTCAGTGCCTGCACCAGGTCCAACCAGGTCCTCTTACCAGATAACACAAAGCTCAAACCAGCTTAGGAGAGCCCTCAGACCCCTATCGAAGATGTAATGAAAATGGCCTTTAAAGTTGCTTTGTCATCACTAAAAACAGGTTACTTAGAATTTAAAGTACCTCACAGGCTTTTTGGGATACTCACTCCTGTCTTCCCCTCTGCTCTACCTCTTCTACTGCTCAAGTTTTAGTTGCTAGGAAAATCCCAAACCCCTTTCTCATTATTCTTTTACATCTCACCTGCCTCATTCTCAGATCCACGGAGCTGCTCTAACCCCCCGCCATCCCCATATTCCCCCTCTGTACCAGGCCCAGAGAAAAATCTTAACTGAACTTCTCCAGAAGTCTTCACCATGGCTGAATTTAGGACTTTCAGCGAAAGCGTCCCTACAAAAGAGTTCAGTGTAGATAAACTCCCTCTTTTTCTGTTGCCCTGTTCTACTTAGCCACTGGCTAAAAAAATCAGCACTCCTAAGCTAGACACCCCCTTAATCGTTTTTTACACAATATGTGAACAAGGCCTCTGGCCTTGAGCTGGGGCTTCACAGAGATGGCTATATTTCAAAGATAAAAAATTACCAGCTGGGCTCCATGGTAACAGTTGCAGGGGGATAAAAGAAAATGAAGAAAAAGCTCTGTCCCTCCCAGGTGTCCTTGAAAAGTTAACTTGCCCAGAACAGAGGAAAAAACAGAAAAAAAATTTCTTTTTGTGAAGTTCTGCACACTGTGAACTTCTGAGCCTCTTCCCTTTCATGTTGGGTACAAAATTCTGAAACTACATAAACGTGGGGTTAAGGGAGTTAATTGATTACAACAGAAGCAATGCCCTCTGAATCCAGTTGCAACCAAATAGGACTTTTTCCCTGTCTTCGGTGCTATCTTAGGTGCCTTGCCTTGTCCACCCCTACAACAGTAAAATCTATATACTTAAACATTTTTTATGTTTTCATGAAATGGTCAACAGATGTGATTAATTGTGTAATGGTGCAGATGTTTCCCAGAGTTCTCTATAATGATGCAGGTTCATTACAAGTTCAAACAGGGGGGCATACAACCCGGTTCCGCTGGGAACACATTTCTCTCACTTTAGCCTTCCTATTAGGAATAGAAGTTGCTGCAGGGGTGAGCAGAGGAACCACTGCCCTGCTCCATGGGACACAGCAAATGACCCAATTAGAAGCAGCAATAGACCAAAACTTAAAGATATTAGAAACCTCAATCACAGCTTTTCAGGAATTTTTATCCTCTCTCTCTGAAGTAGTTTTACAGAACAGTCAAGGGTTGGACCTCCTCTTCATGAGAGACGGGGGCCTTTTGCTGCATTGAGGGAAGAATGTTGTTTTTATGGTGAACATACTGTAGTTGTAAAAAAATATATGAGTAAATTAAAAAGACACCTTGAAGAGCGTCAATGAGAGAGAGAGGCCCAAAAAGGGTGGTTTGAGTCTGGTTCATACAGTACCCCTGGTTAACTACGCTTCTATCAACCCTGGTCGGTCCAATAATAATCCTCATATTATTGCTAACAATGAAACCCTGTGTGCTCAAACGTGTAATTTGTTTTCTCCAAGCTCAAATTGGAGAATTTAAACTTTTGGTAATTCCCCACTTGCAGACATAGAATGTGACACCCACCAATAATCACTTTTATGATTAAAAGTAGCCAGAAGAAGTGGGAAAAGAAAGGTTAATAAAATAGGTACTTGTAATTTCCTGTTTTTTCTGTATGCTTAACAAAACACTGTTGAAATATTGAGAACTGTTTGCTAATCTTGTTTCCAGAATGTGCTGTCCCCTAACTGCCAAGTTGCAGAATGTATTCCCTCACCCGGTTACACGCAAACCGCCCACTCGCCCTGACCCATCAATAAACTTCCATCCCTGCCCTCTCCAAGGAAATTATATAAGCTCTGCTTAAGCTGTTCTCAGGGCTCTCTGCTCTGTTCATGTGAGCTCTGAACCCCAGCATGCTGGACCCCCAATAAACCCTTTGCTGTTGCATGAGACAGTCTCTTGGTGGTCTCTTCCTCCGATGTTCGCATGAACATTACTTGGATGATTGAATGTAGAAGAGAAAATCCAGTCGAAAAGGGATAGTCAGTAGGATTAAGAAGATAGTCGGTAGGTTTAGGAAGAAGAGTGAGTATAGGATTTGGAACAAAAGTTCTTTACCAATAGGGGTTCGGTTAGAGAGTGAATGTAAATGTCAGCACATGTGAACAGTCACAATAATGAACTGGGAAAAATATGAAGGAAAGCAGATATCAATATATCAGGCAAAGTATAAAGTGAGTGATACGATTAGACATTTTCAAGAGGGTTGACTTAGAATATATAATCTTAGGAAGAAACAAATATGTAATCACCAATAGGATTGACATTTGAAAGCATTAGGCAACCTTGACATGGATGTTTTTTGTAATCCCTGCTCACTTTCCATTTAGGCTTTGGTACAATCATAAGTGTGACATTTGCGTTTTGTGTCCAGAATATTACACTGATAAAATGTATATGTAGATCTGGTGACATGAGTATTTCTTCCACCATTTCTGGGAGCAATATTTTGAAGACATATAAATGGGTAGTGGGGGTACGAAGAGGTGTACACTGTGTCTATGAATATAGAGATAATGCATGAATAGACCATACAGTGAATAAATAATATAAGTGTTTCCACATTAAATAATGGATTGAATTGATATCTGAAAATATATAAAAAATCTTATATTGATATACAATCATTCATTCCAACCAGTTATACATATAATATTAATATTAGGGTTATGGTTTATCATGAAGATATGTTAGTTTTGCTACAAAAGTGATTATGAAAATCGAAAATAATGTGTTTGGAAAGAGTCAGTCACAATGCTGGCCATATGTGAACAAGGCCTCTGGCCCTGAGCTGGGGGTTCACAGAAATGTCTATATTTCTAAGATAAAGAAGTTACAAACTGGGCTCCATGGTAACAGCTGGCAAAGAAAAAAAGAGAAGAAAAAAGCTCTGCCCCTCCCAGGTGTCCTTAAAATGTTAACTTGCCCCGAATAGAGAAAAAAAAAACCTGCTTTTTGCGAACTTCTGCAGACTGTGGAATTCTGAGCCCCTCCCTTACATGTTGGGTACAAAATTGTGAAATAACCTAAACTTGGGGTTCAGGGGATTAATTGATTACAACAGAAGCAATGCCCTCTAAACCGTTAAATGGTGAGGAAGCTCATTTCAATGAAAGCTCTGGACAAAAATCCAAATAGGACTGTTTCCCTGTCTTCGGTGCTATCTTAGGTGCCTTGCCTTGCCTTATCCGTCCCTTTTCTCATGAAAAGACCAGTCAAGAAATATGGAGGAATACATTTGTTCTGAAGCAGGAAGTGATTGATAGTGAAAGAAATGCCTATAAATTTCCTAACTTGTGGATGAAATATATATACTATGATGTACATAAATTAAAGAAATAGTAATCTACCAGTGTTGAATAAAAATGAACGTCAAAATACACATCATGTCTGATTGGAATCTACTTGCATTGATGTTAATCTGGGTCAGTTACTGTAGAAATATTAGGATTTGTATGCACCATTCACTGAATTACTTTTCAGTACTAGGAAACAAATATGTATTTCAGGTGAATGAATATTTCTAAGAATAATCTTGTGAAAAGTTGATTATAAATCCACATACATAAATACGAATGAATTTGTTGAGTGTAAAATAAGACACACATTTCATATTTTGAAAAATCTGGAGAGTGTATACATAAATATATGTGTGTGTGTATATATATCTATATATATCTATATATATATATAGATATATAAAGATATATATATAGAGAGATATATAGATATAGATATATAGATATATAGATACACACACACACAGATACATTAAAAATAGCAATATATATGCCAATCAAAATTCATAATAAAATATATATCATCAACAGATCCAAAAATATTTATTTTACTGACCATGGATTTATGAATAATATTGTTCAAGTAGAAAGCTCACACATAATTTGAATTTTCAGTTCCAACATCGTTTAGGAAGAGTGATCCCTTACAATTTGTATCTGCCAAGTTAGCCACCTCACAAGAATGTGCATGTGGTCCCAGGTAGGATTCTAGGTGTGCATATAAAAATACAGGTGGTGAATAGGCTACAGAGAAAGGGAGACAGGAATTCACACAATGGTTTACTTTAAAAAAACATGGAGAACAATTTCAACAAAAAATTGACTAGATTTATAACTCCTACCATATTTAAGGCAAAAGGCAAGTCCAACTATACACCATGCCTCCAGTAATGCTTGTATTTTTATTCTGTTTGGGTTATTTTTCTCCATCTTATTATATTAGTAGTCAGAGTGAAGTAGGTTAGGGGTTAGTGTCAGGGATTCAATATTTCGAATGAAAAATTAGAAAATGAATCCAATGTGTATGTAAATATGTGCTACAAATAAATGTTCCCACTCTCATCCAGAATAATGCCTTGACAGTACTTTCACCCCAACTAAAACACCATTAGAGGAGAAGAGTTAGAAAATCAGTGAATACATATCTGGAATGGAATATGCTCAGGGTTTTGAAACCTTGGAGGTGGTAGAGGAGTTTCCAAATGTAAAGGACACGGTAAACACTCCACAAACATGGAGCTCTGCTGGCCTAAAGACTTCTTGAGAAACTGCCTGTGTGGTTGGGCACTTGAAATATATGTAGTTGTCAGGAGCTTTAGCTTCCCTTGTAGTGAGACCATCAAAGCTGGGTCTGCATCTATGTGACCTGGAGGACATGGTTTCTTATTTTCCAATGAAAATGAGGAAGCAGTGCTGAATTCTCTCTTAGTAGGTAACCTGTGGACACTGGGGGCTAAGTGTCTCCCCCTGTGGACTGTGAAGCCATTTGGTCATGCTGCAATTTTTGTGGTGTCTCTTGCTGCTGCACTGGGAGTTTGGAATTGGCTTCACGAAATACAAGGACTTCAACTGTGTCACAGTGCTGGAGAAATTTCTGTCTGAGTGGTGTGTCAGGGTCTGCAGGAGAATGCACCAACCAGGCTTCTATCCCACATAGTTTGCTCCCTTGACCATAGCAACCTGTTTCTGAACATTGCCCTGAAACCTCTCCATATAACAAGATGCCTTTACAAAGAAGGGTCTGCTGTCTGCACCATGTCAGTCACAAGCCATTTGGAAGCCAAAAGGAGATCCATATTGCCCCACCACATATTTTATCACACACCTGCCCAGCACTGTTCTAGCCCCACTACTCAGCCGGATCCAACTTACTGGCATCTCTTTTCTACACCATTTTCATGAAACCCAGTCAATCAAGGCACTGTCTGGCATACTCAAGATCAGCACCAGGACATCCAAAGGTTCTCCAGTGCGACCTGGTCATGGGAATTTGAAAAAAATTATGGTATCTATCTAGCCATTTTTCAAGGATGATGTTGGAGGCACTGTGGGTTTCAATATATTAAGGAACCGTTAAATGGTGAGGAAGCTCATTTCAATGAAAGCTCTGGAGAACTCTCACAGGCAAGGCTTCCCAAAGAGTGGCCAAAGGGTCACATGAAGCCAGGCCTATTGAGGTCTACAATGTGAGGTCCATGTGATTTTTGACTCTCAACTATGGCTGCCAAGTCTTTCAGAATAAATTCATTTGGTATCCTGGCTGAGATTCCCAGTGATATGTGGAAAGCCAACCTGGGCCTAGATCTCAGTTTCCAAGGGCGTCTCTCATGCGTGGCCTCCTAAAATCCGAATTCATGGCATACTTCTCTGATGTCGGTTCTAGAACTCAGTCTCTAAGAGGAATCACACCAGAGTTCAAGGCCAGGTGGACCTTGTCATTTCTTCCAACCACCACACAAATGACCACAATTAAATCCAAAACACTCCACACGGCCCTAATCTTCTTCCATATAGACACTCATCATAACCTTTGGCTGGAGTTTTCCACTAGGGGTGCAACCAAAGACAGTGTACAAAAAATGCTCCCTTGCCCCTCATTTGCCTAAAGTCACTGTGGCCTGGACATCATTCCTGTGAACCAGGAGTGATCAAATAGGCCTGCCATTAATACTTTTCCACTTCTCCAACTTGAGGTCTCTGACTGTGCGGTTTAGATTATTTATGTGAACTGGACTCATGAGAAAACCCAAGCACCTATGGGCTACCCTCTGCAGGGCCTTGAAGAATTCATTTGATCAAAGGATCCCTATTCTCACTTGATGGAGGTCAGGAACCTTACAGAGGAAGGCGAGAGGCTTCATCCACAATGACTGCAATTTTTGCCATTTTGATTTTGGATGCACACATGGTATCTTTCTTTACATCCATCAGGAGTTGAGAATCTAAGCCACAGCCTCACAGAGGGCTAAGAGGCTGATTCAGACACATATCTTTACAAAGCAATTAAGCAAAGAGCCACAGGTGATGCCCATTCATTTCCATTTGAAAACTGTTTCTTCAGGCTTCACAAAGGTGTGGCCTGAGGCAAAGACCTTCCTGACATTCAGGGCAAAAGAACAATAAGTAAACAAAAAGCCCAAAGCAGGGTTTCTCCACTGAGACTTTCCTGGTCACACTGTATGTAAACAGAAATCTAAGTAAGATTTGAAGCCCAGAAAAGTATGAGGCCCATGATTGGGAGACTTAGCTCTGAATTATGTCCTGCACAGATGTCTCAGATGAATTAATATACATTGGCATTGTACCTTGTACCTTGCGTGATTGAATGTCGAAGAGAACACCAATTCAAAAAAGGATAGTCAGTAGGATTTGGGAGATAGTAGGTATATTCAGAAAGAAGAGTGAGTATAGGATTTGGACCAAAAGTTATTTAGAAATTGGGTTTCAGGTAGAGAGTGAATGTAAATGTCAGCACATATGAACAGTCAGTCAAAATGATGAACCTGGGAAATTATGTAGGAAAGCATATATCAGTAGAGACTTTAGGATATCAGGCAAAGTATAAAGTGAGTGATAGGATTAGACATTTTCAACAGGGTTGAGTTTGAATATATAATCTTAGGAAGAAACACGTATGTAGTCACCAATTGGATTGACATTTGAGAGCATTACGCAACCTGGACATGGATGTTTTAGAAATACATGCTCACTATAAATTTAGGCTTTGGTACAATCAGAAATGTGACCTTTGCATTTTGTGTCCAGAATACTACTGTGATAAAATGTATATGTAGATCAGGTGACATGAATAATTTTTCCACCATTTCTGGGAGCAATATTTTGAAGGTTTATAAATGAGTATGGGGGTACAAATAGGTGTACCCTGTGTCTATGAATATATAGAGATAATGCAAGAATAGACCATACTATGAATAAATAATATAACTGGTTCCACTTTAAATAAAAGATTGAATTGATATCTGAAAATATACAGGAATTCTTATATTGATATACAATCATTCATTCCAACCAGTTATACTTCTAATGGTAATATTAGGGTTATGTTTTATCATGAAGAGTGTGTGAGTTTTGCTTCAAAAGTGATTATGGAAAACGAAAATAATGTGTTTAGAAAGAAGTCTCATGAAAAGACCAGTCAAGAAACAAGGAGGAATACATGTTTTCTGAAGCAGGAAGTTATTGAAATTGAAACAAATGCCTTTAAATTTGCTAACTTGTGGATGAAATATATATCTTATGATGGGCATCAACTGAAGAAATAGTAATGTACCAGTGTTGACTAAAAATGAACATCACAATACACATCATGTCTCATAGGAATCTACTTGCATTGATGTTAAACTGCGTCAGTTACTGTAGAAATATTAGGATTCGTATGAACCATTCACTGAAGTTAGTTTTCAGTTCTAGGAAACAAATATGTATTTCAGGTGGATGAATTTTTCTGAGAATAATCTTTTGAAAATTTGTTTATAAATCCACATACAGTGAATATGAATGAACTTAGGGAGTGTACAATAACACACATATATTTCATATTTTGAAAATAAAAAGTAGCAATATATATGCCAATCAAAATTCATCATGAAATATATATCATCCACTGATCCAAAAATCTTCATTTTACTGATCATGGAATTATTTATCATGTTGTTTATCTATGAAGCTCACCCATAGGTTGAATTTTCAGTTCCAACTGGGTTTAGGAGGAGTAATCTGTTATCCCAATTTGTATCTGCCCAGTCAGCCACCTCACAAGAATGTACATGTGATAACAGGTATGATTCTATATGTGCATATGAAAATACATGTGCTGAATTGGCTACAGAGAAAGGAAGAGAGGAATTCACCTATTTGTTAACTTTAATATCACATGGAGAACTATTTCAACAAAAAATTGATTAGATTTAATACTACTACCCTATATAATGCAAAAGGCAAGTCCAAGTATACACCATGCCTCCTCTGAACTGCTTTTATTTCTATTCTGTTTGGGTTATTTTTCTCCATCATATTTGAATTAGTAGTCAGAGTCTAGTAGGTTATGGGTTAATGTCAGGGTTCAGTATTTTGAATGGAAAATAGGAAAATAAATTCAATGTATATGTAAATATGTGCTACATAAAAATCTTCCCACTCTCATCCAGAACAATGACTTGACTTTACCTTCACCCCAAGTAAAACACAATTAGAGTGGAAGAGTTAGAAAATCTGTGAATACATATCTGGAATGGAATATGCTCAAGAGTTCACAACCTTGAAGGTGGTAGAGGAGTTTCCAAAAGTAAGGGACAGGGTAAATATTCCACAAACATGGAGCTCTGCTGGACTAAAGACTTCTTGAGAAACTGCCTCTGAGTTTGGGCACTTGAAATATTTGTTGTTTTCAGGAGCTTTAGCTTCCTTTGTAGAGAGACCATCAAAGCTGGGTATGTATCTAAGTGACCTGGAGGACATGGCTTCTTATTTTCTAATGAACATGAGGCAGTAGTGCTGAATTCTCTCTTTGTAGGTAAACTGTGGCCACTGGGGGCTAAGTCTGTCTCCGTGTGGACTGTGAAGTCTTTTGGTCATCCTCCACTTGTCGTGGGGTTTCTTGCTGCTGCAATGTGAGTTTGGTATTTGCTTCACAAAATACAAGGAGTTCAACTGGAACACAGTGCTGGAGGGAGTTCGGTCATGTGTGGTTTTTCAGGGTCTGCAAGAGAATGTACGGAACAGGCTTCTATCCCACATAGTTTGCCCCATTGACCATAGCAACCCGATTCTGAACAATGCCCTGAAACCTCTCAATATAAAAAGATGCCTTTACATAAAAGGGTCTGCTGGCTGCACCATGTCAGTCACAATCCATTTGTAGGGTAATGGCAGATCCCCATGAACCCACCATGCATGGTAAATCACACACCTCCCCACCACTGCTCTAACCCCACTACTTAGCGTGCTCCAACTTCCTGGCATCTCAGTTCTACACGACCAAGGCACTGTCTAGTACACTCTTCAGCAGGAACAGGACATTCAAAGGTGCTCCAGTGCCACCTGGTCATGGGAAATTAAAAAATTTCATGGTATTTATCTATCCATTTTTCAAGGATAAAATTGGAAGCACTGTGGTTTTCAATTCATTCAGGAACCATTAAATGTTTAGGAAGCTCATTTCAATGAAAGCTCTGGAAAACTTTCCCAAGCACGGCTTCCCAAAAAGTGGCCAAAAGGTCAAATGAAGCCAGGCCCATTTAGGTCTACAATGTGAGGTCTATGTATGTTTTGACTCTCAACTATGGCTGGCAAGTCTTTCAGAATAAAATCATGGAATATTCTGTCTGAGATTCCCAGTTTTTTGTGGAAAGCCACCCTGGGCATAGATCTCAGGTTCCAAGGGCGAATGTCATGCATGGTCTCCTAAAACCACAACACAATTCATGGCAATATTTCTCTGAGGTCAGTTCCAGATCTCAGTCTCTAAGTGGAATCACAGCAGAGTTCAAACCCAGGTGGAGCCATTCATCTCTTCCAACCGCCACACAAATGACCAAAATTAAAACCAAAACACTCCCACATGGCCGTCATCTTCTTCCATATAGACACTACTCATAACCTCTGGCTGGAGTTTTCCATGAGGGGCGAAGCCCAAGACAGTGTCCAAAATAAGCTCCATTGCCCGTCTTTTCCCAAAAATCAGGGTGGCCGGAACACCCCTCCTGTGAACCAGGTGGGATCAAATATGCCTTCCATTAATACTGCTCTGCTTCTCCAATTTGAGGCCTACTGACTGTCGGGTATAGATTCTTTATGTGATTTGGAGACATGAGAAAACACAAGCATGTATGGGCTAGTCTCTGCAGGACTTTGAAGAACTCATTTGTTTCAAAGGATCACTATTCTCACTTGATGAAGGTCAGGAACCTAACAGAGGAAGGAGAGAGACTTCATCAACAATGACTGATCTTTTTCCATTTTGGTTTTGGATGCACACATGGGATCTTTCTTTTGATCCAACAGGTGCTGAGATCTAAGCCACAGCCTCACACAGGGCCAAGAGGCTGATTCAGACATATCCGTTTCCAAAGCAATTCACAAAGAGCCACAGGTGATGCCCATTCATTTCCATTTGAAAACTATTTTCTTCAGGCTTCACAAAGGAGTGGCCTGAGGCCACGACCTTCCTCACATTCAGTGGAAGAGAAGAATTGGTTAGCAAAAGGCCCAAAGCAGTTTTACTCCACTGAGGCTTTCCACGTCACTCTGGTATCTTAGTTTTCTGAGATGTTCGCCATTCCTTTAGCTATTCAGTACATGGCTATGTCACAGAGCTTGCAGGTGGTACATTTCTTGGACACAAAACCATGAGCCAATTCCTGAGAGTGGACAGAATCAGGAAGAAAACAGGACCTTAGGAAAATAGTAGGTGTTGCCCATCCATAAGGGAAGCGACAGTCCATTCATCAATTGGGCAGGATGAATGCTGGGAAGCTTTCTACTAAAGAGGACACATCCATTTATGCATTCTATTTTCTAATATCTACAACCATGAACACAGTGGGATACACAGACATAGAAACACTCACCTTGTCAAAAGACTTACTAAAAACAGTCCACTCCAAACCAAATAAATCTCCTTTCCTACCTATTCTTAGAACATGAGACAAAACCACAAACTCACACCCACACCCACAAAGGCGCCTCCTTTCCCCAAGTAGGTCTGTGACTATCCAGAGTGTCCTCTGAGTGATGGGCCATACAACATTTCCCTGAAATGGCCTGTCCTGTCTCAACTCTGATCTCATTGGACAACTCTGTGAAGTTGTCAGGAGCCAGCGGTGAGCCACTACCTGCTTTCTCAGGAAAGGCCCCTCTGCAGAGCTCTCCTGAAATTTGGCCATCCTCATATCAGTAGGTACCAAGAAAGATTGACTCTGTTCTTGGTAAATCCAAACACGTGAGCCCACTGGGAATGGTACTGGGACTGGCTCTGGGTGCATGGCTTCCTGGATCCCAATTTCAGAGAGTTCTATCACCAAGGATGTGAAGAAGGTCACTTCCTTTATGAACAGAATGAGGTCACTGCTTTGGCAACCAATTTGTCCTAACATTTGCTTCCAAGGTTCTCCTGAGAAGGAGGCTGCCCCTACTTCCTGTGACACTTTCACAACTGCGGATTGTATATCAACCATAGGCACCCGGGAACAGCTCTTCACACAGGCCTGGTTTGGTCCATCTTGTCAACATTAAGAAGAGTGAGGCTGATTCTGACACATCCCTTCATCCTGACCAGGTTGTTTGCCATGAAAGATGAGTTCTGCTCTCTCAGGTCCTTCATAGCTGCCTACATCTTCTCCAGGGATCATTTCTGCATGGATCTTTGAGGTTCTCAGCAGCTGGAAGATCCCCTACATTCATATATTGGAAGACCAATTCTGTCCCTCCTCTTCTGTAAAGTTAGATTGAGGGACCAATGTATGGTTAAGGTAAATAACAGGTTTCATTTGGGTTAGGAATCATTCTGCGGGATGAATAATGGTATTGTGATTTTGCAATATTTGCAAGAATATATAGGTGAAATATAAGTATGAACACAGAAATCTAGGTAATTTTTAAAGCCCAGAAGGGCATTGCACCCATGATTGGGATTCTTAGCTTTGAATTATGTTCTGCACAGGTGTCTCAGATAAATCGATATACAATGGCATAGGACCTTGTCCCTTGGATGATTGAATGTCAAAGACAACATCCAGTCAAAAAGGGATAGTTGGTGGATTAAGATGATAGTCGGTAGGTTTATAATGAAGAGTGTGTATAGGATTTTGACCAAAAGATCTTTAGCAATACGGGTTTGGGTAGAGAGTGAAAGTAAATGTCAGCAAATTTGAAGAGTCGGTCACAATGATTAATTGGGGAAAAAATATAGAAAAAAACTTATCAATGAAGACATTCGGAAATCAGGCAATGTATAAAGTGAGTGATAGGATTAGACATTTTCAACAGGGTTGAGGTTGAATATGTAATTTCAGGAATAAACAAATATGTAGTCACCAATAGGATTGACATTTGAGAGCATTAGGAAACCTGGACATGGATGTTTTTAGTAATCCATGCTCACTTTCCATTTAGGATTTGGTACAATCATAGGTGTGACCTTGCTTTTTGTTTCCACAATATTACTGTGATAAAATGTATATATAGATCAGGTGACATGAGTATTTCTTTCACCATTTTGGGGAGCAATATTTTGAAGACGAATAAATAAGTATTGGGGGTACAAATAGGTGTAATCTGTGTTATATGAATATAGAGAAAATGCATGAGTAGACCATACTCTGAATAAATAATATAACTGGTTCCAAATTTAAATAATGGATTGAATTGATATCTGAAAATATACAGGAAATCTTATATTGATATTCATACATTCATTCCAACCTGTTATACATCTAATGGTAATATTAGTGTTATGGTTTATCATGAAGTGTGTGTGACTTTTGCCTCAATAGTGATTATGGAAATCCAAAATTATGTGTTCAGAAAGAAGTCTCATGAAAAGACTAGTCAAGAAACATGGAGGAATACATGTGTTCTGAAGCAGGATGTGATGGAAAGTGAAACAAATTCATATAAAATTGCTAACTTGTGGATTAAATATATATCCTATGATGTGCATAAACTGAAGAAATAGTAATTTACCAGTGTTGAAAAAAAATGAACGTCAAAATACATATCATGTCCCATAGGAATCTACTTGCATTGATGTTAAACATGGTCAGTAACTGTAGAAATATTAGGATTTGTATGCACAATTCACTGTAGTTAGTTTTCAGTACTAGGAAACAAATATGTATTTCAGGTGGATCAATATTTCTGAAAATAATCTTGTGAAAAGTTGATAATAAATCCACATACATGAACATGAATGAATTTAGGGAGTGTATAATAAGACACATATATTTTATATTTTGAAAAATCTGGAGAGTAAATATATATATTTATACCTACACACACACACACACACACACACACAGACATTTAAAAGTAGCAATATATATGCCAATCGAAATACATCATGAAATATATATCATCCACAAATCCAAAAATCTTCATTTTACTGAACATAGATTTATGTATAATGTTGTTCAACTAGGAAGCTCACCCATATTTTGAATTTTAATTTCCAACAGCGTTTAGGAAGAGTGATCTCTTCTCACAATTTGTATCTGCCAAGTCAGCAACCTCATAAGTATTTACTTGTGATACCAGGTAGGATTGTGTATGTGCATATAAAATACATGTGCTGAATAGGGTACAGAGAAATGGTGACAGGAATTCACATATTTGTTAACTTTAAAAACACATGAAGAGGGGGAGGGACAGAGCCACCAACCACGCCTGCAAGGTACGCGGACCTGCGACCCACAGGCAGAACAGGCCCAGAAAACCGCGGTGGGGCAGAGGCGCCCCTTGCTAACTCAAGGTTGGTGAACAGCAACCCACCGGCAGAAGAGGCCCCGCGGCCTTCAAAGGGGCAGAGACACCCCCCACGCCTGCAAAGTAGGTGGACCTGCGAACATGGACAGACCAGGCCCAGGGGCCTCACAGGGTGGTAGACACATCACCAGGTTGGGGCAGGGTCCGAGCTGCCGCTCATGCCTGCAAGGCAGGTGGACTTCTGACCCACCGGCACAAGAGGCCCTGCGACTTGCCAGCGTGTTAGACACATCACCCCGGTTTGGGAAGGGGCAGAGCAGCCAACCGCGGCTGCAAGATAGACAGACCTGCAACCCACAGACAGAAGAGGCCCAGCGTCGTGCGGAGGGGCAGAGCCAACGACCGCGCCTGCAGGGTAGGTGGACCTGTGACCCACTGGCAGAACAGGCCCAGCGCCCGCAGAGGGGTAGAGCCGCTGCCCGCTCCTGCAAGGTAGGCAGACCTGCTAACAACCGGCAGAACAGGCCCCGCAGCCTGCTGGTGAGGTAGGCACATTGCCCCATTTGGAGGAGGGGCAGAGCCACGGCCTGCGCCTGTGAGGGAGGCTTTGCAACTATAAAAGAGCAGTGTAAATATTTAGGGGTAAAATTCAATAACACAACAATTTGAACAAGCAGAAAGAAACATGAAGAGTATGAAAAGACAAGGAAAGAAAGAACAACAAGCAATGAAGGTCAACTCAACATTAGAAGAGGTAATACCTGCAGCAGATGGAATGTCAGATAAAGAATTCAAAACATACATGCTTCAGATGATCTGGAGTCTCAAGGAAGTCATTAGACAGCAAAATCAGACAATGAAAGATCACTTTGACAATGAATTACATAAACAAATCCAAGAAGCAAAAGATCAACTATACAGGGAGATAGAGGTTATAAAAAACAAACAAACAGAAATCATAGAAATGCAGGAAGCAATAAACCAACTTAAAAACTCAATTGAGAATACTACCAGCAGAGGGGATCACTTAGAAGATAGAACATCAGACAATGTATTTCAACTTGAAAAGAACAGAGACAGCTAGTAAGACTGTTCAGAAACCATGAGCAGAACATCCAAGAAATATGGGATAACATAAAGACACCAAACTTAAGAATCATTGGGATACAGGAAGGTATAGAGGTTCAAACCAAAGGAATGAGAAATCAATTCAATGAAATAATATGGGAAAACTTCCCAGACTTGAAGAATGAGACAGAATCCCAAATCCTAGAAGCCTACAGGATGCCGAATGTGCAAAATCATAAGAGATCCACATTTAGACATATTATAATGAAGATGCCAAACATACAGAATAAGGAGAAGATTTTAAAAGCTACAAGAGAAAGGAAGCAGATTACATTTAGCGGTAAACCAATCATTATAACAGCTGATCTTTCAACACAGACTCTGAAAGCTAGAAGATCCTGGAATAACATTTTTCCAAAGCTGAAAGAAAATGGGTTTCAACCAATAATTGTGCATCCAGCGAAATTAAGCTTCAGGATGGCAGATGAAATTAAAACCTTCCATGATAAAAAAATTTAAAAGAATTTGCAGCTAGAAAACCATCTCCTCAAAACATCCTCGGCAAAAGATGATAGGAAAAGGAAATGGAAAATAACAATGAAAACCAACAGTGGGAGGTAGTACAGTAAAGGGGGGAAAATAATCAAAGAAAAACAAACCATGTTTAGTAACATAAATAAACAAATATGGCTGGAAGAACAACCGATATCTCAATAATAACCGTAAAAGTTAATGGCTTAAACTCACAAATTAAGAGACACAGGCTAGTAGAATGAATCACAAAACAAGACCCAACAATATGCTGCCTACAGGAGACGCATTTGATAGGAAAAGACGTATATAGACTGAAGGCGAACAGTTGAGAAAAATCATATCACTCATATGGACTTCAGAAACAAGCAGGAGTGTCCATACTCATATAAAATAAAATAGATTTCAAGCCAAAGTTTATCAAAAGGGATAAAGAGGGACACTACATACTGCTCAAGGGAACCATACACCAACAAGACATAACACTCATAAATGTATATGCCCCAAACAATCGTGCAGCTATGTTCACTAAACAAACTCTTCTCAAGTTCAAGAGTCTAATAGACCACCATACAACAATCATGGGAGACTTCAACACACCTCTCTCACTACTGGACAGATCTTCCAAACAAAAGTTGAATAAGTAAACAATAGAAATCAATAACAAATTTAATAACTTGGACTTAATTGACTTGTATAGAATATACCACCAAACATCAAGCAGTTACACTTTTTTCTCAGTAGCACATAGGTACCTCTCAAAAATACATCATATATTATGTCACAGGGCAACTCTTAGACAATATACAGGAGTACAGATAATACCAGGCATCTTATCTGATCATAATGGAATGAAACTGAAAATCAACGGTAAAAGAAGGAAGGAAAATCATCCATCACTTGGAGAATGAACAATAGACTACTGAATGATCAATGGGTTATCGAAGACATCTAAGAGGAAAATAAAAAAAATCTTAGAGATAAATGGAACGACAGACTGAACATATCAGAATCTAGGGGACACATTGAAAGCAGTTCTAAGAGGAAAATTCATTGCTTGGAGTACTTTCCTTAAAAAAAGAAAAAGACAACAAATAAATTATCTCATAGTTCATCTCAAAATTCTAGAAAAAAATGAGCAAAACAACAGCAAAAGAAGTAGAAAGCAAGAAATTATTAAAATAAGAGCTGAAATTAATAAAATTGAAACAAAAGAAACAATTGAAAAAAAATGAAAAAACTAAAAGTTGATTCTTTTAAAAAATAAATAAAATCGACAGACCCTTAGCCATGTTAAGGAAGAGAAGAAGAGAGAGAACTCAAATTACTAGCATAAGGGATGAAAATGGCAATATCACAACAGACACTTCAGAAATACAGAAGATAATCAGAAATTATTTTGAATCCTTATTCTCCAATAATTTAGAAGATAGTGAAGGCATCAATAAATTTCTTAAGTCATATGATCTTCCCAGATTGAGTCAGGGGGATATAGATAACCTAAACAGACCAATTTCAATTGAGGAAACAGAAGAAATCATCCAAAGACTACCAACTAAGAAAGGCCCAGGATTGGATATATATACAGCAGAGTTTTACAAAACCTTCAAAGAGGAACTAATACCAATAGTTTTCAAGATATTTCAGGAAATAGAAAAAGAGGGACAACTTCCAATTTTATTCTAGGAGGCCAATATTACCCTGATTCCTAAACCAGACAAAGACACTTCAAAGAAACAAAACTACAGACCAATATCTCTAATGAACCTAGATGCAAAAATCCTCAATAAAATTCTGGCAAATCAGACACAAAATCATATTAAAAAATTGTGCAACATGATCAAGTACGATTCATCCCTGGGATGCAAGGCTGGTTCAATATATGGAAATCAATAATTGTTATTCACCACTTCAATAGACTTAAAAATAAGAACCATATGATCATCCCGATATATGCAGAAAAAAACATTCGACAAAGTACAGCATCCCGTTCTGTTCAAAACTCTAGAAAAACTAGGGATAACAGGAACATACCTCAATATTGTAAAAACAATCTATGCTAAGCCTCAGGCCAGCATCATTCTGAATTGATAAAAACTGAAGGCATTCTCTCCAAAATCTGGAAAAAGATAGGGATGCCCTCTCTCAACAATTCTGTTCAACATAGTTTTCAAAACACTGGCAAGAGCAATTAGACAAATGAAAGAAATTAAAGGCATAAAAAAAAGAAAAGAAGAACTTAAATTATCACTATTTGTAGCTGACATGATTATGTACCTAACAGACCCAAAAGGGTCTACAAAGAACCTATTAGAGCTAATAAATGAATTCAGCAAAGTGGCAGGATATAAAATCAACACGCATAAATCAAAGGAATTCCTGTATATCAGTGACAAATCCTCTGAAATGGAAATGAGGAAACCACTCCATTCAGAATATCCTCAAAAAAATAAAATAATTGGGAATCAACCTAACAAAAGAGGTGAAAGACTTACACAATGAAAACTACAGAACCCTAAAGAGAGAAATAGAAGAAGATCTTAGAAGATGAAAAAATATACCCTGTTCATGGATACGCAGAACTAACATCATCAAAATGGCGATATTACCAAAAGTTCTCTTTAGGTTTAATGCAATGCCAATCAAAATCCCAATGGCATTTCTTGTAGAAATAGATAAAACAATAATGAAATTCATATGGAAAAATAAAAGACTTAGAATAGCATAAACAATGCTAAGCAGGAAGTGTGAATCAGGCGGTATAGCGATACCAGACCTCAAACTATACTACAGAGCAATACTATCAAAAAGAGCATAGTACTGGTACCAAAATAGGCGGTTGGACTAATGGTACATAATAGGGGACACAGAAACAAATCCACAAAACCACAACTATCTTATATTGGATAAAGGGGCTAAAAGCATGCAATGGAGGAAGAATAGCATCTTCAACAAATAGTGCTGGGAAAACTGGAGTTCCATATGTAACAAAATGAAACTGAATTCCTTTCTCTTGCCATACACAAAAGTTAAGTCAAAATGAATCAAACAGCTTGATATCAAATCAGAGACACAGCATCTGATAGAAGAAAACCTTGGCTACGATGTACATACTGTGGGGTCGGGCTCCAAATTCCTCAATAGGACACCCATAGCACAAGAGTTAATAATTAGAATGAACAAATGGAACTTACTCAAACTAAATAGATTTTTCTCAGTAACAAAAACAATAAGAGAGGTAAATAGAGAGCCTACATCCTGGGAAGAAATCTTACTCCTCACACTTCAGAGAGAGCCCTAATTTCCAGAGTATACAAGGAACTCAAAAAATTAAACAATAAGAAAACGAATAACGCAATCAACAAATGGGCCAAGGACCTGAACAGACACTTCTCAGAGGAGGACATACAATCTGTCAACAAGTCCATGAAAAAATGTTCACCATCTCTAGCAGTCAGAGAAATGCAAAACAAACCCACCCTAAGATACCATCTTGCTCCAGTATGAGTGGCAGCCAATATGAAGTCAGACAACAAGTGCTGGCGAGGATGGGGGGAAAACGGTACACCTGTACATTGCTGGTGGGACTGCAAATTGGTGCAGCCAATTTGGAAAGAAGTATGGAGATTTCGTGGAAAGCTGGGAATGGAAACATCATTTGACCCAGCTATTTCCCTACTCGGTCTATTCGCTAAAGACCTAAAAAGAGCATGGTACAGGGACACTGATAAATCGATGTTCCTAGCAGCACAATTCACAATAGGAAGACTGTGGAACCAAACTCGATGCCCTTCAAAAGATGAATGGATAAAAAAATTGTGGCATTTATACAAAATGGTGTATTACTCTGCATTAAAAAATGACAAAATCATACAATTTGCAGAGAAATGGATGGCATTAGAACAGATTATGCTAAGTGAAGAGAGCCAATGCCTAAAAAACAAATGCCAAATGTTTTCTTTGATATAAGGAGAGTAACTAAGAACAGATTTGAGAGGAAGAGCATGAGAAGAAGATTAACATTAATCAGGGGTGCGAGGTGGGAGTGAAAGGAAAGAGAAGGGAAATTGCATGGAAATGGAAGGAGACCCTAATGGTTATACAAAATTAAATACAAGAGGAAGTGAGGGGAAAGGGGAATAAAACAAGGGGAAGAAATAAATTACAGTAGGTGGTGTAGAGAGAGAAGATTGGAGGGAAGTGGATGGGAGATAGTAGATAGGAAAGACAGCAGAATACAACAGACACTATAGAAATATGTAAAACAGTGGATGTGTAACCGATGGGATGCTGCAATCTGTATACGGGGAAAAATGGAAGTTCATAACCCACTTGAATCAAAGTGTGAACTATGATATGTCAAAAACTATGTAATGCTTTGAAGATCCAACAATAAAATTTAAAGAAAAAAAAACTCATGGAGAACTATTTCAATAAAAATTGACTAGATTTATAACACCTACACTTTATCATGCAAAAGGAAGTCCAACTATACACCATGCCTCCTCTGAACTGCTTGTATTTCTATTCTGTTTGGGTTACTTTTCTCCATCATATTAGGAATAGTAGTCTGAGTCTAGTAGGGTATGCGTTAGTGTAGAGATTCAGTATTTCGAATGGAAAATAGGAAAATGAATCCAATGTGTATGCAAACATGTGCAACATGAAAATCTTCCCACTCTCATCCACAACAATGCCTTCACGTCACCTTCGCCCCAAATAAGAAACAATTAGAGGAGAAGAGTTAGAAATTCTGTGAATATATATCTGGAATAGAAAATGCTCAGGAGTTCACAAACTTGGATGTAGTAGAGGAGTCTTCCAAAGTAAGGGACAGGGTAAACACTCCAGAAATATGGAGGTCTGCTGGCCTAAAACAATTCTTGAGAAACTGCCTCTGAGGATGGGCACTTGAAATATATGTTGTTGTAAGGAGCTTTAGCTTCCTTTGTAGAGAGACCATCAAAGCTGGGTCTGCATCTATGTTTCCTGGAGGACATTCTTTCTTATTTTCCAATGCACATGAGGCAGAAGTGCTGAATTCTCACTTTGTAGGTAAACTGTGGCCACTGGGGGCTAAGTGTCTCCCCGTGTGGACAGTGAAGCTTTTTGGTCATCCTCAACTTTTCGTGGTTTTTTCCTGCTGCTGCACTGGGAGTTTGGTATTTACTTTATGAAATACAAGGAGTTCAACTGGGACACAGTGCTGGAGGGAGTTCTGTCACGTGTGGTTTTTCAGGGTCTTCAAGAAAATGCAACAATCAGGCTTCATTCCCACATAGCTTGCCCCCTTGTCAATAGCAACCTGATTCTGCACATTGCCCTGAAAACTATCCATATAACAAAATGCCTTTACATACAAGGGTCTCCTCACTGCACCGTGTCAGTGTCAATCCTTTTGGAAATCAATGGCAAATCCACATGGCCCCACCACAGATGATTTATCACACACCTGCACACCACAGCTTTGGCTCCACTACTCAGGAGGGTCCAACTTACTGGCAACTCTGTTCTACACAATTTTCCTTAAACCCATTTAATGAAGGCACTGTCTGGTACACCACAAACTCACACCCACACCCACAATGTCATCTCCTTCCCCCAAGTAGGACTGTGACTATCTGGAGTGTCCTCTGACTGGTGGGCCATAATATTTTCCCCCCGAAATGGCCTGTCCTGTCTCAGATCTGGTCTCCTTTGCCAACTCTGTGAAACTGTGAGGAGTCAGCGGTTAGCCACTACCTGCAATCTCAGGAAAAGACCCTCTTCAGAGCTCTACTGGCATTTGGCCATCCTCACATCAGTAGTTACCAAGAAGGTCTGATTCTGTACTTTGTAAATCCAAACAAGTGAGCCCACTGTAACTGGTACTGCGACTGGCTCTGGGTACCTGGCTTCTTGTATCCCAAGTTCATAGAGTTCCATCACCAAGGAAGTTAGGTAGGTCACTTCCTTTAGGAACTGAATGAGGTCGCTGCCTTGGCAACGACTTTGTCCTAACAGTTGCTTCCAAGGGTCCCATGAGATGGAGGCTGCCCCTACTTCCTGTGACAATTTGACTACTTAGAATGGAATATCAACAATAGGCACCTGGGAACAGCTGTACACGCAGCCTGGTTTGGTCCATCTTCTCTATATTAAGAAGAGAGTGGCTGATTCAGACACATCCCTTCGTCCTGTCCAGGTCGTTTGCCATGGAAAATGGCTTTTGCTCTCTCAGGTCCTTCATAGCTGCCTACATCTTCTCCAGGGATCATTTCTGCATGGAACTTTGAGGTTCTCAGTAGTTTGAAGATAACCTACATTCCTTTATTGTAAGGCGAACTCTGTCCCTGCTCTTTTGTAATGTTAGATTGAGGCAACAGTATAGAACTCAATAACACAATTAATAACATAGACTTAATTGACATATACAGAATAAATCACCCAACATCAAGCAGTTACACTTTTTTATCAGCAGCACATGGATCCTTCTCAAAATAGATCATATATTACGTCACAAGGCAACTCTTAAACAATATAAAGGAATAAAGATAATACCATGCAACTCATCTGATCATAATGGAATGAAACTGAAAATCAATGATAAAAGAAGTAAAGAAAAATTATGCATCACTTGGAGAATGAACAATAGGTTACTGAATGATCAATGGGTTTTAGAAGACATCAAGGAGGAAATTAAAAAATTCTTAGAGATAAATGAAAACACAGACACAACATATCAAAATCTATGGGACACATTGAAAGCAGTTCTAAGACGAAATTTCATTGCTTGGAATTCATTCCTTAAAAAAAGAAAAAAACCAACAAATAAATGATCTCATACTTCATCTCAAAACCCTAGAAAAAGAAGAAGAAAACAACAGAAAAAGAAGTAGAAGGCAAGCAATAATTAAAACTAGAGCTGAAAGTAATGAAATTGAAACAAAAGAAACAATTGAAAAAATTGACAAAACTTAACGTTGGTTCTTTCAAAAAATAAATAAAATCGACAGAACCTTAGACATTTTAATGAAGAGAAGAAGAGAGAGAACTCAAATTACTAGCATATGGGATGAAAAAGGCAATATCACAACAGACACTTCAGAAATACGGAAGATAATCAGAAATTATTTTGAATCCTTATACTCCAATAAAATAGAAGATAGTGAAGACATCGATAAATTTCTTAAGTCATATGATCTGCCCAGATTGAGTCAGGAGGATATAGACAACCTAAACAGACCAATATCAATTGAGGAAACAGAAGAAACCATCCAAAGACTATCAACTAACTAAAGCCCAGGACTGGATGTGTATACAGCGGAGTTTTAAAAAACATTTAAAGAGGAATTAATACCAATACTTTTCAAGCTATTTTAGGAAATAGAAAAAGAAGGAGAACTTCCAAATTCATTCTACGAGGCCAACATCACCCTGATTTCTAAACCAGAGAAACTCACTATAAATTAACAAAACTACAGACCAATATCTCTAATGAACCTAGGTGCAAAAATTCTCAATAAAATTCTGGTGAATCAGATACGAAAACATATCAAAAAATTGTGCACCATGAGCAAGTAGGATTCATCCCTGGGATGCAAGGCTGGTTCAATATACAGAAATCAATAAATGTTATTTCCCACATCAATAGACTTAAAAATAAGAACAATATGATCATCTCGATAGATGCAGAAAAAGCATTCAACAAAGTACAGCATCCCTTTATGTTCAATACTCTAGAAAAACTAGGGATAAAAGGAACCTACCTCAATACTGTAAAAGCAATCTATGCTAAGCCTCAGGCTAGCATCATTCTGAATGGAAAAAAATTGAAGGCATTTCCTCTAAAATCTTGAACAAAACAGGGATGCCCTCTCTCACCATTTCTGTTCAACATAGTTCTGGAAACACTGGCCAGAGCAATTAGACAGACAAAAGAAATTAAAGGCATAAAAATAGGAAAAGAAAAACTTAAATTATCACTATTTGCAGATGACATGATTCTATACCTAGCAGACCCAAAAGGGTCTAGAAGAAACTATTAGAGATAATAAATGAATTCACCAAATTGGCAGGATGTAAAATCAACATGCACAAATCAAAGGCATTCCTGTATATCAGCGAAAAATCCTCTGAAATGGAAATGAGGACAACCACCCCATTCACAATATCCTCAAAAAAAATAAAATACTTGGGAATCAACCTAATAAAAGAGGTGAAAAACTTATACAATGAAAACTACAGAACCCTAAAGAGAGAAATAGAAGAAGATTTTAGAAGATGGAAAAATATACCTTGTTTATGGATAGGCAGAACTAACATCATCAAAATGGCGATATTACCAAAAGTTCTCTATAGGTTTAATGCAATGCCAATCAAAATCCCAACGGCATTTCATGTAGAAATAGAGAAAGCAATCATGAAATTCATATCGAAAAATAAAAGACCCAGAATAGCAAAAACAATGCTAAGCAGAAAGTGTGAATCAGGCGGTATAGCGATACCACACATCAAACTATACTACAGAGCAATAGTAACACAAAGAGCATGGTACTGGTACCAAAACAGGCGGGTGGACCAATGGTACAGAATAGAGGACACAGAAACCAATCCAAAAAACTACATACTATCTTATATTTTATAAAGGGGCTAAAAGCATGCAATGGAGGAAAAATAGCATCTTCAAAAAATGGTGCTGGGAAAACTGGAAATTCATATGAAAAAAAAATGAAACTGAATCCCTTCCTCTCGCCATGCACAAAAGTTAACAAAAAATGGATCAAGGAGCTTGATATCAAATCAGAGACACAGTGTCTGATAGAAGAAAATGTTGGCTACGATCTACATACTGTGGGGTCGGGCTCTAAATTCCTCAATAGGACACCCATAGCACAAGAGTTAATAACAAGAATAAAGAAACGGGACTTAATCAAACTTAATTTTTTTTTTCTCAGCAAAAGAAAGAATAAGAGAGGTAAATAGGGAGCCTACATCCTGGGAACAAATCATTACTCTTCACCCTTCAGATAGAGCCCTAATATCCAGAGTATACAAAGAACTCAAAAAATTAGACAATAAGATATCAAATAACCCAATCAACAAATGGCCCAAGGACCTGAACAGACACTTCATAGAGGAGGAATACAATCAATCAACAAGTACATGAAAAAATGCTCACCATCTCTAGCAGTCAGAGAAATGCAAATCAAAACCACCATAAGATACCATCTCACTCCAGTAAGATTGGCAGCCATTATGAAGTCAAACATCAACAAGCGCTGGTGAGGATGTGTGTAAACGGGTACACATGTACATTTCTGGTGGGGCTGCAAATTGGTGCAGCCAATTTTGAAAGCAGTATGGAGATTTCATGGAAAGCTTGAAATGGAACCACCATTTGACCCAGCTACTACTCTTCTCGGTCTATTTCATAAAGACCTAAAAAGAGCATGGTACATGGACACTGCTACATTGATGTTCATAGCAGCACAATTCACAATAGCAAGAGTGTGGAACCAACCTAGATGCCCTTCAATAGACGAATGGTTAAAAAATGTGGCATTAATACACAATGGAGTTTTACTCTGAATTAAAAAATGACAGAATCATAGAATTTGCATGGAAATGAATGGCATTAGAGCAGATTATGCTAAGTGAGGGTAGTCAATCCCTAAAAAACAAATGCCAAATGTCTTCTTTGATATAAGGAGAGTAACTAAGAACAGAGTAGGGATGAAGATCATGAGAAGAAGATTAACATTAAACAGGGATGAGAGGTAGGAGGGAAAGGGAGAGAGAAGGGAAATTGCATGGAAATGGAAGAAAACCCTCAGGGTTATACAAAATTGCGAACAAGAGGAAGTGAGGGGAAAGGGAAAAATACAAGGGAGAAAAATAAATTACAGTAGAGGGGGTAGAGAGAGAAGATGGGAGGGGAGGGGAGGGGAGGGGTGATAGTAGAGGATAGGAAAGGCAGCAAAATACAACAGACACTAGTATGGCAATATGTAAATCAATGGATGCGTAACTGATATGATTTTGCAAACTGTATACGTGATAAAAATGGGAGTTCATAACCCACTTGAATCAAAGTGTGAGATATGATATATCAAGAACTATATAATGTTTTGAACAACAACCATCAAAAGGTAAAAAAAAAAAACACATGGAGAACTATTTCAACAAAAAATTGACTAGATTTATAACTCCAATTCTACATAATGCAAAAGGCAAGTCCAATTATACACCATAGCTCCTCTGAAATGCTTGTATGTCTATTCATTTTGGGTTATTTTTCTCCATTATATTAGGATTAGGAATCAGAATATAGAGTCTAGTAGGGTATGGGTTAGTGTCAGTGATTCAGTATTTCGAATGAAAATTAGGAAAATGAATCCAATGTTTATGCAAATATGTGCTAAAAATAATCGTCCCACTCTCATCAAGTACAATGCCTTGACATTACCTTCGCCCCAAGTTAGACACAATTAGAGGAGAAGAGTTAGAAAATCTATGAATACTTATCTGGAATGGAATATGCTCAGGAGTTCACAACTTTGGCGGTGGTAGAAGAGTTTCCAAAAGTAAGGGACAGGGTAAACACTTCACAAACATGGTGCTTTGCTGACCGAAAGACTTATGAGAAACTGCCTCTGAGTTTGGGCACTGGAAATATATGTTGTAGTCAGGAGCTTTAGCTTCCTTTGCAGTGAGACCATCAAAGCTGGGTCTGCATCTATGTAACCTGGAGCACATGTTTTCTTAGTCTTTAACGAACATGAGGCAGTAGTGCAGAATTCTCTCTTTGTAGGTAAACTGTGGCCAATGGGGGCTAAGTGTCTTCCTGTGTGGACTCTGAAGCCATGTGGTCATCCTCCATTTTTCATGGTCTTTCTAGCTGCTGCAATGGGAGTTTGGTGTTTGCTTCATGAAATACAAGGAGTTCAACTGGGACACAGTGCTGGAAGGAGTTCTGTCATGTGTGGTGGGTCAGGGTCTGCCAGGAGAATGCACCAACCAGTCTTCTACCCAACATAGACTTCCCCCTTGTCCCTAGCAACTTGATTATGAACATTGCCCTGAAACCTCTCCATATAACAAGATGCCTTTACATACAAGGGTCTGCTGGCTGCACCATGTCAGTCATAAGTCATTTGGAAGCCAATGGCAGATCCACATGACACCAACACAGATGTTTAATCACACACCTGCCCACCACTGTTCTAGGCCCACTACTCGGCAAATTCCAACTTACTGGCATCTCTGTTTTACACCATTTTCATGAAACCCAGTGATTCAAGGCACTGTCTGGTACACTCATGATCAGCAACAGGATATCCAAAGGTTCTCCAGTGTCACCTGGTCATGGGAATTTCAAAAATTTTATGGTATTTATCTAGCCATTTTTCAAGTATCAAGTTGGATGCACTGGTTTTTCAATTCATTCAGTAACCATCAAATGGTGAGGATGAAAGCTCTGGAGAACTCTAAAAGGCAATGCTTCCCAACGAGTGGCCAAAATGTCACATGAAGCCAGACCCATTGATGTCTACTCAATGTGAGTTCCATATGTGTTTTGACTCTTAACTATGGTTGCCAAGTCTTTCAGAATAAAATCGTGTTATATCCTGGTGGAGATTCCCAGTGCACTGTGGAAAGACACCCTGAGACTAGATCTCAGTTTCCAAGGGCGATTCTCATGCGTGGCCTCCTAAAACCCCACCACAATTCATGGCAATACTTCCCTGAAGTCAGTTCCAGAACTCAGTCTCTAAGGGGAATCACACCAGAGTTCAGGTCCAGGTGTACCCAGTCATCTCTTCCAACCAACACACAAATGACCACAATTAAAACCAAAACACTGCCACATGGCCCTCATCATCTTCCATATAGACACTCATCGTAACCTCTGGATGGAGTTTTCCATGAGGGGCGAAGCCCAAGACAGTTTCCAAAATAAACTCCCTTCCCCTCATTTACCTAAAGTCAGGGTGACCTGGACACCCTTCCTGTGAACCAGGAGTGATCAAATAGGCCTGCCGTTAATGCTGTTCTGATTCTCTAATTTAATCCTACTGATTGTCAGGTATAAATTCTTTATGTGATATGGAGGCAATAGAAAACCCAAGCACACGTGGGATCTTTCTTTAGATCTATCACGTTCTGAGAATCAAAGCCCCAAGCTCACACAGGGCCAAGAGGCTGATTCAGACACATCTCTTTCCAAAGCAATTAAGCAAAGATCCACAGGTGATGCCCATTCATTTCCATTTGAAAAATGTTTTCTTCAGGCTTCAGAAAGGGGTGGCCTGAGGCAAATACCTTCCTGACATTCAGGGCAACAGAACCATAGGTAAGCAAATGGCCCAAAGCAAGGTTTTTCCACTGATACTTTTCTGGTTACACTGATATCTGAGTTTTCTGAGATGTTCCCATTCCCTTCAGCTATTCATTACATGGCCATGTCACAGATTTTGGAGGTGGTACATATCTTGGCCACAAAACCATGAGCCAATTTTGGAGAGAGGCCAGAAATCAAGATGTAAACAGGACCTTAGGAAGATAGTAGGTGTTGCCCATCCATAAGGCAAGCCGCAGTCCATTTATAAAGTGGGCAGGATTTATGCTGGGAAGCTTCCAACTAGACAGGAAACCTCCATTTATGCATTCTCTTTTCTAAAGACTACAACCACGAACACAGTGGATACACAGACAAAGAAACACTCGCCTTGCCAAACGACTTCCTAGAAACAGTCGACTCCAAACCATACAAACCACCATTCCTACGTATTTTCAGAACATGAGACAAAATCACAAAGTCACATCCACATCCACAAAAGCACCTCCTTCCCCCAAGTAGGTCTGTGACTATCTGGAGTGTCCTCTGACTGGTGGGCCATACTATGTTCCCCCAAAATGGCCTGTCCTGTCTCAGATCTGTTCTCCTTGGCCCACTCTACGAAGTTGTCAGCAGGCAGCATTGAGCCACTACCTGCTATCTCGGGAAAGGCCCCTTTTCTGAGCTCTACTGGCATTTGGCCATCCTCATATGATTAGGTACCAAGAAAGACTGACTCTGTTTTTGGTAAATCCAAACAAGTTCGACCACTGGGACTGGGACTGGGACTGGCTCTGGGTGCCTGGCTTCTTGGATCCCAATTTCAGAGAGTTCCATCACCAACGAAGTTAGGTAGGTCCCCTCCTTCAGGAACTGAATGAGATCACTGCCTTGGCGACCACTTTGTCCTAACAGTTGTTTTCATGGGTCTCATGAGATGGAGGCTGCCCCTACTTCCTGTGACACTTTGACAAGTTTGAATGGTATATCAACAATGGCCACCAGGGAACACCTCTCCACGCAGGTCTGGTTTGGTCCATCTTCTCTACATTAAGAAGAGAGAGGCTGATTCATACACATCCCTTCGTTATCACAAGGTGTTTGCCATGGAAGATGGCTTTTGCTCTCTCAGGTCCTTCATAGCTGCCTACATCTTCTCCAGGGATCATTTCTGCATGGAAATTTGAGGTTCTCAGCAGGTGTAAGATCCCCTACATTCCTGTATTGTAAGACGAACTCTGTCCCTGCTCTTTTCTAATGTTAGATTGAGGCAACAGTGTATGGTTAGGGGTAATAACAGGATTGATTTGGTTTAGGAATCATTCTGCGGGATGAATAATGGTATTGGGAACCTGCAATATTTATATGAATACAGAGGTGAAATATAAGTATGTAAACAGAAATCTAGGTGAGATTTGAAGCTCAGAAGTTCATTGGGCAATTGATTGCGATACATAGCTTTAAATTACGTTCTGCACACATGTCTCAGATAAATCAATATACAATGCCATAGGACTTGTACCTTGCATGATTGAATGTAGAGGAGAACATCCACTCAAACAGGGATAATCAATAGGATCAGGAAGATAGTTGGTAGATTTTGGAACAAGGGTGAATTTAGTATTTGTACCAAAAGTTCTTTAGCAATTGGGTTTTGGTTAGAGAGTGAACATCAATGTCAGCACATGTGAAGGGTCAGTCACAATGATGAACTGGGGAAAATATGTAGGAAAGCCGATATCAATAGAGACATTAGGAAATCAGGCAAAGTATAAAGTGAGTGATAGTATTAGACATTTTCAACAGTTTTGAGGTTGAATATATTAGGAAGAAACAAATATGTAGTAACCGATAGGATTGACATTTGAGAGCGTTATGCAAGCTGGACATGGATGTTTTTAGTAATCCATGTTCAGTTTCCATTTAGGCTTTGGTACAATCACACGTGTAAATTTTGCATTTTGCGTCCAGAATATTACTGTGATAACATGCATATTTAGATCAGATGACATGACTATTTCTTCCTCCATTACTGGGAGCAATATTTTGAGAACGTATAAATTAGTATTGGGGGTACAAAGAGCTGTACCCTGTGTCTATGAATATAGAGATAATGCATGAATAGACCATACTGTGAATAAATAATATAACTGGTTCCACTTTAAATCATGGATTGAATTGATATCAGAAAATATATAAGAAATCTTATATTGATATACAATCATTCATTCCAACCAGTTATACATCTAATTGTGAAATTATAGTTATGGTTTATCATGAAGGGTGTGTGAGTTTTGCTTCAACAATTATAAAGAAAATCGGAAATAATATGTTTGGAAAGAAGTCTCACGAATAGACCAGTTAAGAAACCTGGAGTAATACATGTGTTCTGAAGCAGGAAGTGATTGAAAGTGAAACAAATGCCTATAAATTTGCTAACTTGTGCAAGAAATATATACCCTCTGATGTGCATAAACTGAAGAAATAGTAATGTACCAGTGTTGGATAAAAATGAACGTCAAAATACAAATCATGTCCCATAAGAGTCTACTTGCATTGCTGTTAAACTGGGGCAGTTACTGTAGAAATATTAGGATAATGCCGCAGTCTTGCCGGGCACAATCAGGAGCCACTTGTCAAAAGAAACTAACTTTTTTTTTTTTAAAACCACACACGCCAAACAAAACAGCCTCTCAGGATAAACCCTCAGAGCCCCAACTGCCACCACTGGCTTCCCAAAAGCCTCTTCCTTCCACACAAGCCTCTCTCCACCTCCCATAATCCTCCTGCTCTTGAGGCCGATTGGCTGGGTCATGTGGGCAGAGCCAAAAAAGTCCCCTAATGAGCAACTCCGTGGTCTGAAAGGGCAGGGAAACAGCCCAATGAGCATCACCGCAGAGGAGCCAATCAGCTAGGTGTTGCTGGGGCCGCTGTGATCCAATCATCAGCTGACAGTCTGAAAGGGCGGGAAACATCTCAATGAGCATCTCCATTGAGCATCACCGTAGAGGAGCCAATCAGCTAGATGTTGCTGGGGCCGCTGCGAGCCAATCATCAGCCAGCAGCTGGAAGTTTGCTGGCTTCAGGAATTTTGCTGGGGCCCCTTCGGATGTGGTTCTCAACATCTCCCCCTCTCTGTTTAAACAACACACATGTGGCTTAGGGACAGTGCCTGTCTTTGGTTGTCCAATAGTACATATGGTACTTACCCGTTAAGTTGGTACCATTGCAATTGGATCTTACCCGTCACTGACTACCGGTCCAGTATACAGCAACACCTGTGGAGAGGTCTTTGTACCACCGGGGGGTGGTGAGGTTCTTTGCCTCACCTGTAATGGCCCCCAAACATTAGCTGGACGATAATGACACACAGAAGAGAGGAAGATACACCAAGCCAATTGACGGCTTCTTTTGGAAAAATTGTACCACCGATGACATCATCAGCAAATATACCCGAACACTACCACAAGTCGCTGTACAAACAGATAGTTTACAATGCATACAGGTGAGTTCTCAATGTGTCTAGGCAAGTTCTGCAAGCATTTCAGTGATGGCTATTGCAGAAGCTGTAGATTGGTTTTATCTTTGATTTCACCAGCACTGGGATGAAGATAGGAATTCTGGCAATAATGGCTAAAGAAAAATTATGTAACATTCCAGAAGGCACTGAAAGAAAACAATTTTCTTAACTATTTACATTGTCTTGAATATAATTATTAAATATAATGAAAAGGAAAGGTGAAAGAAAGGAAACAGATCTGTTAACCTCCTTTTTTTCACATTTTAAAACAAACCTCAACAGCTCTTTACCCAATTTAAATTAAACCATTTAAATAATGTGAATAAAAAAATATTTGGATCCATTTTTTTTATGAACGCTCATCATATATCATATATGGACATACGAACATTCAAACATATAACACAAAACACAAGTGTGCACACATAATAAAATACATACAACACATAACCTAATAGTAAAGGCCTTATAACTTTTTACACGTGAAATCTCCATTGCAATGTTCAAAAACTCTTTTGTCAAAAAATAGAACTGATCAGCAAAATATTTAACTAGGTCTGTATGAGCTCAAAAAACAAAATAGAATGTGGGAAAGGGCAATATTAAAATAGATAATGAAAAAAGCATCCTGATTCTATCTCAGATGTAAGGATAGCCAAACTGGAATTTTGGATATCAGCTGATATGGACTTGAGTCAAATCATCTTCTTTTTGGATGTGCCCTGATATGTCTTATAACGAATGGATCTTTTCTGTCCCAGATTAGACTTTGTATATTGGAAAGCAAAGAGAAAACAGTAGAGAAAGGAGAAATCTTACCAGCATCTTCAAGGGATACTATAGCATTAACTATATACTGACTATCGGAAAATAAATTAAATACAGAATATTTAAATATCTCAAAAGCTTGTAATACTGCATTAAGCTCTACCTTTTGAGCTGATTGTTTGGGTACTAAAAATGTATAAGTTTTATCAGGTATAACTATTGCTGCTGTACCATTATTTGATACATCAGTGAATATATTTGGAGCATTAATGATAAGTGTTTTTCTTCTCAATTTTGGAAAAATTACAGGATGCGATGACCAAAAAGACAATAAAGGGTTAGATGGTAAGTGGTTATCAAATGAAACATTAGATTGGACCTTGATTATTGCCCAAGTATTTAACTCATTAGCTAACTCATCAATTTGATTCAGAGTATATGGAGTAAAAATTTTATTGGAAGAAATTGCAAACACTCCCTTTGCTGCTTTAATTCCTTTGAGTATTAATTATCCTAAAGCCTCAGGATACCTAGTAAGAATAGTGTTAGGAGAATAAGATAAATGTATCCATAATAATGGACCTTCTTGCCAAAATACTCCTGTAGGAATATTTTTTGTTGGTAGTACAATAAATAATAAAGGCAAACTTATATCAATTCTATCCAAATGCATATTTTCCATATATGTTTCATTGATTTTTAATGCCTTTCTTGCTTCAGGCGTTAACATGCGGGGTGAATTTTTATCTGAAAGACCTTTTAGGATATCAAATAAAGGTCCCAACTCTCCTGTTGGTATACCTAGATAAGGCCTTATCCAATTTATGTCTCCTAATAACTTTTGAAAGTCGTTATGTGATTTGAGTTGATCTACTCGTATTTGAATTTTTGGTGGACTGACCATGGTTTAGGATAATAGAACTCCTAAATAATTAATTGGAAAATTTAATTGTACTTTATCTATTGGTATCTCTAGATTATAATTTTTAATAAGTTTGTAAGTGTGGCATAACTTTCTAGCAATGTGTTTTTAGCTCTGTGTGCTAATAATACATCATCCATATAGTGAAATATTTGTAGTTCAGGATTTTGATTTCTAAGTGGCTGGATTACTTTGTTAACATAAATTTGACACATAGTTGGGCTGTTAGCCACCCCTTGAGGGAGTACTTTCCATTCATATCTCTGATCAGGACCTTCATGATTCAGTGCAGGGATAGTAAAAGCAAAACCTGGACTATCCTCAGGATGAATTATAATTGAAAAAAAAAGCAATCTTTAATATCTATAACTAAAACATCCCAGGTTATTGGCAAAGCAGACAATTGGGGAATCCCTGATTGAGCAGGTCCCATAATATTCATCTCATTATTAATGGCTCTAAAATCTTGTAATAGTCTCCATTTACCAGATTTCTTTTTGATGACATAAATGGGAGTATTTTGGGGATATACAGTCGGTTGTATATGTCCTTCTGCTAATTGTTGTTTTACCAGGTCATGGACTGCTTGTATCTTTTCTTTAGTCAGGGGCCACTGAGGAACCCATACTGTCTTTCTGATTTCGAGGTAATTTCTATTGTCTCAGTGGCCCTTTCTGAAAATCCAACCCATGTCTGTCTGTTCCTTGATCTATTTGTATTGGTGCTGCTATGCCTTGTTTTTGTTTTTCTAATCTTTTTCCTTTCCTAAAACCTTGTCTAGTCATAATAGTGGCTGCATTTTGGTTGATGTTATTTGTTAATGTCAAACCTAATTGATCTAGGACATCTCGTCCCCATAAATTTATGGGAAGATGATCCAATACATATGGCTGTATAGTTCCTTCACATCTTTCAGGATCCTTCCTATCTAATACCATTGCACTTCTAAGGGGATTAGTCACCACTCATAGGCCTCGAAGCGTTTGAGTGACTTGTTGTAATGGCCAATGTTTTTGCCATTCTTGACGAGAGATGATGCTAATGTCTGCACCTGTATCCAGTAGCCCATTAAATTCATGTCCTTGAATATTTAGTTGTAGCATGGGGCGAGAATCTAAATTTAAAGAAAGCATAGCCAAATCTACACCTGTGGAGCCTAATCCCTTGGAACATCTTTCTACAGTACGACTGGAAAATTTATCATGTAGGCTGGGTATTATTAGTAACTGTGCTATTCTATCTCCTGGTGAAATTACTGATATATCATTTAGAGAACTGGCTATAATTTTTATTTCACCTTCATAATCGGGATCAATCACCCCAGGACTTATCATAAGTTCTTTTAGAGTAGAAGAGCTGCATCCCAATAATAAGCCTACGGTTCCTTTGGGAAGAGGTCCTTTTACCCCTGTGGGAATGATTTGAACTCCCATCTCTGGGTTAGTACTGATCTGGCAGAGGCGCTGATGTCCAACCCTGTGCTCCCTCTGGTTTGTCTGATGAGGGATCTGATGGACAATGTGTCCTGGGCACTACCCTGATGGGGTTGCTGGGTTCCTCCAGTGCTCTGCATTTTTGTGGTTTTGGGCCCCGGAGCATTGGAACCCCCTGTCCATTCTTTTGGCAATTGAGCCCAATGCCTTTCTCCATGATATCGTGGATAAACACCTGGTCCTTGTTCATTTTTTGATAATTGAGTACTCTCTATGATGGTTTGAGAACAGCACTCATTAGCCCAATGTCTCCCTCTATGGCATTGTGGACAAATACCTGGTATTCTACTCCTTTGATACCTAATTTTGTTAAACCCTCCTCCTATGGGCCAAATCCTTTTAGAATGTCCTGTTTCTTCACATTTGTAGCATGTTCTTGGTCTGGCATCTAAAGCCTGTTTTACTGCAGCTGCCACAATTTGCCCTTGTTCATTAATGTCTCTGGCAACTAAAGCCTGTTTTACTGCAGCTGCCATGACTTGCTCTTGTTCATTAATGTCTCTACATAATTAAATAAATGTGTTTAAATCTTCATGTTTCCATGGTCTAATGATATCTCTGCAACAATGATTCGCTTGCTCATAAGCCAGTTGTTTTAGTAATGGCATTGCTTGTTCTGTATTCCCAAAAACTCTGGTAGCTCTTTGAATAAGCCTATCTACAAATTCAGCATAAGGTTCATTAGCTCCTTGTATTACCTTAGATAATTGACCTTGTAAACCTTCATGTTCTTGTAAAGTCTTCCATGCCTTAATTGCATCTACAGCAATTTGTGCACATACACCATGATCATATGCAATTTATTGATGCTGATCTTCTTAAGGTCCCTTTCCAAACAACATATCTAGATTTCTCTGCTGATAACCAGCTCCTGCATTTCGCCTAGCTGTCTCCTTGCAACATTCCTCATTGGCAACCTTCCATAACATGTATTGTCCTCCATTTAGCACAACATTACACATATTATCCCAATCCGCTGGCTTCATGTTGAAGTTGTTAATGGATTCGACCATGATTACAGTGAAGGGTGCTTGAGGACGTTAGGTTGTTACAGCCTCTTTTAGCTGCTTCACTGTTTTGAAATTTAAAGCATGGTAAACACGCTGCCCTCCTCCCTCAAATACAGGGCATGTTAATATTTGAGATCTTGTCTCAGGATCCCAACTATCAACTGCGGGAATTAGGGGCCTCCCAGCATATGAAGGTGGCCTTGTTAGTTGGACACTTATGTCATCTGGTGATAGAAAGGTGTTAGTAGCAGTCTCCTGTAGAGGTGGTGCTGTTGGTTGGACACTTACACCCTCTGGTGATAGAAAGATGTTAGTAGCAGTCTCCTGTTGTAAATTTCCCCTGATGGTTTTTACTGTTTTACACTTTCTTTCTCTGTCTAACTATCTTTAGAGGCCTTCTCTTTTACTTGAATAGTTTCCTCTATCTTACTAGCTCGAGAGACCTTCTCTTTTACTTGAATTTTTTCCTCTGCCTGACTAACTTGAGACACCTTCTGTTTTACTTGAAACAATATGTCTTCTCCTTCCTCTACCATTGACTGAACTGAAGGCTTTGGACTAAGCAAACAAGAAATGAATGTCCACAATGGCAATGTGCCAACTGGCAGAGTCCCTGGGCTTTTCTTTTCTATTCTTTTTAAATCTGCACCATGATGGTTCCATTGTGATATATTTAACAACTCTTCCTTAAAAAGCCATGGTCTACATTTTTGTATTGTATCAACAATTGCCATGACTGCTCTTGATTTTACTGGGATGCCTCCTTCCTTTAACAATTTACTTAACACTTTCTTGGTTTGTTTTTTACTAATTTTTGATCCCATATTTCTACTATAATACAAACCAACAAGATAACACCAAACAAAAAAGAGATAGAACGAAATAAAAATGGAACAACAAAAAATTATTATAGCCTCTCTCCCTATCTGTTCCTCAGACACAAATAGTTTTTCCTCAGATGTGAGCAGTTTTTCTTCCATCTCACTCATCTCCAGGGACAGGCAACTTAAAACAAAAGAGGAATCATAAAATGGCTACCCATCCTCTCGCCCTGCCCTCATGAGCGAGCAGTTTACCTTATCAGTTACCCTCAGTCGCTCCCCATGTGAGCCACCAAATGCCGCAGTCTGGCTGGGCACAATCAGGATCCACTTGTCAAGAGAAACTAACTTTATTTTTAGAACCACACATGCCAAGCAAAACAGCCTCTCAGGAAAAATCCTCAGAACCCCAACTCCCAACACCAGCTTCCCAAACGCCTCTCCCTCCCACACAAGCCTCTATCCACTTCTCTCAGTCCTCCTGCTCTTGAGGCAGATTGGCTGGGTCACGTGGGCACAGCCAAAAAAGTCCCACAATGAGCAGCTCCATGGTCTGAATGGGCAGGGAAACAGCCCAATGAGCATCACCGCAGAGGAGCCAATCAGCTAGATGTTGCTGGGGCTGCTGTGAGCCAATCATAAGCTGGAAGTCTGAAAGACGGGGAAACATCTCAATGAGCATCTCCAATGAGCATCACCACAGAGGAGCCAATCAGCTAGAAGTTGCTGGGGCTGCTTTGAGCCAATCATCAGCCGGCAGCTGAAAGTTTGCTGGCAGCTGGAAGTTTGCTGTGGCCCCTTTGGCTGTGACTATCAACAGGATATGTATGCACCATTCACTGAAGTTAGTTTTCAGTACTAGAAAACAAATATGAATTTCAGGTGGATGAATATTTCTGAAAATAATCTTGTGAAAAGTTGATTATAAATCCACATACTTGAACATGAATGAATTTAGGGAGTGTAAATAAGACACATATATTTCATATTTTGAAAAATCTGGAGAGTGTGTGTGTGTGTGTATACACACACACACACACACACACACACACACACACAAATTTTAAAATGTAGCAACATATATGCCAATCGAAATTCACCATGAAATATACATCATTCACAGATCCAAAAATATTTAATTTACTTAACAGGGATTTATGTATAATGTTGTTCTCCTAGGAAGCTCACCCATAGGTTCAAATTTCAGTTCCAACAGCATCTAGGAGGAGTGATCTCTTCTCAAAATTTGTATCTGCCAAGTCAGCTACCACACAAAAATATACATGTGATAAAAGGTAGGATTCTTTATGTGCATATAAAAATAGATGTGCTGAATAGGATACAGAGAAAGGGAGACAGGAATTCACATATTTGTTAACTTTAAAAACACATGGAGGATTATTTAAATTAAAAATTGACTAGAATTATAACACCTACCCTTTATCATGCAAAAGGCAAGTCCAAATATATACCATGCCTTCTCTGAACAGCTTCTATTTCTTTTCTGTTAGGATTCTTTTTCTCCATCATATTAGGATTAGTAGTCAGATTCTAGTACAGTATGGGTTAGTGTCAGGGATTCAGTATTTCAAATGGAAAATAGGAAAATGAATCCAATGTGTATGCAAACATATGGTAAACAAAAATCTTTCCACTCTCATCCAGAAAAATGCCTTGACATTACCTTCGCCCCAAGTAAGACACAATAGGAGGAGAAGAATTAGAAAATCTGTTAATACATATCTGGAATGGAAAATGCTCAGGAGTTCACAACCTTGGAGGTGGTAGAGGAGTTTCCAAAAGTAAGGGAAAGGGTAAACACTCCAGAAACATGGAGCTCTGCTGGCCTAAAGACTTCTTGAGAAACTGCCTCTGAGGTTGGGCACTTGAAATATACGTTGTTGTCAGAAGTTTTAGCTTTCTTTGTAGTGAGACCATCAAAGCTGGGTCTTCATCTATGTGACCTGGAGGATGTTGTTTCTTATTTTCCTAATGAATATGTGGCAGCAGTTCTGAATTCTCTCTTTGTAGGTAAAATGTGGCAACATGGGGATAAGTGTCTCCCTGTTTGGACTGTGAACCCAGTTGGTCATCCTCCAGTTTTCGTGGTGTTTCTTGCTGCTGCACTTGGAGTTTGGTATTTGCTTCTTGAAATACAAGGATTTCAACTGGGGCACAGTGCTGGAGGGATTTCTGTCACATGTGGTGTGTCAGGGTCTGCAGATAAATGCACCAACCAGGCTTCTATCGCACATGCTTGCCCCCTTGACCATAGCAACTTGATTCTGAACATTGCCCTGAAAAATCTCCATATAACAAGATGCCTTTACATATAAGGGTCAGCTGGCTGCAGCATGTCAGTCACAAGCCATTTGGAAGCCAATGGCAGATCCACATGGCCCCAAAGCAGATGTTTTATCACACATCTGCACACCACTTCTCTAGGCCCCTACTCAGCAGTCTCCAAATTACTGGCATCTCTGTTCTACACCATTCTCATGAAACCAAGTCAATCAAGGCACTGTCTTGTACACTCATGATCAACAGCAGAAGATCCAAAGTTACTCCAGTGCCATCTGGTCATGGGAATTTCAAAAATGTCATGGTACTTATCTAGCCATTTTTCAAGGACGAAGTTGGAGGTACTGTGGGTTTAAATTCATTCAGGAACCATTAAATGTTGATGAAGTGCATTTCAATGAAAGTTCTGGAGAACTCTCAGAGGAAAGTTTTCCCAAAGAGTGACCAAAAAGTCACATGAAGCCAGGCCCATTGAGGTCTACAATGTGAGGTCCATGTGTGTTTTGACTCTCAACTATGGCTGCCAAGTCTTTCAGAATGAAATCATGTGATATCCTGGCTGAGATTCCCAGTGTTCTGTGGAAAGCCACCCTGGTCCAAGATCTCAGTTTCCAAGAGCGACTCTCATGCATGGCCTCCTAAAATCCCAACACAATTTATGGCAATACTTCTCTGACGTCAGTTCTAGACCTCACTCTCTAAGGGTATCACACCAGAGTTCAAGCCCAGGTGGACACAACCACCACACAAATAACCACAATTAAAACCAAAACACTCCCACAAGGACCTCATCCTCTTCCATATAGACACTAATCATAACCTTTTGCTGGAGTTTTCCATGAGGGGCGCAGCCCAAGACAGTGTTCAAAAGAGCTCCCTTGCCACTTATTTTCCTAAAGTCAGCGTGGCCTGGACACCCATCCTGTGAACCAGGAGTGATCAAATAGGCCTTCTGTTAATACTGCTCTGCTTCTACATTTTGAGGCCTACTGACTCATAGTGATAGATTCTTTATGTGATTTGAAGTCATGAGAAATCTCAAGCACCTATGGGCTAGCCTCTGCAGGGCTTTGAAGAAGTCATTTGACACAAAGGATCACTATTCTCACTTGATGGATATCAGGAACCTGACAGAGGTAGGCTAGAGACTTCATCCATAATGACTGATTTTTTACCATTTTTGTTTTGGATACACACATTGGATCTTTCTTTAGATCCATGAGGTGCTGAGAATCTAAACCACAGGCTCACACAGGGCCAAGAGGCTGAATCAGACACATCCTTATCCTAACCAATTAAACAAAGAGCGACAAGTGATGCAAATGCATTTCCATTTGAAAACAGTTTTCTTCAGTCTTTCCAAATGGGTGGACTGAGGCAAAGACCTCCCGACATTCAGGTCAACAGAACAATATGTAAGCAAAAGGCCAAAAGAAGGGTTTTTCCACTGAGACATTACTGGTCACACTGATATCTGTGTTTTCTGAGATGCTCCCATTTCCTTCAGCTATCCAGTACATGGCCATGTCACAGAGCTTGGAGGGGTACATATCTTGTACACAAATCCATGAGACTATTTTGGAAAGTGGCCAGAATTCAGGAAGAAAACATGAACTTAGGAATTTAGTAGGTGTTGCACATCTATAAGACAAGCCACAGTCCATTAATAAATCGGGCAGGATGAATGCTGGGAAGCTTTCTAATAGACAGGACACATCCTTGATGCATTCTCTTTTCTAATGTCTTCAACCATGGACACAGTGGAATACATAGATAAAGAAACACTCACCTTGTCAAACGACCTATTATAAAGAGTCCACTCCAAATCAAAAAAACCGCCTTTTCCACCTATTCTCAGAACATGAGACAGAACCACAAACTCACACCCACACCCACAAAGGCACCTCCTTTCCCCAAGTAGGTCTGTGACTATACAGAGTGTCCTCTGATTGGTGGGCCATACTATGTTACCCCAAAATGGCCTGTCTTGACTCAGATCTGTTTTCTTTGGCCAACTCTGTGAAGTTGTGAGGATCCAGTGGTGAGCCACTTTCTGCTTTCTCAGGAAGGGACCCTCTTCAGAGCTTTTCTGGCATTTGGCCATCCTCACATTAGTAGGTACCAAGAAAGACTGACTCTGTCCTTGGTAAATCCAAACAAGTGAGACCACTGGGACTGGTACTGTGACTGGCTCTGTGTGCCTGGTTTCCTGGATCCCAAGTTCAGAGATTCCATCACCAAGAAAGTGAGGTAGGTCACTTCCTTCAGGAACTGAATGAGGTCACAGCCTTGGCAACCATTTTGTCCTAACAGATGCTTCCAAGTGTCCCATGATATGGAGGCTGCACCTACTTCCTCTGACATTTTCATAAGTTATAATGGTATATCAACCATAGGTACTGGGGAACAGCTCTCCACAGAGGCTTGGTTTGGTCCATCTTCTCTACATTAAGAAGAGAGATTTTGATTAAGACACAACCCTTTATCCTGACCATGTTTTTTGACATGGAAGATGACTTTTGCCCTCTCAGGTCGTTCATAGCATCCTACATATTCTCCAGGGATTATTTCTGCATGGACCTTTGAGGTTCTCAGCAGGTGGAAGATCCATACATTCCTGTATTGTAATACCAACTCTGTCTCTGCTCTTCTGTAAAGTTAGATTGAGGAACAGTGTATGGTTAGGGTTAATAACATGTTCAATATGGGTTAGGAATCATCCTGCGTGATGAACAATGTTATTGGAAACCTGCAATATTTACATGAAAATATAGGTGAAATATAAGTATGGAAATATAAATCTAGGTAAGATTTGAATCCCAGAAGGGAATTTGGCCCTTGAGTGGGATACTTAGCTTTGAATTATGTTCTGCACATATGTCTCAGATAAATCGATATGCAATGGCATAGATCCTTGTACCTTCGATGATTGAATGTAGAAGAGAGCATCCAGTTAAAAAAGGGATTTTTGCTAGGATTAGGAATATAGTCGGTAGGATTATGAAGAAGATTGAGTATAGAATTTGGACCAAAAGTTCTTTAGCAATAGGGTTTCTTGTAGAGATTGAATATAAATATCAGCACATGTGAAGAGTCAGTCACAATGATGAACTGGGGAAAAAAGTAGGAAAGCAGATGTGAATAGAGATTAGGAAATCAGGCAAATTATAAAATGAGTGAGAGGTTTAGACAGTTTCAACAGGGTGAGATTAAAAATGTAGTGTTAGGAAGAAACACATATGTAATCACCAATAGGATTGACATTTGAGAGCATTAGGCAACCTGGACATGGATGTTTTTAGTAATCCATGTTCACTTTCCATTTAGGCTTTGGGACAGTCATAAGTGTGACCTTTGCATTTTGTGTCCAGAATATTACTGTGATAAAATGTATATGTAGATCAGTTGACATGCATATTTCTTCCACCATTTCTGGGAGCAATATTTTGAAGATATACAAATTATTATTGGGAGTACACAGAGGTGTACCATGTGTCTATCAATATATAGACAATGCATGAATAGATCATACTGTGAATAAATGATATAACTGGTTTCACTTTGAATAATGGATTGAATTGATATCTGAAAGTATACAAGAAATCTTATATTGATGTACAATCATTCATTTCAACCAGTTTTACATCTAATGGTAATATTAGTGTTATGTTTTATCATGACGGGCGTGTCAGTTTTGCTTCAAAGTGATAATGGAAATCGAAAATAATGTGTTTGGAAAGAAGTGTCATAAAAAGAGATGTCAAGAAACATGGAGGAATACATGTGTTCTGAAGCAAGAAGTGATTGAAAGCAAAACAAATGTGTATATATTTGCTAAATTGTGGATGAAATATACATCCTATGATGTGCATTAACTGGAGAAATAGTAATGTACCAGTGTTGAATAAAAATGAACGTCAAAATACACATTATATCACATAGGAATCTTCTTGCATTGATGTTAAACTGGGTCAGGTACTGTATAAATATTAGAATTTATTTTGGTGTTATAATACAATTTATTTTAGCACTAGCATGCCACAGAATGTAGAGGAAAGAGCAATGGATTTTTAGTTATAGCACTAATAATCTAACATTTAATGATTATTTTGGGGAGTCTAGAAATTACATAAGGCTATGCAACATAATTTTTTGTATTTAGCATTTATAAAACCTTGGATACTGGTAATATTTCTCCTTTTTTTATTTTTTCAGTTGTTGATAGACCTTCATTTTATTTATTTGTATGTGGTGCTGAGAATATAACCCACTGCCTCACACATGCTAGACAAGCATGTTAACACTGAGCCACAAACCCAGCCCCTCCACTTTTATCTTTTCATCAAACACTCCTCTCCCTTTTCTTTACTCACTTTCTTCCTCATTTTTCCCCTTCTCTCTCTTCCTTTTTCATTTTCCCACCATATGTATTTTTCTCTCATAGCATTACAAACAGTACTATGCTATGAAATTTACATTTAAAACTGTTTTTTATAGTCATTCTTTTTTCTTGAGAAAATTTAAAAATTATAACCACCTGATAAATATATTACAATACATTTATTATGCATATGTATCTATATTCATGCATATATGTTACATATATTATATATATACATATATATTTAAAAGTACTTTGATTAGCCTGTTAGAAATAATATAGACCAAGTCTTTCTTAATTCTCAAGTCTTCCAGAATTAACATCTTACAGTGAAAATCAAATAAACATATTTAAGTAAACAAGTATCATTCTTATTTATCAATACTGATAATTTAAGGTTTAATATCACATTTAGCTGTAATATGGCATATTAACTCTTTTGAATTAGAGAAATTTTTTTTGAACAACCTATTATTTAAGGACCATATGCACTGACATTTTAAATGGCTTTCTTGTGCTTTCAATTTCTATCAATTGCGTATTAATTGCCAAATACTTATTTTAGTAATTTTCATATTCATAATTGATATAAAGTCAATTGTTTAATTCTTTTTGTAAGTAGTTACTAATTACAGTAGGGACAGTATTAATAATTCTAAATCTTTACAAAATGGTACAAAAATATTTTCATGCAAAATTATGTATAATTGCATGCTCTAAATGTTTGATTGTTGATACATATAATAAAGAGCTTTTGATGAGTCTCTTCCCCAGTAAAACATAAAATGCAAAGATATAGTTGGGTATGTATGTCCAAACAAAGATAAGGAAAAATACACATTATCATCTAGAAACTATTAAATAAAAGATGAAAAGAACAATCCAACACATTGTACCAACTTGTCAGATGAGGTAGTATTCTGGAAGAATAGCCTAAGTCTAGACCTCGTCCATGTCAAAATATTCACAAAAAAATAAAATATGAAAAATATAGGAAATGGTATGAGTTTTTCATGAAGGTAAGTGGATTATCCTTTAATCTCAATTATGTACATTTTTAAAAGCCAGTTTTCTGGAAAAATAAATTTGTGATAGTTACAACTACACAAAACAAAGTTTCTGCTTAGCAAAATGAATGCATCTCAACTCTTTTTTAGATGATTTCTTCCCACTCAATTTTAAACCTTTATTTATTTATTTTTTATTGGTTGTTCAAAACATTACAAAGCTCATCATATATCATCTTTCATACATTTGACTCAATTGGGTTATGAACTCCCAATTTTCCCCAAATATGAGTTGCAGAATCACATCAGTTACACATTCACATTTTTACATAATGTCATATTAGTGACTGTTGTATTCTGCTACATTTCCTATCCCCTACTATCCCCTACTATCCCCCCTCCCATCCCCTCCCATCTTCTTTCTCTACCTCATCTGCTGTTGTTCACTTCTCTCCCTTGCCCCCCCTTTCCCCAATTTTCCCTACCCCATTGTTTGAAGATTCTATCCTTCTTCCATTGCATGCTTTTAGCCCCTTTTTCAAATATAAGAAAGTAGTAATTTTGTGGATTGGTTTCTGTGTCCTCTATTCTGTACCATTGGCCCACCTGCCTATTTTGTTACCAGTACCACGCTGTTTTTGTTACTATTGCTTTTAGTACAGTTTGAACTCTGGTATCACTATACCTCCAGATTCATATTTTCTGCTTAGAGTTGCTTTTGCTATTCTGGGTCTTTTGTTTTTCCATCTTCTAAGATCTTCTTCTCTCTCTCTCTTTAGGGTTCTGTAGTTTTCAGTATATAAAACTTTCACCTCTTTTGTTAGGTTGATTCCCAAGTATCTTATTTTATTTGAGGATATTGTGAATGGAGTGGTTTTCCTCATTTCCATTTCAGAAGTTGTATTGCTGACATACAGGAATGCCTTTCATTTATGCGTGTTGATTATATATTCTGCCACTTTGCTGAATTCATTTATTAACTCTAGCCATTTCATTGTAGACCCTTTCGGGTCTGTTAAATATATTATCATGACATCTGCAAATAGCGATAATTTAAATACTTCTTTTCCTATTTTAATGCCTTTAATTTCTTTTGTCTGTCTAATTGTTCTGGCTAGTATTTCAAGAACTAAATTGAATAGAAGTGGTGATAGAGGGCATCCCTGTCTTGTTCCAGATTTTAGAGGGAATGCCTTCAGTTTTTCCACATTTAGGAAGATGCTAGCCAGAGGTTTAGCATATATAGCTTTTACATTGTTGAGGTAAGTTCCTGTTATCCCTAGTTTTTCTAGTGTTTTGAACATAAAGTGATGCTGAACTTTGTCAAATGCTTTTTCTGCATCTATTGAGATGATCATATGGTTCTTGTCTTTATGTCTATTGATGTGGTGAATGGCATTTATTGATTTCCGTATATTGAACAAGCCTTGCATCCCAGGGATGAATCTTACTTGATCATGGTGCACAATTTTTTTGATATGCTTTTGTATTCGATTCGCCAGGATTTTATTGAGAAGTTTTGCATCGAAGTTCATTAGAGATATTGGTCTGTAGTTTTCTTTCTTTGAAGTGTCTTTGTGTGGTTTCGGGATCAGGGTGATTTATCCTCATAGAATAAATATTGAAAAGCTCCTTCTTTTTGTTTTTCTTGAAATAGCTTGAAAAATATTGGTATTAATTCTTCTTTAAAGGTTTTGTAGACCCCCGCTGTATACCCATCCGGTCCAGGGCTTCTTTTGGTTGGTAGTTTTTGATGGCTTCTTTCATTTCTTCCTTTGTTATTGGTCTCTTTAAATTGTGTGTGTCTTCCTGACTCAATCTGGGCAGATCTTATGACTTAAAAAATTCATCGATATCTTCACTATCTTCTATTTTATTGGAATATAGTGTTTCAAAATACTTTCTAATTATCTTCTGTATTTCTGTAGTGTCTGTTGTGATATTGCCTGTTTCATCCCGTATGTTAGTAATTTGAGTTCTCTCTCTTCTTCTCTTCCTTTGCATGGCTGTGGGCCTGTCAATCTTATTTATTTTTTCAATGAACCAACTTTTAGTTTTATCAATTTTTTAAATTTTTTTGTTTCAATTTTGTTGATTTCTGCTCTAAATTTAATTATTTCTTGTCTTCTACTACATTTGCCGTTGTTTTGCTCTTCCTTTTCTAGGTTTTTGAGGTGTAGTGTAAGTTCATTTATTTGTTGATTTTTTTCTTTTTTTGAGGAAAGAACTCCAAGAAATGAACTTCCCTCTTAAAACTGCTTTCATTGTGTCCCATCGATTCCGGTATGTTGTGTCTGTATTGTCATTTGTCTCGAAGAATTTTTTTTATCTCCTCCTTTATGTCTTCTGTAACCCATTGATCATTCAGTAGCATGTTGTTCATTTTCCATGTGATGTAGAATTTTTCCTTTCTTCTTTCATCATTGATTTCCAGTTTCATTCCATTATTATCAGATATAGTGCATGGTATAATCTCCATGCTTTTATATTTACTAAGAATTGCCCTATGGCATAATATATGGTCTATCTTTGAGTAGGATCCATGTGAAACTGAGAAGAACGTGTATCCACTTGATGATGGCTGATATATTCTATATATGTCGTTTAAGTCTAGGTTACTGATTGTGCTGTTGAGTTTGATATTTTTTTTATTCAGTTCTTGTCTAGAGAATCTGTCTAATGCCGAGAGTGGTGTGTTGAAGTCACCCATAATTATTGTGTTGTAGTCTATTTGACTATTGAACTTGAGGAGAGTTTGTTTTATGAACATTGCAGCTCCATTGCTTGGTGCATACAAATTCATAATTGTTATGTCTTGTTGGTGGATGGTTTCTTTTAACAGAATATAGTGTCCTTCTTAATCCCTTTTGATTAACTTAGGTTTGAAGTTGATTTTATTCCACATGAGTATAGCCACTCCTTCTTGCTTCCGAGGGCCATGTGAGTGGTATGATTTTTCCCAACCTTTTACCTTCAGCCTGTGTATGTCTTTTCCTATCATATGAGTCTCCTTAAGGCAGCATATTGTTGGATTTGTTTTTTTGATCCAGGTTACTAGCCCATTCTCTTGATTGGTGAATTTAGGCGATTAACAATTAAGGTTACAATTGAAATATGATTTGTACTTCCAATCATGTTTATTTATTTATTATGTTTTAGTTTGGCTAGTTTTTACTTTTTTGGTTATTTTCCTCCCCCTTTACTGAGATACCTCCCGCTGTTAGTTTTCGGCACTATTTATCAATTCCTCTTCTTGTAGTATTTTTCTCAAAATGCTTTGCAGTGCTGGTTTTCTGGCTGCGAATTCTTTTAACTTTTGTTTATTGTGAAAGACTTTAATTTCGTTTTCAAATCTGAAACTTAATTTTGCTGGATACAGTATTCTTGATTGGAATCCATCAGTTTTCAGCATTTGAAATACATTTTTCAAGGATCTTCTTGCTTTCAAAGTCTGTTATGAAAAATCAGTAATTAACCTAATTGGTTTTCCCCTGAATGTAATCTGCCTCCTTTCTCTTATAGTGTTTAATATTCTCTCCTTGTTCTGTATGTTGGCTATCTTCATAATTATATGTCTTTGAGTTGGTCTATTATGATTTTGAATTTTTGGAGTCCTGTAGGCTTCCAGGATTTCACAATCTGATCCATCTTTCATCTCTGGGATGTTTTCTAGAATTATTTTATTTAATATGTTCTCCATTCCTTTGGTTTGAATCTCTATGCCTTCTTCTATCCCGATGACTCTCATTTTTTTATGACATCCAATATCTCTTGAATAGATTGCTAGTGGGATTTAAGCCTCTTATCTGTGTTGATTATATTCTTTTCAAGTTGATAAACTTTGTCTTCATTATCTGATATTCTGACTTCTACATGATCTAGTCTATTTGTAATATTCTCGTTTGAGTTTTTAATTTGGTTAATACTTTCCTGCATTTCTAGTATTGCTGTTTGATTTCTTTTAAGATCTCTATCTCCTGGTAAAGCTTGTTGTTTGCCATTTGAGTTTGTTTGTTTAATTCATTTTCAAAATATACTTTTATTGCTTGGACTTGCTGCCTCATGTCTTCTCTAATATTCCTTTCCATCTGAGTTATGTATGCCTTAAGTTCTTTACCTATCCCTGTTTCTGATGCTTCTAGGTCCTCCTGTAGAATTAAGTTTTCCTGCATTGTTTGTACTCCTTTCTTTCCCTTGTTTTTTCATGATGTTCACGTTACTTTCCAGCTCTATTTGATTGCTGTGTTTCTGCTTTATTCTATAGATTTGTTTTGGTGTTGTGTATCTCTGTTGTCTCTCCTTTGTGTTGGTAGACTATGCCTGCTAAAGTGGATTCCACTTGTAAGGAATTCCGAAGGCCGAGCTCCAGTGACGTCACCTCTCTGCTTTGGCGGGCCCAGGCTCCTTGCCGAAATGTTCGAATACGGGGATGGAACTGGACGGTTTCCAGTTGGTTTCAGCTCTAGGTCACTGGTGGGTGGGCAATCAATAGCCACCCAGTGGCGTGGTCAGTCTCCTGCGGGCCGGTGTTCTCCAGACGCCCAGTCACACGGACAGCAGGTGGACTGTCACCTGCGGGTCTGTGTTCTCCAGCTTCCCAGTCACAAGGGCCTGGCCTCTAGTCCCCTGGTTTCTCCTGCTAGTCCTGGTTTCTCCTGCTAGACTAGATTTCCCCTGAGTGATGCTTCTCTGCAGTTCAATCTGTATTCTGGGCCTGTCATTTGTTGGGTGTGGAGGGTGTCTATTGGGAACCCAAACACTCTATTGTTTTGAGGATCAGTCAGACCGGATCTCCGGTTGCACATTTGGCTTGTATTTTAGACCCAATTACCGGATCTCAGTGCTAAAAATCTTTCTTATATGTTTCAGTACACCCCCATTTTGCTGTAAGTTCTTCACAAGATAGTTTTTTGTGGTTCTAACTCGTTATTCACCTGTGCAGTGGCGCGTTACACTGGGTGTGATGCACGCTATTCGTGGCCATCTTGCAATGATGAAATATTATGATTTGTATGCAGCATTTACTGAAGTTAGTTTTCAGTATTAGGAAACAAATATGTATTTCAGGTGAATGAATAATCTGAATTTCTGAGAATAATCTTGTAAAAAGTTGATTATAAATCCACATACATGAATATGAATGATTTTAGGGAGTGCATAATAAGACATATATATTTCATATTTTGAAAAATCTGGAGAGTGATATATATATATATCACACACACACACACACACACAGACTTTAAAAAATAGCAATATATATGCCAATCGAAATTCAAAATTAAATATGTATCCTTCACATATCCAAAAAAATACATTTTACTGAAAATGGATTTATGTATAATGTTGTTCAACTAGGAGGCTCACCCATAGGTTGAAATTTCAGTTCCAAAAGGGTTTAGGAGGAGTGATCTCTTCTCACAATTTGTATCTGCCAAGTCAGCCACCTCAGAAGAAAGTCTGTGTGATACCAGGTAGTATTCTATATGAGCATATAAAAATACATGTGCTGAATAGGCGACAGAGAAAGGGGACAGGAATTCACATATTTGTTAACGTTAAAAACACATGGATAAATATGTCAATAAACATTGACTATATTTATAACTCCAACCCCATATAATGCAAAAGGGAAGTCCAAGTATACACCATGCCTTCTCTGAACTGTTTGTATTTCCATTCTGTTAGGGTTACTATTCTCCATCATATTAGGATTAGTAGTCAGAGTCTAGTAGGTTATGGATTAGTGTCAGAGATTCAGTATTTCGAATAGAAAATAGGAATATAAACCCATTGTGTTTGCAAATATGTGCGATACAAAAATCTTCCCACTCTCATTCAGAACAATGCCTTGACATTACCTTCTCCCCTAATAAGACACAATTAGAGGAGAAGAGTTAGAAAATCTGTGAATACATATATGGAATGGAATATTCTCGGTGTTCACAAGCTTGGAGGTGGTAGAGGAGTTTCCAAAAGTAAGGGACAGGGTAAACACTCCACAAACATGGAGCTCTGCAGGCCTAAAGACTTCTTGAGAAACGGCCTCTGAGTTTGGGCACTTTAAATGTATGTTGTGGTCCGAAGCTTTAGCTTCCTCTATAGTGAGAACATCAAAACTGGTCTGCATCTATGTGACCTGGGGGACATGGTACCTTATTTTCCAATGAACATGAGGCAGCAGTGCTGAATTCTCACTTTGTAGGTAAACTGTGGCAACTGGAGGCTAAGGGTCTCTCTGTGTGGACTGTGAAGCTAATTTATCATGCTCTACTTTTCCTAGTAGAGCACTGGGAGTTTGGTATTTGCTTCAAAAATACAAGGAGCTCAACTTGGTCAGAGTGCTGGAGGGAGTTCTGTCACATGTGGTGTCTCAGGGTCTGCAGGAGAATGCACCAGTCAGGCTTCTATTTCACATTGTTTGCCCCCTTGACCATAGCATCCTGATTCTGAACATTGCCCTGAAACCTCTCCATATAACAAGATGCCTTTACATATAAGGGTCTGCTTGCTGCACCATGTCAGTTACAAGCCATTTGGAAGCCAATGGCAGATCTACATGGCCCCAACGCAGATGTTTTATCACACACCTGCCCACCACTGTTCTAGGCCCGCTACTCAGCAGGCTCCAACTTACTGGCATCTCTGTTCTACACCATTTTCATGAAACGCAGTCAATCAAGGTATACTCATGATCAGCATCAGTCTGGTATACTCATGATCAACAACTGGACATCAAAAGGTTCTCCAGTGCCACCTGGTCATGAAAATTTCAAAAATTCCATGGTATTTCTCTAGCCATTTTTCAAGGATGAAGTTGGAGGCACTATGATTTTCAATTCATTCAGGAACTATTAAATGTTGAGGAAGCTCATTTCAATGAAAGCTCTGGAGAACACTCACAGGCAAGGCTTCCCAAAGGGTGGCCAAAAGGTCACATGAAGCCAGGCCCATTGAGGTCTGCAATGTGAGATCATGTGTGTTTTGCCTCTCAACTATGGCTGCCAAGTCTTTCAGAATAAAATCATGTGATATCCTGGATGAGATTTCTCGTGCCTTGTGGAAAACCTTTCTGGGCACAGATCTCAGTTTCAAAGGGCGACTGTCATTCATGGCCTCCTAAAATCCCAACACAACTCATGGCAATACTTCTCTGAGGTCAGTTCCAGAACTCAGTCTCTAAGGGGAATCACACCAGAGTTCAAGACCAGGTGGAGCCAGTCATCTTTCTCAACCGCCACACAAACGACCAAAATTAAAACCCAAACACTCCCACAAGGCCCTCATCTTCTTCCATATAGATACTCATTATAAACTCTGGCTGAAGGTTTCCATGAGGGATGCAGAACAAGAGAGTGTCCAAAGTTAGCTCCCTTGCCCCTCATTTGCCTAAAGTCGGGGTGGCCTGAACACCTTTCTGTGAACCTGGAGTGATCAAATAGTGTGCCGTTAATACTGCTCTGCTTCTCCAATTTGAGGACGACTGACTGTGGGGTTTAGATTCTTTATGTGAAGTGAAATCATGAGAAAATGCAAGCACCTTTGGGCTTGCCTCTCCTTGGCTTTGACGAATGCATTTGACCCAAAGAATCCCTCTTCTCACTTGATGGAGGTCAGGAACCTTACAGAGGAAGGCGAGAGACTTCATCCGCAATGACTGCTCTTTTGACCATTTTGGTTTTGGATGAACACATGGGATCCATCAGGTGCTGAGAATCTAACCACAGCCTCACACAGGGCCAAGAGGGTGTTTCAGACAAATCCATTTCCAAAGCAATTAAGCAAAGAGCTACAGGTGATGCCCATTCATTTCCATTTGAAAACTTTTTTCTTCAGGCTTCACAAAGAAGTGGCCTGAGGTAAAGACCTTCCTGATATTCAGGGCAACAGAACAATAGGTAAGCAAAAGGCCCAAAGCAGGGTTTCTCCACTGGGACTTTCCTGGTCACACTAGCTACCCACTACATGGCCATATAACAGAGCTTTTAGGTGGTACATATCTTGGACACAAAACCATGAAGCTATTCTGCAGAGTGTTCAGAATTCAGGAAGAAAACAGAAACTTATGAAGATATCAGGTGTTGCCCTTTGATAACAAAAGCCACAGTCCATTTATAAATTGGGCAAGATGAATGCTGGGAAGCTTTCTACTATACAGGACACATCCTTTGATGCATTCTTATTTCTAATGTCTACAGCCACGGACACAGTGGGATACACTGACATAGAAGCACTCGCCTTGTAAAACGACTAACTAGAAACAGTCCACGCCAATCCAAACAAACAGTCTTTCCTACCTATTCTCAGAACATGAGACAAGACCATGAACATACACCCACACCCACAAAGGCACCACCTTTGCCCAAGTAGGTCTGTGACTACCCGAAGTGTCCTCTGAATGGTGGGCCATACTATATTCCCCCAAAATGGCCTGTCCTGTCTCAAATCTGGTCTCCTTGGCCAATTCTGTGAAGTTGTCCGTAGCCATGGGTGAGCCACTACCTGCTTTTTCAGGAAAGGCCCCTCTTCAGAGCTTTTCTGGGATTTGAACATCCTCACATCTGTAGGCACTAAGAAAGACTGACTCTGTCCTTGGTAAATTGAAGCAAGTGAGACCACTGGGCCTGGGACTGCGACTGGCTCTGGGTGCCAGTCTTCCTGGATCCCAAGTTCAGAGAGTTCCATCACCAAGGAAGTGAGGTGAGGTCACTTCCTTCATGAACTGAATGAGGTCACTGCCTTGGCAACAACTTTGTCCAAATAGTTACTTCTAAGGGCCCATGAGATGGAGGCTGTTCCTACTTCCTGTAAAACTTTCAAAAGTTAAAATGGTATATCAACCATAGGCACCTGGGAACACCTGTACACACAGGCTTGGTTTGGTCTATCTTCTCTACATTAAGTTGATAGAGGCTGATACAGACACATCCCTTCATCCTCACGAGGTTGTTTGCCATGGAAGATGACTTTTGCTCTCTCGGGAACTTCACAGCTGCCTACATCTTCTCCAGGGATTATTTCTACATGGACCTTTGATGTTCTCAGCAGGTGGAAGATGCCCTACATTCCTGTATTTAAAGAGAAACTCTGTCCCTCCTCTTCTGTAAAGTTAGATTGAGGGAACAGTGTATATTTAGGGTTAATAACATGTTGGATTTGGGTTAGGAATCTCTCTGCCGGATGAATAATGGTATTGGGAACCTGTGATATTTACAAGAATATATAGGTGGAATATAAGTATTAAAAGAGAAATGTAGGTAAGATATGAAGCCAGAAGGGCATTGGGCCCTTGAGTGGGATACTTAGGTTTGAATTATGTTCTGCACATGTGTCTCAGATGAATTGATATAAAATGGCATAGGACCTTATACCTTGGATGATTGATTGTCGAAGAGAACATCGAGTCAAAAAGTGGTAGTCAGTAGGATTAGTAAGATAGTCAGTAGATTTATAAAGAAGAGTGAGTATAGGATTTGGACCAAAAGTTCTTTAGCAATAGAGTTTCGGGTAGAGAGTGAATGTAAATGTCAGCATATGTGAAGTGTGAGTCACAATGATGAACTAGGGAAAATATGTAGGAAAGCAGATATCAATAGAGATATTAGGAAATCAGGGAAAGTGTAAAGTGAGTGATAGAATTAGACATTTCCAACAGGCTTGAGGTTGAATATATAATCTTAGGAAGAAACAAATATGTAGTCATCAATAGGATTGACATTTGAGAGCATTAGGCAACCAGGACATGGTTGTTTTTGGTAATCCATGCTCACTTTCCATTTAGGCTTTGATACAATCATGAGTTTGACCTTTGCTTTTTTTGTCCAGAATATTACTGTTATAAAATGTATATATAGATAAGGTGACATCAGTATTTCTTCCACCATTTCTGGGAGCAATATTTTGAAGAGGTACAAATTAGTAATGGGGGGACAAATAGGTGTACACTGTGTTTATGAATATAGAGATAATGCATTAATAGACCATACTGTGAATATATAACATAACTGGTTCCAATTTTAAATAATGGATTAAATTGAAATGTGAACATATACAGGAAATTTTATATTGATATGCATACATTCATTCCAACCAGTTTTACATCTAATGGTAATATTAATGTTATAGTTTATCATGAAGAGTGTGTGAGTTTAGCTTCAAAATTGATTATGGAAATCGAAAATAATGTGTTTGGAAAGAAGTCTCATGAAAAGACCAGTCAAGTAACATGGAAGAATTCATGTGTTCTGAAGCAGGAAGTGAAACAAATTCATATAAATTTGCTAACTTGTGGATGAAACATATGTCCTATGATGTGCAAAAACTGAAGAAATAGTAATGTACCAGTGTTGAATTAAAATAAAGGTCAAAATGGACATCAAGTCCCATAGGAATCTACTTGCATTGATGTTAAACTGGTTCTGTTACTGTAGAAATATTACGATTTGTAAGCACCATTGATTGAAGTTAGTTCTCATACTGGGAAACAAATATGTATTTCAGGTGGATGAATATTTCTGAGAATAATCTTGTGAAAAGTGGATTATAAATCCACATACATGAACATGAATGAATTGATGGAGTGTATATAAGAGACATATATTTCATATTTTATAAAATCTGGAGAGTGTATATATATATATGTATATATATATATATATACACAAAATACATTAAAAAGTATCAATATATATGCAAAACGTAATTTATCAGTAATATATATCATCCACAGATGAAAATATATTTATTTTACTGAACATGGATTTATGTATAATATTGTTCTACTGGAGTGAGCTTCCCTGAAATTTTCAGTTCCAACAGCGTTTACGAGGACTGATCTCTTCTCACAACTTGTTTCTGCCCAGTCAGCCAACTCATAAAAATGTACGTGTGAGACCAGGTAGGATTCTATATTTGCATATAAAAATACATGTGCTGAGTAGGCTACATAGAAAGGAAGACAGGAATTCACATATGTGTTAACTTTAAAAACACATGGAGGACTATTTCAATTAAAAATTGAGTAGATTTATAATACCTACCCTTTATCATGCAAAAAGGAAGTCCAACGATACACCATGCCTGCTCTAAACTGCTTGTATTTTCATTCTGTTTGGGTATTTTTCTACATCATATTAGGATTAGTAGTCAGAGTCTAGTAGGGTATGAGTTAGTGTCAAGAATTCAGTATTTCAAATGGAAAATTGTAAAATGGATCAATGTGTATGCAAATGTGTGCTACACAAAAATTTTTCCACTCTCATTCAGAACAATGCCTTGACATTACCTTCACCAGAAGTAAGACACAATTAGAGGAGAAGAGTTAGAAAATCTTTGAATACATATCTGAAATAAAAAATGTTCAGGAGTTCACAACCTTGGAGTTGGTAGAGGAGTTTCCAAAAGTAAGGGACAGTGTAAAATCTCCACAAACATGGAGATTTACCAGCCTAAAGACTTCTGGAGAAACTGCCTCTACGTTGGGCACTTGAAATATATGTTGTTGTCAGGAGTTTTAGCTTCCTTTCTAGTGAGACCATCAAAGCTTGGTCTGCACATCTGTGACCTGGAGGACATGGTTTATAATTCTCCAATGAACATGAAGCAGCAGTGTTGATTTCTCTCTTTGTAGGTAAACTATGGCCACTGGGGGCTAAGTGTCTCCCCATGTAGACTGCTAAGCTATTAGGTCATCCTCCACTTTTCAAAACGTTTCTTGATACTGCACTCGGAGTTTGGTATTTGCTTCATTAAATACAAGGAGTTCAACTGGGACAAAGGGCTGGAGGAAGTACTTTCACGTGTGGTGGGTCAGGGTCTGCAGGAGAATGCACCAACAGGGCTTGTATATCACTTAGGTTGCTCCCTTGACCATAGAAACCTGATTTTGAACATTGCCCTGAAACCTCTCTATATAACCAGATGTCTTTACATACAGGATCTTCTGGCTGCACCATGTCAGTCACAAGCCATTTGGAAGCCAATGGCAGATCCACATCACCCCACCACAGATGTTTTGTCACACACTTGCTCACCACCGCTCTGGGCCCATTACTCAACAGGCTTCAAATGACTGGCATCTCTTTTCTACACCATTTTCATGAAATCCAGTCATCAACGCACTGTCTGGTACACTCATGATCAGCAACTGGACATCCAAATGTTCTCCAGTGCCACCTGGTCAAGGGAATTTCAAAAATTTCATGGTATTTATCTAGCCAATTTTCAAGGATGAAGTTGGAGACACTGTGGGTTTCAATTCATTCAGGAATCATTTAATGGTGAGAAAGCTCATTTCAATGAAAGCTCTGGAGAACTCTCACAGGCAAGGCTTCCCAAAGAGTGGCCAAAAGGTCACATGAAGCCAGGCCCATTGAGGTCTACAATTGAGGTCCATGTGTGTTTTGACTATCAAATATGTCTGCCAAGTTTTTCAGAATAAAATTATGTGATATCCTCCTGAGATTCCCAGTGCTCTGTAGAAAGCGACACTGGGCCTAGATCTCAGTTTCCAAGGGTGACTCTCATGCGTGGCCTCCTAAATCCCAACACAATTCATGGCAATATTTCTCTGAGGTAAGTTCCAGAACTCAGTCTCTAAGGGGAATGACACCATAGTTCAAGCCCAGATGGATCCAGTCATCTCTTTCAACCGCCACACGAATGACCACAATTAAAACCAAAACACTCCCACATGGCCCTCATCTTGTTAAATATAGACACTCATCATAAACTCTGGCTGGAGGTTTCCATGCGGGACGCATCCCAAGACAGTGTCCAAAATATTCTCCCTTGCCTCTCATTTGCGTAAAGTCAGGGTGGCCTGGACACCCTTCTGGTGAACCAGAAGTGATCAAATAGGCCTGCCGTTAATACTGCTCTGCTTCTCCAATTTGAGGCCTATTGACTCTCAGGTATAGATTCTTTATATGATTTGGAGTCACGAGAAAACACAAGCACCTCTGCAGGATTTGAAAAACTCATTTGACCTAAAGGATCCCTGTCTCACTTGATAAAGGTCAGGTACCTAACAGAGGAAGGCAAGAGACTCATCCACAATGACTGATTTTTTGCCATTACGGTTTTGATTGCACACATGGTATCTATCTTTAGATCCATCATGTGCTGAAAATATAAGCCACAACCTCATACAGGGCTAGGAGGCTGATTCAAACACATCCCTTTCCAAAGCAAAGAACCACAAGCTATGCCCATTTATTTCCATTTTAAAACTGTTTTATTCAGGCTTCACAAAGGGGTGGCCTGAGGCAAAGACCTTCCTGACATTTAGTGCAACAGAACAATAGGTAAGCAAATGAACCAAAATATGGTTTCTTCACTGAGCGTTTACTGGTCACAATGATGTCTGAGTTTTCTAAGATGTTCCCATTCCCTATAGCTATCAAGTACATGGCCATGTCACAGAGCTTGGGGGTGGTATGTTTCTTGGACACTAAACTATTTCTTGGACACTAGGCTATTCTGGAGAGTGGCCAGAATTCAGGAAGAAAACAGGAACTTAGGAAGTTAGTAGGTGTTGCCCATCCATAAGAAAAGCCACAGTCCATTCATCAACTAGGCCTGATGAATGCTGGAAAGTTTTCTACTAGACAGGACACATACATTGATACATTCTCTTTTCGAATGTCTACAACCATGGACAGAGTGGGATACACAGACATAGAAGCACTCGCCTAGTCAAACGACTTACTAGAAACAGTCCACTCCAATCCAAACAAACAACCTTTCCTTCCTATTCTCAGAACATGAGACAAAACCACAAACTCACACCCACATCCACAAAGGCACCTCCTTAACTCAAGTAGGTCTGTGACTACCTGGAGTGTCCTCTGAATGGTGGGCCATACTATGTTCCCCTAAAATGGCCTGTCCTGTCTCAGATCTGGTCCCCTTGGCCAACTCTGTGAAGTTGTCAACAGCCAGCGGTGAACCACTACCTGCTTTCTCAGGAAAGGCCCTCTTCAGAGCTCTTCAGGCATTTGACAATCCTCATATCAGTAGGTACCAAGGAAGACTGACTCTGTCCTTGGTAAATCCAAACAAGTGAGACCACTGGGATTGGGACTTGGACTGGCTCTCGGTGCCTGGCTTCCTGGATCCCAAATTCAGAGATTTCCATCACCAGGAAAGTGAGGTGAGGTCACTTCCTTCAGGAACTGAATGAGGTCACTGCCTTGGCAACCACTTTGTCCTACCAGATTCATCCAAGGTTCCCATGAGATGGAGGCTGCCACTACTTCCTGTGACACTTTCACAAGTTAGAATGGTATATCAACCATAGGCACCTGGGAACAGCTCTCCACACAGGCATGGTTTGATCAATCTTCTCTACATTAAGAAAGGAGAGGCTGATTCAGACACATCCTTTAATACTTACCAGGTTGTTTGTCATGGAAGATGACTTTTGCTCTATTAGGTCCTTCATAGCTGCCTGCAACTTCTCCAGGGTATCAGTTCTGCTTGTACCTCTGATGTTCTCAGCAGGTGGAAGAGCCCCTACATTACTGTATTGTAAGACAAACTCTGTCCCGGCTCTTCTGTACAGTTAGTTTGAGGGTACAGTGTATGGTTAGGGTAATAACAGGTTCGATTTAAGTTAGGAATCATACTGAGGAATGAACATTGGTATTGGGAACTCGCAATATTTACGAGAATATATAGGTGAAATATAAGTATGAAATCAGAACTCTAGATAAGATTTGAATCCAAGAAGGGCATTGGGCTGTTGATTGTGATACTTAGCTTTGAATTATATTCTGCACAAATGTCTCAGATAAATTGATATACAATGGCATAGGACCTTGTACCTTGGATGATTGATTGTCAAAGAGAATTTCCAGTCAAAAAGGGATAGTCGGTAGGATTAGGAAGATAGTTGGTAGGTATAGAAAAGAGAGTGAGTATAGGATTTCGAACAAAAGTTCTGTAGCAATAGGGTTTCGGATAGAGAGTGAATGTAAATGTCAGCACATGTGAAGATTCAGTCACAATGATGAACTCAGGAAAATATGTATTAAAGCAGATATCAATAGAGACATTAGGAAATCAGGAAAAGCATAAAGTGAGGGTTAGTATTAGTCATTTTCAACAGGGTTGAGGTTGAATATATAATCTTAGGAGGAAACAAATATGTAGTCACCAATAGGATTGATTTGGGAGCATTAAGCAACCTGGACATGGGTGTTTTTAGAAATCCATTCTCACTTTCCATTTCCTGTTTTTCTGTATGCTTAACAAAACACTGTTGAAACCTTGAGGACTGTTTGCTAATCTTTTTCCCAGAATGTGCTGTCCCCAACTGCCAAACTGAGAATGTACACCCTCACCTGTTTGCACGCAAACCGCCCACTCGCCCTGACCCATCAATAAACTTCCCTCCCTGCCCTCTTCAAGGAAAGTATATAAGCTCTGATTAAGCTGTTCTCATTGCTCTCTGCTCTATTCAAGTGAGCTCTGAGGCCCAGAATGCTAGACTCCCAATAAACCCAGGGTAACTTTTGATGTGGAGGGGACCCCAGTAAACTTTGAAGTGGATACAGGGCCGTATACTTAGTCCTTAAGGCCCCACTGGGCCCTCTATCAAATAAAAGCTCTCTAGTTCAAAGTGCAAACACCAGTAAATATGGGAATTAGACAACTAAGAAAACCATGGACATGAGGAAAGGAAAAAAACATCACTCCTTCTTAATAATCCCAGAATGCCTGGCCCCATTGATGGGCAGAGATCTGCTCAGCAAGCTCCGGGCCAAAACGACTTTTAACCCCGAAGGCCCCAAAATGATATTTCTAAATCCTTTAGTATAAACACCTATATTCACGGCTTTAAATATGTCAGTAGAAGATGAACAGCAACTCTTCACACCCCCCAAGACTGATCAAACAGGCAAGTTAGCCCAGAAATGGATAACAGATTACCCAGATGCCTAGAAAAAAACTGCTGCGTTAGGCCTAGCCATGAAACAACCTCCAAAAACAGTGGAGTTAAAAACCTCAGCCTCCCCAATCAATGTCAAACAATATCCTCTGAGCAAAAAAGCTAAAGATGGGATAAGGCCCCATATTCAGAAATATCTGGCCTTAGGGTCCTAAGGCCTTGTCAATCATCCTAAAACACTCCCCTGCTACCAGTATAAAAAGCCAGGAACCGGGGACTATCCCCCATTCAAGACATAAGAGAGACCTACAACAGAGTGTAGGACATTCACCCCAGTGTACCTAATCCGTACAATCTGCTTATGACTCTGAACCCTGAGAGGAAATGGTATACTGTTCTGGACTTAAAAGATGCTTTCTTTTGCTTGCCTCTGCATAAATATAGTCAGTTGCTGTTTGCTTGCTAGTGGGTAGACCCAGAAACTGGAACGTCTGGTCAACTAACTTGGACTAGACTCCCCAAAAGGGTTGAAAAACTCCCCCACTCTCTTTGATGAAGCCCTCCACAGAGATCTCAACAGCTTCAGAACTACGCACCCTGAAGTCACCCAGCTTCAATACGTGGATGACCTGCTACTGGCAGCCAACACCAAGGATATCTGTGAATCTGTGACCCAAGAAGTATTATATGAGCTTCCTCAACTTGGGTATAGAGCTTCTGCCTAAAAGGCCCAAATTTGCCAGCAAGAAGTAATCTTCCTGGGCTATTCCTTTAGGGGCAGTAAACGATGGCTCACTGAGCCCAGAAATCAAACTGTTGTGAAGATACCACCCCCCTCTAACAGCAGACAACACAGAGAGTTTCTTGGGACTGCTGGGTTTTGCAGGTTAAGGATTCCTGTGTTTGGGTCCTTAACTTCTCATTTATACCGCTGTTAAAGGGAGATGCCTAATTCTAATGGACCCCTGAACACCAGCAAGCTTTTGATAACATCTAAGGACACTGACACTGTACTCCTCAACTTCACTGAGCAAAGCCTGAAATTTCAGAAAGCCCTACACTACGTTGAAAATGTACATCAGTTCACTCACCTTGGTTCAAAGAAATTGCAGGCATTCCTAAAGGATCAAGAACAGAGTTTTCCACTAACCAACTCACAGTGAAAGAAAATAACTGAACAGGTAAAAAAAGCCTGTCGGGTTTGTCAATAGGTTAATGCTTACACTTCCAAGCTTCCTGCAGGAAAGCACCTACGAGGAACCAGACCAGGAAAATTCTGGGAAGTGGACTTTACTGAAATTAAGCAAGCATGGTATGGACTTAAATATCTCCTACTCTTTATAGATATATATCAGAATGGATTGAAGCCTCCCCCCCCCCAAAAAAAAGGCGCAAATGGTGGTCAAGAAGAAGAAGATCCTGAAAGATATTTTTCCAAGGTACGGCCTGCCTAAGGTAATAGGGTCTGATAATGGACCAGCGTTCATGGCCCAGGTAACTCAGGGGTTAGCCAGGACCCTGGGGATTAATTGGAAGTTATATTGTGCTTATAGACCCCAGAGTTCAGGACAGGTAAAAAAATTAAATAGAACCATTAACGAGACCTAAACAAAATTAAGCTTAAAGAGTAGCATAAAAGATTGGACTATGCTCCTGCCTTATGCACTGTTTCATGCAAGAAATACTCCCTCTGTTTCTTTGTGTAAACTCACCCCCTATGAAATTCTCTATGGGGCCCCATCTCCAGTAAGGGACCTAACCCTAACTCAAAGATCTAACGATCCCTTCCACACCACCTTGCTTGACAGACTTAAAGTTCTGGAAGGAACTCAGCAATACCTGTGGAAACAGCTGGCCACTGCCTACCAACCTGCTGAAGAGGGTACTCCACATCTATATCAAGTAAGAGACTTTGTCTACATAAGACGACATCAGGTGTCATCCCTGGAACCCGGCTGGACAGGACCATACCAGGTGCTACTTATAATACCTACAGTGCTAAAGTTAGACGGAATCACTTCCTGGTTCCTAATTCTCATCTCAAGCCTGCGCCCTGTCCAGAATCTGGCTGGAAAATGGAAAAGACTGGTAACATTTTCAAATTGCGTATTCACCATGTAAATAAGACTATAGACTCTCCAATTGGCCACCAGTAGTCTTAACCCTCATCAGCCCGTTCAGCAGCGATGGCTGATCACAAATCCTACTAGACAAGAAGTATGGTCTATCGCACATACAGCCCACTTAGAGACCTGGTGGCCATCTCTCCACCAAGAAATTTGTCAGCTGGCTATACGTCTTTCCTATTGGGAAATCCCTGATGAAGAGGATCCCCAAAAATTCTATTAAATACTTTCTGTACAATAGATAATGGAAACAAACATTATGGATGTAGGGACACGCGAGCCAGATGCAGGTTGGCTAGCCTAGATTACTATGTTTGCCTGGCGGACTACCAAAGCCAAAAACAGCCACGACTGTGTGGGGGAAAAGCCAACTTCTTCTGTAAATAATGGGGATGTGAGGATACAGGGGCTACCTGGTGGAAGCCAAACTCCTCATCAAATTCAGTACACAGCATTGGCCAAATTACCAGTTAGATAAGAAAAACCGATGGCCCCCAGAGGGGTCTCTAGATCCTCAAATTTTGTGTGACCTTTTCAACTTCGACAAGTGCTCAAAAGGGTGGAAGGAAATTCCGCTAAGTGTAGGCCTTTTCCCTCCTATGCTCAAATCCTGAACTATGCTTCTCCAATAGATTCTCACCCGCAGCCTTCTGCCCCAGACTCTCTGCTGTCACTCCCACATCAGCAACCTGATTTCTCAGCTCCAGTTACTAGATCAAAAACCCAAATTTCCGTCAGTTCTCAGACCATTGCCCCCTTGCTGAGCTTGCAGGTACTGAGGTACCTTTCCACCCACTCACTCCTCTCTCCTCCTGTCAGTGCCTGCACCGGGTCCCACCAGGTCCTCTTACCAGCTAACCCAAAGCTCAAACCAGCTAAGGAGTGCCCTCAGACGCCTATGCAAGATGTAATTAAAATGGCCTTTAAAGTTGCTTTGTCATCACTGAAAACAGGTTACTAAGAATTTAAAGTCCCTCACAGGCTTTTTGGGATACTCACTCCCGTCTTCCCCTCTGCTCTACCTGTTCTACTGCTCAAGTTTTGTTGCCAGGATAATCCCAAACCCCTTTCCCATAATTCTTCTATATCTCTTTTTCCTCATTCTCACATCCACGGAGCTGCTCTCATCCCCTGCCTTCCCCGTCTTCCCCTCTGTACCAGGCCCACAGAAAAGTCTTAAATGACCTTCTCCAGAAGTCTTCACCATGGCTGACTTTAAGCCTTTCAGCAACACAGTTCCTATAAAAGAGTTCAATGTAGATAATCTTCCTCTATTCGTGTTGCTCTGTTCTACTTGGCCACTAGCTGGAAAAATCAGCACTCCTAAGCTAGACACCCCCTTACTAGTTTTTAACAAAATATATGAAGAAGGCCTCTGGCCTAGAGCTGGGGCTTCATAGAGATGGCTACATTTCTAAGATAAAGAAGTTACCAACTGGGCTCCATGGTAACAGCTGGCAGGGAGGAAAAAATAAAAGAGGAAAAAAGCTCTCCCCCTCCCAGGTGTCCTTAAGAAGTTAACTTGCCCAGAACAGAGGAAAAAAAACAGAAACAAAAACTGCTTTTTGTGAACTTCTGCAGACTGTGAACTTCTGAGCCCCTTCCCTTACATGCTGGGTACAAAATTCTGAAACAACCTAAACTTGGGGTTCAGGGATTAATTGATTGCAAAAGAAGCAATGCCCTCTAAATCCGAATGCAACCAAATAAGACTGTTTCCCTGTCTTCTGTGCTATCTTAGGTGCCTTGCCTTGTCCGTCTCTACAGCAGTACAATTCTATATACTTAAAAATTGTTTATGTTTTCATAAAATGGTCAACAGATGTGATTAATTATTTAATGGTGCAGATGTTTTCCAGAGTGCTCTATCATGACGCAGGTGCATTTAAATATCAAATAGGGGGGCAAACAACCCGGTTCTGCCAGGAACCTGTATCCCTCACTTTAGTCATCCTATTATGATTAGTAGTTGCTGCAGGGGTGGGCACAGGAACCACTGCCCTGGTCCATGGGACACAACAAATGACCCAATTAGAAGCAGTAATAGACCAAAACTTAAAGATATTAAAAACCTCCTTCACAGCTTTACACGAATCTTTAACCTCTCTCTCTGAAGTTATTTTACAGAACAGTCGAGGGTTGGACCTCCTCTTCATGAGAGAAGGGGCCTTCGTCCTGCATTGAGGGAAGAATGTTGTTTTTATGCCGACCATACTGGAGTTGTAAAAGAATCTATGATTAAATTAAGAAGATTCCTTGAAGAGCATCAACAAGAGAGAGAGGCCCAAAAAAGGTGGTTTGAGTCTTGGTTCACAAAGCCCCCTTGTTAACTACGTTTTTATCAGCCCTGGCCGGTCCATTAATAATCCTCATATTATTGGTAACTGTAGGACCCTGTTTGATCAACCGTGTAGTTTCCTTTCTCCATGCTCAAAGTGGACAAGTTAAACTTATGGTAATCAGAAAACAATATACCACACTAGCAAACATAAAATGTGACACCCCCAATGATCATTTTTATGATTAAAAGTAACCAAAAGAAGAAGTGGGGAATGAAAGGTTAATAAAATAGGTACTTGTCAATTCCAGTTTTTCGGTATGCTTAACAAAACACTGTTGATATCTTGAGAACTGTTTGCTAATCTAGTTCCCTGAAAGTGCTGTACCCAACTGGAAAACTGCAGAATGTACTTCCTCACCCGTTTGGACGCAAACCGCCCACTCGCCCTGACCCATCAATAAACTTTCCTCTCTGCCCTCTCCAAGGAAAGTATATAAGCTCTGCTTAAGCTGTTCTCAGGGCTCTGTGCTCTATTCAAGGGAGCTCTGACCCCAGCATGCTGGACCCCCAGAAATCCTTGGCTGTTGCATGAGACAGTCTCTGGTAGTCTCTTCCTCCGACGCTCGCCTGACCTTTACATTGGTAAAATAATAAGTGTAATCTTTGCTTTTTGTGTCCAGAATATTACTGTGATAAAATGTATATGTAGATAAGGTGACGTGAGTATTTCTTCCACCATTTCTGGGAGCAATATTTTGAAGATGTATAAATTAGTATTGGGGGTACAAATAGGTATATCCTGTGTCTCTGAATATAGAGATAATGCATGAATAGACCATACTGTGAATAAATAATATAATAGGTTCCAAATTTAAATAATGGATTCCATTGATATCTGAAAATATACAGGAAATCTTATATCGATATACATACATTCATTCCAACCACTAATACATCTAATGGTAATATTAAGATTATGGTTTATCATGAAGAGTGTGTGAGTTTTGCTTCAAAAGTGATCATGGAAATTGAAAATAATGTGTTTGGAAAGAAGTCTCATGAAAAGCCCAGTCAAGAATCCTAGAGGAATTCATGTGTTCTGAAGCAGGAAGTGATGAAAGTGAAACAACTGCCTATAAGTTTGCTAACTTGTGGATGGAATATATATCCTATCATGTGCATAAATTGAAGAAATAGTAATGTACCAGTGCTGAATAAAAATGACCGTCAAAATACACATCATGTCCCACTGGAATCTACTTGCATTGATGTTAAACTGGGTCAGTTACTGTAGAAATAATAGTATTTGTATGCAACATAAACTGAAGTTAGTTTTCAGTACTGGAAACAAATATGTATTTCAGGTGGATAAATATTTCTGAGAAAAATCTTGTGAAAAGTTGATTATAAATCCATATACATGAACATGAATGAATTTAGAGAGTGTATATAAGACACATATATTTCTGGAGAGTATATATATATATATATATATATATATATATATATATATATACACACACACACATACACACACACAAAAAAAAACACACACACACAGACATTAAATTAGCAATATATATGCCAATCGAAATTTATCATGATATATATATCATCCACAGATGCAAAAATATTTCTTTTACTGAACATGGATTTATGTATAATGTTGTTCAACTAGGAAGCCCACCTATAGGTTGAATTTTCAGTTCCAAGAGCGTTTAAGAGGAGTGATCACTTCTCACAAATTATATTTGCCAAATCAGCCACCTCACAAGAATGTACATGTGATACCAGGTATGATTCTATATGTGCATTTAAAAGTACATGTGCTAAATAGGATACAGAGAAAGGGAGACAGGAATTCACATATTTGTTAACCTTAAAAACACATGGAGAACTATTTAAATTAAATATTGACTAGATTTATAACACCTACCATTAATCATGCAAAAGACAAGTACAACTATACACTATGATTTCTCCTAACTGCTTGTATTCCTATTCTGTTTGTGTTATTTTTCTCCATCATATTAGGAGTAGTAGTCAGAGTCTAGTAGGGTATGGGTTCGTGTCAGAGATTCAGTATTTTGAATGGAAAATTGTAAAATGAATGCAATGTGGATGTAAATATGTGCTACAAAAAATGTTCACACTCTCATCCAGAACATTGCCTTGACATTGCCTTCGTTCCAAGTAAGACACAATTAGAGGAGAAAAGTTAGAAAATTTGTGAATATATATCAGGAATGAAAAATGCTCAGGAGTTCACAACCTCCGAGGTGGTAGAGGAGTTTTCAAAAGTAAGGGATAGGGTAAACATTTCTCAAACATGGAGCTCTGCTGGTGTAAAGACTTCTTGAGAAACTTTCTCTAGGTTGGGCACTTAAAATATATGTTGTTGTTAGGAGCTTTAGCTTCCTTTGTTGGGAGACCATCAAATCTGGGTGTGCAACAATGTGACCTGGAGGATATTGTTTCTAATTTTCCAATTAACATGAGGCAGCAGTGCTGAATACTCTCTTTGTAGTTTAACTATGGTCACTGGGTTGTAAGTGTCTCCACGTGTGGACTGTGAAGCCATTTGGTCATTCTCCAATTTTTGTGGTGTTTCTCACAGGTGCACTGGGAGTTTGGTATTTGCTTCATGAAATACAAGGAGCTAAACTGGGACACAGTGCTGGAGAGAGTTCTGTCCCATGTGGAGGGTCACGGTCTGCATGAGAATGCACCAACCAGGATTCAATTCCACATAAGTTGCCCCCATTTCCATAGCAACCTGATTCTGAACATTGCCCTGAAACCTCTCTAAATAAAAAATGCCTTTGCATAGAAGGGTCTGCTGGCTGTACCATGTCAGTCACAAGCCTATGGGAAGCCAATGGCAGATCCACATGTCACCACCACACATGTTTTATCACACACCTTCACACCACTGCTCTAGGCCCACTAATGAGCAGGATCCAACTTACTGGCATCACTGTTCTACACAAATTTCATGAAACCCAGTCAATCAAGGCACTGTCTGGTACACTCATCATCAGCAACAGGACATACAAAAGTTCTCCAGTGCCACCTGGTCATGGGAATTTCAAAAATTTTATGGTATTTATCAAGCCATTTGTCAAAGATGAAGTTGGAGGCTCTGGGGGTTTCAATTCATTCAGGAACCATTAAATGTTGAGGAAGCTCATTTCAATGAAAGCTCTAGAGAACACTCACAGGCAAGGCTTCCCAAAGAGTGGCCAAAAGGTCACATGAAGCCAGGCCCATTGAGGTCTACAATGTGAGGTCCATGCGTGCTTTGACTCAACTGTGGCTGCAAAGTCTTTCAGAATAAAATCATGTGATATCCTGGCTGAGATTCCCAGTGCTCTGTGAAAAGCCACTCTGGGCCTAGATCTCAGGTTCCAAGGGCAACTCTCATGCATGGCCTAGTAAAATTCAAACACAATTCATGACGATGCTTCTCTGAGGTCATTTCCAGAACTCAGACTCTAAGGGGAATCACACCAGAGTTAACGCCCAGGTAAACCCAGGCATCTCTTCCAACTGCCACACAACTTACCACAATTCAAAACAAAATTCTCCCACATGGCCCTTATCTTCTTCCATGTAGACACTCATCATAACCTCTGGATGGAGTTTTCCAGGGGGGCACAGACCAAGACAATGTCCAAAATAACCTACATTTCCCCCCATTTGCCTAAAATCAGTGTAGCCTTGAAACCCTGACTGTGAACGAGGAGTGATCAAATAGGTCTGCCATTAATACTGCTTGGCTTCTCCAATTTGAGGCCTACTGACTGTGGGGTTTAGATTCTTTATGTGAATTGGAGTAATGAGAACACCAAAGCGCGTATGGGCTAGCCTCTGCAGGGCTTTGAATAACTCACTTGACCCAAAGGATGCCTATTCTCACTTGATGGATGTCAGGAACCTTAGAAAGGAAGGCGAGAGTCTTCATCCACTATGACAGCTCTTTTGGCTATTTTGGTTCTGTATGCATCCATGGGATCTTTCTTTAGATCCATCAGGTGCTGAGAATCTAAGCCACAGCCTCACACAGGGCCAAGAGGCTGATTCAGACCCATCCCTTTCCAAAGCAATTAAGCAAAGAGCCCTAGGTGATGCCCATTCATTTCCATTTGAAAACTGTATTCTTCAGGCTTCACAAATTGGTGGCCTGAGGCAAAGAACTTCGTGACATTCATAGCAACAGAATAATAGGTAAGCCAAAGGCCCAAAGCAGGGTTTCTCCACTGAGATTTAGTGGTCACACATATATCTCATTTTTCTGAGATGCTCACAATTCACTTGAGCTATCCAGTACATGGCCATGTCACAGAGCTTGGAGGTGGTACATACCTTAGAGACAAAACCATGAGACTATTCTGGAGAGGGGCCAAAATTCTGGAAGAAAACTGGAACTTAGGAAGATTGCAGGTGTTACCCATTGATAAGGCAATCTGAACTCCATTCATAAATTGGGCAGGATGAATGCTGGGAAGCTTTCTACTAGACAGGACACATCCATTGATGCATTCTTTTTTCTAATGAGTACAACCACGGACACAGTGAGGGAAACAGACATAGAAACACTCGCCTTGTCAAATGACTTACAATAAACAGTTCATTCCACACCAAATAAAGCGCCTTGCCTACCTATTCTCAGAACATGTGACAAAACCACAAACCAACATCCACAAAGGCAGCTCCTTCCCCCAAGAAGATCTGTTACTATCCGGAGTGTCCTCTGACTGGTGGGCCATATTATTTTCCCCCGAAATGCCCTGAAATGTCTCAGATCTGGTCTCCTTGGCCAACTCTGTGAAGGTGTCAGGACCCAGAGGTGAGCCACTACCTGCTTTCTCAGGAAAGGCCCCTCTTCAGAGCTTTCCTGGCATTTTGCAATCCTCACATCAGTAGGTACCAAGAAAGACTTACTCTGTCCTTGGTAAATCCAAACAAGTGAGACCACTGGGACTGGGACTGGGACTGACTCTGGGTGCCTGGCTTCATGAATCTCAAGTTCTGAGATTTCCTTCACTAAGGAAGTGATGTGAGGTCACTTCCTTCAGGAACTGAATGAGGTCACTGCCTTGGCAACAACTTTGTCCTACCAGTGGCTTCCAAGTCTCACATGAGAAGGAGGCTGCCCCTACTTCCTGTGACACTTTCACAAGTTAGAATGGTGTAGCAACCATAGGCACCCGGGAACAGCTACCCACACAGACCTGGTTTGGTCCATCTTCTCTATATTAAGAAGAGAGAGGCTGATTCAGACAGAACCCTTCATCCTGACCAGGTTGTTTGCCATTCAACATGACTTTTGCTCTCTCAGGTCTTTCATAGCTGCGTATATATTCTCCAGTGATCATTTCTGCATGGAACTTTGAGGGTCTCAGTAGGTGGAAGACCCCCTACATTTCTTTACTGTAAGACCAACTCTGTCCCTTCCCTCTGTAAATTTAGATTGAGGGAACAGTGTATGGTTAGGGTTAACAACATTTTTTATTTGTGTTAGGAATCATTCTGCTGGATGAATAATGACATTGGGAACCTGAAATATTTATAAGAATATGTATTTGATATATAAGTATGAAAAGAGAAATCTAGGTAAGATTTGAAGCCAGGAAGGGCATTGGGCCCTTGATTATGATATTTAGCTTTGAATTACATTCTGCATTGTGGTCGCAGGTAAATCTACATACAATGGAATAAAACCTAGTACCTCAGATGCCTGAATGTCGAAGAGAACATCCAGTCAAAAAGGGATAGTCAGTAGGATTAGGAAGATAGTAGGTTTAGGTTGAAGAGTGAGTCTTTGAGTTGGAACAATAGTTCTTTAGCAATAGGGTTTCGTTTAGAGAGTGAATGAAAATGTCAGCACATATGAAGAGTCAGTCACAATGATGAACTGGGGAAAATATGTAGGAAAGCAGATATAAAATAGAGACATTAGGAAATCAGGCAAAGTATAAAGTGAGTAACAGGATTAGACATTTTCAACAGGGTTGAGGTTGAATATATGATATTAGGAGAAACAAATATGTAGTCACCAATAGGATTGAAATTTGAGAGCATTAGGCGACCTGGACATGGATGTTTTTAGTAATATATATTCACTTTCAATTTAGGCTTTGGTACAATCATAAGTGTTACCTTTACATTTGTGTCCAGAATATTACTGTGATAAAATGTATTTGTAGATCAGGTGACATGAGTATTTCTTCCACCATTATGGGGAGCAATATTTTTAAAACCTATAAATTAGTATTGGGGAAAAAAAAAGGTGTACGCTGTTTTGATGAATATAGAGATGATGAATGAATAGAACATACTGTGAATAAATAATATAACTGGACCCAACATTAGAAATTGGCATTGGAATAAATTGATATCTGAAAATATACAGGAAATCTTATATTGATATTGGCATACATACATTCATTACAACCAGTTGTACATCTAATGGTAATATTAGTGTTACGGTTGATCATGAAGAGTGTGTGAGTTTTGATTCAAAATTGATTATGCAAATCGAAAATAATGTGTTTGCAAAGAAGTCTCATAAAAGACCAGTCAAGAAACATGGAGGAATACATGTGTTCTGAAGCAGGAAGTGATTGAAAGTGAATCAAATGTTTTAAATTTTGAAATTTTGGATGAAATATTTATCCTATGATGTGCATAAACTGAAGAAATAGTACTGTACCAGTGTTGAATAAAAATGAATGTCAAAATACACATCATGTCCCAAAGGAATCTACTTGCATTGATATTAACCTTGGTAAGTTACTGCAGAAATATTAGGATTTGTATGAACCTTTCATTGAAGTTAGTTTTCAGTACTAGGAAACAAATATGTGTTTCAGGGGGATGAATATTTCTGAGAATAATCTTGTGAAAATTTGATTATAAATCCACATACATGAATATGAATCTATTTAGGGAGTGTATAATAAGACACATATATTTCATATTTTAAAAAATCTGGAGATTATATATATATATATATATATATATATATATATATATATATATACACACAAAACACACACAGACATTAAAGAGTAGCAGTATATATGCCAATCGAAATTCATGGTGAAATATATATCCTCCACTTATCCAAAAATATTAATTTTACTGAACATGGATTTATGAATAATGTTGTTCAACTAGGAAGATCACCCATAGGTTGAATCTTAAGATCCAACAGCATTTAGGAGGAGTTATCTCTTCTCATAATTTTTATCTTCCACGTCAGCCTCCAAACAAGTATGTACATGTGATACCAGCTAGGATTCTACATGTGCATATAAAAATACATTTGAGAATAGGCTACAAAGAAAGGGAGATAGAAATTCACATATTTGTTAACTTTAAAAACACATGGAGAACTATTTCAATTAAAAATTATCTAGATTTATAACACCTACCCTACATTATGCAAAAGGCAAGTCCAACTATACACCATGCCTTCTCTGTACTGCTTGTATTTCTTTTTTGTTTGGGTTATTTTTCTCCATCATATTAGGATTAGTAGTCAGAGTCTAGTAGGGTATGGGTTCGTGTCAGGAATCCAGTATTTTGAATGGGAAATTGGAAAATGAATCCAATGTGTATGCAAATATGTGCTACACAAAAATCTTCCCACTCTCATCCACAACAATGCCTTGACATTACCTTCACCCCAGGTAAGACACAATTAGAGGAGAAGAGTTAGAAAATCTGTGAATGCAAATCTGGAATGGAATATGCTCAGGAGTTCACAACCTTGGAGGTGGTAGAGCAGTTTCCAAAAGTAAGGGACATGGTAAACACTCCACAAACATGGAGCTCTGCTGGCCTAAAGACTTCTTGAGAAACTGCCTCTGAAGCTGGGCACTTGAAATATATGTTGTATTAAGGAGTTTTAGCTTCTTTTGTAGTGAGACCATCAAAGCTGGGTCTGCATCTATATGACCTGGAGAACATGGATTCTTATTTTCCAATGAATCTGAGGCAGCAGTGCTGAATTTTCTCTTTGTAGGTAAAGTGTGGCCACTGGAGGCTAAGTTTCACCCCGTGTGGACTGTGAAGCCATTTGGTCCTCCTCAAATTTTTGTGGTGGTTCTTGCTGCTGCACTGGGGCTTTGGTATTTGCTTCACAGAATACAACAAGTTCAACTGGGACACAGTGCTAGAGGGAGTTCTGTCACGTGTGGTGGGTTAGGGTCTGCAGGAGAATGAAACAACCAGGCTTCTTTCCCACATAGCTTGCACCCTTGACCATATCAACCTGATTCTGATCATTACCCTGAAAGCTCTCCAAATAAAAAGATGCCTTTACAAATAAGGGTCTGCTGGCTGCACCATGTCAGTCACAAGCCATTTGGAAGCAAATGGGCAAATCACATGGACCCACCACAGATGTTTTATCACACACGTGGCCACCACTGCTCTAGGCCCACTACTCAGCAGGCTCCAACTTACTAGCATCTCTGTTCTACATTATTTTTATAAATTCCAGTCAATCAAGGCACTCTCTGGTATACTCATGATCAGCAACAGGACATCCAAAGATTCTCCAGTGCCACCTGGTCATGGGAATTTAAAAAATGTCATGGTATTTATCTAGCCATTTTTCAAGGATGTAGTTGATAGGCACTGTGGCTTTCAAGAACCATTAAATCTTTAGGAAGCTCATTTCAGTGAAACTCTGGAGAACTCTCATAGGCAACACTTCCCAAAGAGTGGCCAAAAGGTTACATAAAGCCAGGCCTATTGAAGTCTACAATGTGAGTTCCATGTGTGTTTTGACTCTCAAGTATGGCTGCCAAGTCTTTAAGAATAAAATCATGGGATAATTTGGCTGAGATTCCCAGTGCTCTGTGGAAAGCCAACCTGGACCTTGATCTAAGTTTATAAGGGCGACTCTCATGCATGGCTTCCTAAAATCCCAACTCAATTCATGGCAATACTTCTCTGAGGTCACTTCCAGAACTCAGTCTCTAAGGGGATTCACACCAGAGTTCAAACCCAGGTGGACCCAGTCATCTCTTCCAACTGCTACACAGATGACCACAATTAAAACCAAAATACTCCCACAAGGCTCTCATCTTCTTCCATATAGACACTCATCATAACCTCTAGCTGGAGGTTTCTATGAGGAGAGCAGGACAAGACAGTGTCCAAAATACGCACTCTTGCTCGTCATTTCCATAAAGTCAGAGTGGCCTGGACACCCCTCCTGTGAACCAGAAGTGATCAAAAAGGCCTACCATTAATACTGCTCAGCTTCTTCAATTTGAAGCCTACTGACTGTGGGGTTTAGATTCTTTATGTGCATTGGGGTCATGAGAAAACCCGAGCACCTATTGGCTAGCCTCTGCAGAGCTTTGAAGAAGTCATTTGACCCAAAGGATTCCTATTCTCACTTGATGGAGGTCAGGAACCTTACAGAAGAAGGCAAGAGATTTTATCCACAATGACTGCTCTTTTGGCAATTTTGGTTTTGGATGCACACATGGCATCTTTCTTTAGATCCATCAGGTGCTGAGAATGCAAGCCACAGCCTCACACATAGCCAACAGACTGGCTCAGACACATCCCTTTCAAAAGCAATTACCCAAAGATAGACAGGTGATGCTCATTCATTTCCATTAGAAAACTGTTTTATTCAGGTTTCACAAAGTGGTGCCTTAGGCAACGACCTTCCTGACATTCAGTGCTACAGAACAATAGGTAAGCAAAGGCCCAAAGCAGGGATTCTCCACTGAGACTTTCATGGTCACACAGATATCTGAGTTTTCTGAGATTCTCGCCATTCCCTTCAGCTATCCTGTACACGGCCATGTCACAGAGCTTGGAGGTGCTACATATCTTGGTCACAAAACCATGAGTCTATTCTGGAGAGTGGCCAGAATTCAGGAAGAAAACAGAAACTTAGGAAGACAGCAGGTCTTGCCCAAGAATAAGGCAAGCCTCCGTCCTTCATAAATTGGGCAGGATGAATGTGGGGCAGCTTTCTCCTAGACAGGACACATCCATTGATGCATTTTCTTTTGTAATGTCTACAACCACGGACACAGTTGGATACACTGACATAGAAACACTTGCTTTGTCAAATGACTTACTAGAAACAGTCCACTCTAAACCAAAGAAACCGCCTTTCCTACCTATTCTCAGAGCATGAGACAAAACCACATACACACACTTATTCCCACAAAGGCACCTTTTTCCCCCAAGAGGGTCTGTGACTATCCAGAGTGTCCTCTGCCTTGTGGGCCATACTATGTTCCCCTGAAATGGCTTCTCTATTCTCAAATCTGGACTCCTTGGCCCACTCTGTGAAGTTGTCAGGAGCCAGCGGTGAGCCAATACCTGCTTTCTCAGGAAAGACCCCAATTCAGATCTTTCCTGGCATTTGGCCATTCTCACAACTGTAGGTACCAAGAAAGATTGACTCTCTCCTTGATAAATCCAAACAAGTGAGACCTCTGTGACTGTTATTGGGCCTGACTCTGGGTGCCTGTTTTCAGGGATCCCAAGTTCAGAGAGTTCCATCACCAAGAAAGTGAGGTAGGTCACTTCCTTCATGAAGTGAATGAGCTCACAGCCTTGGCAACCACTTTGTCCTAACAGTTGCTTCCAAGGGTCCCATGAGATGGAGGCTGCCCCTACTTCCTGTGACACTTTCACAAGTTAGAATGGTATATCAACCATTGGTACCGGGGGAAAGATCTCCACACCGGCCTGGTTTGGTTCATTTGCTCTATATTAAAAAGAGAGAGGCTTATTCAGACACATCCCTTCATACTGACCAGGTTGTTTGCCATGGAAGCTGACTTTTGCTCTCTCAGGTCCTTCATAGCAGTCTACATCTTCTTCGGGGATTATTTCTGCATGGATCTTTGATATTCTCAGCATGTGGAAGATCCCCTACATTCCTCTTTTGTAAGACCAACTCTGTCCCTGCACTGCTCTAAAGTTAGATTGAGGGAACAGTGTATGGTTAGGGTTAATAATATGTTCAATTTTGGTTAGCACTCATTCTGCTGGATGAATAATGGTATTGGGAACCTGTGATATTTACAAGAATATATAGGTGAAATATAAGTATGGAAACAGAAATCTAGGGAAGATTTGAAGCCAAGTAGGGCATTGGGCCCTTGAGTGGGATACTTAGCTTTGAATTATATTCTGCACAGATGTCTCAGATAAGTCAATATACAATGAAATTGGATCTTGTACCTCGGATGATTGAATAACAAAGAGAACATCTAGTAAAAAAGGAATAGTCCGTAAGATTACCAAGATAGTCAGCAGGTTTATAAAGAAAAGTGAGTATAGGATTTGGACCAAAAGTTCTTTACAAATAGGGTTTCAGGTAGAGAGTGAATGTAAATGTCAGCACATGTGAAGAGTCAGTCACAATGATGAACAGGGGAAAATATGTAGGAAAGCAGACATAAATAGAGACATTAGGAAATCAGCAAAAGTATAAAGTGTATAATTGGTTTAGACATTTTCAACAGGGTTGAGTTTGAATATATAATCTTAGGAAGAAACAAATATGATGTCACAAATAGGATTGAATTCGAGAGCATTTGGTAACCAGGAGTTGGATGTTTTTTTGTAATCCATGTTCACTTTCCATTTAGGCTTTTTTAAAATCATAAGTGTGACCATTGCATTTTGTGTCCAGAATATTATTGTGAGAAAATGTATGTGTAGATCAGGTGACATGAATATTTCTTCCACCGTTTCTGGAACAATGTTTTGTAGACGTATAATTTAGTATTTGGGGTACAAATAGGTGTACCCTGTGTCTATGAATATGCAGATTTTGCATGAATAGACCATACTGTGTATAAATAATATAACTGGTTCCACTTTAAATAATGGATTGAATTGATATCTGAAAATATAAAAGAAATATCATATTGATATGCAATCATTCATTCCAACCACTTATACATCTAATGGTAATATTAGTGTTATATTTTATCCTGAAAAGTGTGTGAGTTTTGCTTCAAAAGTGATAATGGAAATCAAAAATAATGTGTTTGGAAAGAAGTCTCATGAAAAGAATAGTCAAGAAACCTGGAGGAATTCATGTGTTCTGAAGCAGGAAGTGATTGAACGTGAAACACATGCATATAAATTTGCGAACTTTTGAATGAAATATATACAGTATGATGTGCCTAATCTGCAGAAATAGTAATGTAGCAGTGTTGAATAAAAATGAACATCAAAATACACATCATGTCCCCTAGGAATCTACTTGCATTGATATTAATCTGGGTCAGTTACTGTAGAAATATTAGGATTTTTTTGCACCATTTACTGAAGTTAGTTTTCAGTACTAGGAAACAAATATGTATTTCAGGTGGATGAATATTTCTGAGAATAATCTTGTGAAAACTTGATTTTAAATCGATATAAATCACAAAACATTATAAACACAAAACACACACAGACATTAAAATGTAGCATAGTATATGCCAATTGAAATTCATCTTGAAATATATATCATCCACTGATTCAAAACTATTTGTTTAATGAACTTTGATTTATGAATAATGTTGTTCAACTAGGAAGCTCCCCCATAGTTTGAATTTTCTGTTCCAACAGTGTTTAGGAGGAGTGACCTCCTAAATGTGTATGCAAATATGTGCTACACAAAAATCTTTCCACTCTCATCCAGAACAATGACTTGATATTACCTTCGCCCCAATTAAAACACAATTGGAATAGAAGAGTTAGAAAATCTGTGAATACGTATCTGGATTGTAAAATGCTCGGGAGTTCACAACATTGGAGTTTGTAGAGGAGTTTCCAAAAGTAAGGGAGAGGCTTGATTGACCCAACCTGATTTTTTATTAAAATTGGGAACCATCTTGCCACAAAGCCGTGAAAAGATAATTTTGGCTTTACTCTAAATTACTGCAAATTCTGAACCTGCTTGGAATGCCTGCCCGTGCCTTGAACTCATCCACACCTGGCTCTCTGACAAGATAACAGTGCTTTCTGAAACTTTAGTGACATCTCATAAATATTGGCCTTCCCTGGCCAAACAACGACCCTCTCTGAGGCTCTAATGGTCCTCATTATTTCTGATGTTGGGGCCAGCAAAAAAAATGTAAACTACCATTAGTGTGATGCTTTCAAAGTTTTGTTATCTGTTACCCCCGTTTGTGTAACTTTCTGGGCTATATAGCTGGACTGTAGGAAAAGTGGGGTTGCTGTCTTCTTCCTGCCATTTTGGGAAGGAGAGGCAGCCCAGCCTGTTGAAATAATAAGCTTGCCTTAATTTGATTTTAATTGGAGTCAGTGGTCTTTTCTTGCATCCTATTCCAAAATTTTGGAGTTCCCCAGCGAGATGACCCTGCCCGAGCAGATCACAAAACCAGACTGCTGAAAATTCTGAAGCTGGCCTTCCCTCCAGGGCACTGGGCTGGAGGACCACTCTAGGGTGTGCACAACTTGAGATGTTCCAAGGCCTTGGAGTGAGCCGTCAGTCTGGGGAGCACTGCAGTGAACCACCACACTAAAACTATTATCAAGCCCCTGGTGGAGGAGGCCTCCATAGGTAAGTGGCGCCTTTATAACATCTGATATCTGGTTAAGGGAGATCTCTTCTGATGACAGAGAGGTGGCCTGGTGAGGCTCACATACACTCCTGTCCAGGACAGTAATGAGAATCATGCTGTCCTCTGTTCTGTTCTGTAGGGAATTCCTCTGGAAGGGTAGAGAGGTGCCGATGGGCACACACGTGCTCCTACCCTGGAGCTTTAGCAAGATGTTGCATTGCTCCTCTGTTTTTCTGTTTCAGCACCAGGATTCTGTTTTTCTGTGTTTTGTTCTGTGGTCTATATGTTTTTTGTTGTTTGTTTTTGGGCGTTTTTTGTTTGATTTCTGTGGTAAAATCTTAAGGATATTGGACGTAAAAAAGGGTAACAAAGCAAGTAAGCCTGACACCATTTGGACTGTGTTTTAAGGAACTGTGATGAACTTTACCCACCTTTGTTAAGCAGGATGAAAGAAGCCCCTAGCTGGCTGCCTGGAGCACACCCACTGCACAGGGCAATGCCTGCTGGGGAACGAAGAACTGAGTATATCCCAGGTTAACAAGTGAAACTCTTTAAAATCCCTTGTCCCTCCAGATCATGAGAGTCACAACATTTTGGCAGAGTCCCCTTGTTTTTCCTTTGTTAGCAAAGCAATAAACCTCCATTTTCTTTTTCTCAAAACCCTGTCCTCATTATTAAATTGGCATTAATTTGCTTCAAGGTCAGAAACCGAACTTTAAGTTACAAATTTTGATACCCGCCCCCGTCCCAGAACTTTTTGAGAGCTGACGACTGAAATGTTAGGAGATGGAGCATGCTTGGAGTGGACCCGAAACAGAAGAGCTAATCCTGTAAGTAAAAGGAGGGACTGAGGGACCCCAGCAACTGCCAAAGCCCTGTTGCTTCAGGGAATTCCCTCCTTCCTTTCCTGCACTGTAAGCATTATGCCACCTCTGTCTTCTTTTATAAGAGAAAAATAAAAAGGGGACACTAAATGCAGTAAAGTCACCATGGAGACCCTTGATTTTACATTTCAGGTAGCTTCTCTGTGAAATCATCTTGTCCCCTTGTGGGGACATTTGTGGTGCCACTGGTGTAGGAGATTTTTCTCTTATCTGCTCTGTTTTAAAGGCTTCTGGCTGTCAGCCATATTCTGGAGTTCCTTTCTGTCTGTCCTGTGCCTTTGTTTCTGGCCCTTTAAGACATGTGCAATAATGTGTTTATATTATAAATTGTTTCTTGAGAATGATCTTAGCTAAATGTGTGTCCAAATGATGATGTTTTATTGTAACAATCTGGTATCTGAATGCGTTTTTTGAAGCATTGCACAATCTTGAGGTTAAAAGTCGGGTTTAGGTAATTGTTTAGTTTATGATTTCAGATAATTCATGCCAGAGAACTTAAATACTTAGGATGGAAAACTAAAGAACTCTACTTCCAAGTTGGCAAGTAACTTCCCAATCATACAGTCTTTTTTTCACCAATTTTGAATTGGGTAGCCTGGGAAAATGTCACTGGGTTTACCAGTGCATTAATTTGGACAAGGATAGTAAATCATAGTATGGTATCTGTTGACAAAACAAGATGTAAAGATATAAAATTTTGTGAATTGTATCTTAAACTTGAATCATAATTTTCAACATCCTAACCAGAAAATTATGGTTAAAATGCCTTAGGCCTGAGGTGTCTGCTCAGAATAGCAGTTTTTTCCTGCTCCTTCCAGACCTCAGCCAGAACTTCTGTTGGAATGCAAATGAAAGTCTCCTGTAAGCTCAGTAGAAGACTGATCTGAGGCCTAAGGGGAAAAAATGGTAAATTGTTTGGTATTTACTAATTACCGGCCAGTCATTTTTTCTAGGACTCATAATTTTTTCTTAGATTCTTTTTTTTTTTGAGTTCATGATTTTTATCCTACAGACCTAGGTTAATATTTTTCTTATCAGTTTTATCTTTGACCAACTGTGGAGTTTTAAAAACATTGCAATGGTGATTTCACGTGTGAAAAGCTACAAGGCCTTCACTATTATTATGTGTGCACACTTTTGTTATGTGTTGTATGTATATATATATATATATATATATATATATATATATATATATATATATACATATGTCCGTATATCATTCATATGATACACAAATTAACATATATAAGGAGCACTCATATAAAAAAGCGCTCATAAAAACAAATTTTAAAAAGTGGGCCACAGATCTTTAATTCACGTGGTTTAAATGTTTCAATTTAGATTGGATAAACAGATAAATATAAATGTCTTCAAATTTATGCCTTTAAGTTTTTCTAGGTGTTCAAAAATCTAATAAAATATTATTGTCTACCAAAGGTCTATATGGCTTTGTTCTAGGACTTTTCCTTCAACCAAAAAAATGGTTTACACTGTTCAATACTAAAGTCTGTGTAAGATTGTAAAAATTAGTCATGTGTTAAAGAGACAAAAAATTTTTAAAACATAAGTTTACTCATAACATTGTGTTTATTAAGTTTTATTTTTTCCAGAGCAAGCAACCATAAAAATTAAACAACTGTTTAAAACAGAACTGTTATTTTAGAGCACTGTACTGCCATTTCTTTAAAAGCTAAACTTGGTTAATGTAGAAACATCAATGTAACTGTGATGCTATTAATGTGCTAATATCTTCCAGTTATACAACTCTATAAGGTAGAAACTTTAAAAGAGCATTATATCAAGCTGGTGTTCTGAAGTTGTATGGTAAATAAAATATGTATTGGGGATTTATTTACCTGTTATCAATAAGATATGTAAAGTTTTATGTTACACTTTACATTGTGGAACAATTTAAATGTATTTTTAAATTAATGAGAGCCTAATCTATTTAAATGTTAAAAACATTCAGCCATTCTTTAATTCATGTTTTAAAAGTGATATTATATGGTGTTAGCTAATGTTCATGTGACCTCAAACAATTTATGTAAACTTTGTAAAAGGATATTTAAAAAACAAAGATCAGCTTTAGAACTAAAACACTTAAGATTTATAAAGAGCCCTCTCTTACCTGAGATAAGGCTCTGTGTCCCATCTTACTACATGTGAGAATGACTACGAAAGCAGTAGGTCAGATTTTATTTCATTTAAAGTTATGTTCAAAAGTTTTGTTTTTTCTTTTTTTTTTCTCTCTCAAGTTTACTAGGATCTCAAACAGGGAATATAAAGTATAACTCACCCAAAAAATTCAGGGTAGCATTACATTAACTAAGTATTTTTACTCTTGTTAAAAAATTTTATTTTTTAATTTGCTTATAAGTGATCTAAAGATTCCCTGTTGGTGTTTTACAGATGTGTTGCTTTAAGAACCCATCATGGGTTTAATTTAAGATAATAAGTCATCAACTACAAGACACACAGAATAATACAGACCCCAAATAATAAAAAGATAAATAATTATTAAGTTATAGACATTAAAGCCCAGTACTCTTAATAAAAGGCTGTTAAAATTTATTTGCTGGATGTTTTAGATTAGGATTTAAAAATTAAAGTTAAATTAAAAGGGCCAAGAAAACCAATATTTGGCTCTTGCCTTCTGAGTCAGTCTGAATCCAGGAAACAGGGGACTTCTCTAAGAGCTTTGCAACTCTGGGCCACAAAACCTCCCCATCAGGGAGATTAATGAGATCATTGCAGAACAGAAAGCATATCAGTGCATTTTCCACTAAGAGGAGAGTCATCAGAGAAGGAAGACATCCCTGATGCTTTGAGGGAAGCCACATGTTCAAGCAAGACCTGGACCCACCTAGCGCAAATGGCACTAGCAGAACTGAGAAGCTGCTCTCAAGTTTCCCCAGGAATGACTCCCATGAAAGCTCAGCTGACTGTTAACAATAGATAGAAACAAAAGTCAGTTTGACTGCTTCATCTCAAACACTTAGCAAAGACAGTTGAAAGCAAAATACAGCCATTCCTGGTCATTTAAATAATAATAATAATAATAATAATAATAATAATAATAATAATAATAATAATAATATTTTAATGTATACACTTTATGTTAGCCTCCCAAAATAAGTAAGACTGGAGGCTACAAAGAAGGATTCTCAGACAGGAATGCCTGATAACTATAAAAATAGGCTATCAAGAGGAGCTGCCAGAGGCAGAAGTTTTTAGTTTAAGACCTACAGATATTTCTAACCTACACAGGTAGATTTGGTGTTTGCTAGTACGATTATCCAGCCCTGAGTAACAGAATTAAATATTTCTCTATTAGACACAGAGGTCATACTAGTAAAAGGATTTTGCAAGATCAGATGATGTTAAATTATTAAACTGTATCCTATGGGTGGGACAACTGTAACACTAAAATTTAAATATTAAGTTGACAGTCCTGATACCTGGGGATATTAAAGACTGGTGAGGAAACATCTGTACAGTGACATATTCTGGCTGCTGCATCATTTATTCAGTACTCATGTATTTTGTTTCTCTCATAGAAGAACCCATCCCCAGATGACTTTACAACCTGTTCTTCCCCAATCAGACTTCAAAACGAACTGACATCTAAAAGGCAATTCATATCCCTCAACTGACTTCAAAAAGGCAACTCATGTCCCTCATGCCGTGCCCCCTCACGTCACCCTTTCTCAGCTCAGAAGAAGCCAAAATGAGAGACGCCTCTCTACTTACAACAATGGACACAACAATAAATAGACTATCAATATAAGTAATTAATTAAGTCAGATAATATCAGGGAGACAAGTTTTCGGTGAGTTCTAAAAATTTCGAGACTGTTACCTGAGGGATTAAAATTTCCTCATTGCTCTTCCCCTACCCTATCAAACATTTGAAAGGGACACATAAGAAAAGGGGGAAATGATAGACCCAACCTTATCTTTTATTAAAATTTGGAGCCATCTTGCAACAAAGCCATGAAAAGATCATTTTGGCTTTACTATAAATTACTGAAAATTCTGAACCTGCTTGGAATGCCTGCCCATGCCTTGAACTCATCCATGCATGGCTCTATGACTAGGTAGCAGCCCTCTCTGAAACTTTAGTCACACCTCATTAATATTGGCCTTCCGTGGCCAGACAATGATTCTCTCTGAGGCTCTAATGGTCCTCATAAATTTTGAAGTTGGAGCTAGCAAAAAAAAATGTGTGATACTTGTCAGAGTTCTGTTATCTGTAACCCCCCTTTTATGTAACTTTCTGGGCTATAAAGCTGGGCTGTAGGAAAGGTGGGGTTGCTCTCTTGTTTGTGCCATTTTGGGAGGGAGAGGCAGCCCAGCCAATGGAAATAATGAGCTTGATTTAATTTGATTTTAATTGGAGTCAGTGTTCTTTTCTTATATTCTAGTCTAACAGGTAAGCACTCCACAAACATAGAGCTCTGCCGACCTAAAGACTTCTTGAGAAACTGCCTCTGAGGTTGGGCACTTGAAACATATGTTGTAGTCAGGAGCTTTAGCTTCTTTTCTGGGTCTGCATCTATGTGACTGGAGAGCATGGTTTCTTATTTTCCAATGAACATGAGGCAGCAGTGCTGAATTCTCTCTTTGTAGGTAAACTGTGGCCACTGGGGGCTAAGTGTCTCCCCGTGTGGACTGTGAAGCCATTTGGTCATCCTTAGTTTTCGTGGTGTTTCTTGGTGCTGAACTGGGAGGTTGGTATTTGCATCATGATATACAAGGAGTTCAAGTGGGACACAGTGCTTGAGGGAGTTCTGTCACGTGTGGTGGGTCAGGGTCTGCAGGAGAATTCATCAACCAGGCTTCTATCCCACATAGCTTTCCCCTTGAACATAGCAACCTGATTCTGAACATTGCCTTGAAACCTCTCCATATGACAAGATGCCTTTATATATAAGGGTCTGCTGGCTGAACCATGTCAGCCCCAGGACAATTGGAAGTGAATTGGAGATCCCCACCTCAGATATTTTATCACACACCTACACACCACAGCTCTGGGCCCACTACTCAGCAGTCTCAACTTACTGGCATCTTTGTTCTTCTCCATTTTCATGAAACCCAATCAATCAAGGCACTGTCTTGTACCCTCATGATCAGCAACAGAAGATATAAATGTTCTCCAGTGCCACCTGGTCATGGGAGTTTCAAATTTTTCAGGGTATTTATCTAGCCACTTTTCAAGGATGAAGTTGGAGGCACTGTGGGTTTCAATTCATTCAGGAACCATTAAAAGTTGAGGAACTTAATTTCAATGAATGCTCTGGAGAACTCCAAAGCCAAGGCTTCCCAAAGAGTAGCCAAAAAGTCACATGAAGCCAATTCCATTGAGGTCTACAATGTGAGGTCCCTGTGTGTTTTGACTCTCAACGATGGCTGCCAAATCTTTCAGAAGGAAATCATGTGATATCCTGGCTGAGATTCCCAGTGCTCAATGCAAAGCCACCCTAGGCCTTGACCTCAGTTTCCAAGGGCGACTCTCATGTGTGGCCTCCTAAAATCCCAACACAATTCATGGCAATACTTCTCTGAGGTCAGTTCTAGAACTCAGTCTCTAAGGGGAATCACACCAAAGTTCAAGCCTTGGTGGACCCAGTCATTTCTTCCAACCAGCACACAAATGAACACAATTAAAAACAAAACACTCCCACATGGCCCTCACCTTCTTCCATATAGACACTCATCATTACCTCTAGCTGGAGGTTTCCATGAGGGGCACAGCACAAGACAGTGTCCAAAATAAGCTCCCTTGCCCCTCATTTGCCTAAAGTCAGGGTGGCCTGGACACCCTTCCTGTGAACTAGGAGTGAGCAAATAATCCTGGCCATAGTACTGCACTGCTTCTCCAATTTGAGGCCTACTCATTGTCAGGTATAGATTCTTTATGTGATTTGGAGTCATGAGAAAACCAAAGCAGATATGGGCTAGCCTCTCCAGGGCTTTGAAGAACTCACTTGACCCAAATAATCACTATTCTCACTTGATGGAGGCCAGGAACCTATCAGAGTAAGGCAAGAGACTTCATACACAATGACTGATATATTTGCCTTTTTAGTTTTGGATGCACACATGTGGTCTTTCTTTAGACCCATCAGGTGCTGAGAATCTAAGCCACTGCCTCACACAGTGCCAAGAGGCTGATTCAGACACATCCCTTTCCAAATCAATTAAGCAAAGAGCCACAGGTGATGCCCATTCATGTCCATTTGAAAACTTTTTTCTTCAGTCTTCCCAAAGGGGTGGCCTGAGGCAAAGACATCCTGACATTCAGGGCAACAGAACAATAGGTAAGCAAAAGGCCCAAAGCAGGGTATCTCCACGGAGACTTTCTAGGTCACACTGATATGTGAGTTCTCTGAGATGCTGGCCATTCCCTTCAGGGATCCAGTACATGGCCATGTCACGGAGCTTGGAGGTGGTACATATCTTGGACACAATACCAAGAGCCTATTCTGGACAGTGGCCAGAATTCAGGAAGAAAACAGGGACTTAGGAAGATAGTAGGTGTTGCCCATCCATATGGCAAGCCACACTCCATTCATAAATTGCGCAGGATGAATGCTGGGAAGCTTTCTACTAGAGAGGACACATCCATTGATGCACTCTCTTTTCTAAAGTATAAAACCATGGACACAGTGGAATACACAGACATAGAAACACTCACCTTGTCAAAGGACTTACTAGAAACAGTCCACTCCAAACCAAACAATCCTCCTTTCCTACCTATTCTCAGAACAGAGACAAAACCACACACTCACACTCACAAAGGAACCTCCTTCCCCCAAGAAGGTCTGTGACTATGCAGAGTGTCTTCTAACTGGTGGGCCATACTATGTTCCCTGGTAATAGTCTGTCCTTTCTCAGATCTGGTCTCCATGGCCAACTCTGTGCAGCAGTCAGGAGCCAGCGGTGAGCCACTACCTGCTTTGTCAGGATAGGCCCCTCTTCAGATCTTTCCTGGTATTTGTCCACCCTCACACCAGTCGCTACCAAGAAGACTGACTCTGTCCTTGATTCCAAACAAATGAAACCACTGGGTCTGGGACTGGGACTGACTCTGGTTGCCTGGCTACCTGGATCCCAAGTTCACAGAGTTCTATCAACAAGGAAGTGAGGTAGGTCACTTCCTTCAAGAAATGAATGAGGTCACTGCCTTGGCAACCACTTTGTCCTAACAGTTGCTTCCAAGGGTCATCTTGTCCCATAGAAATCTACTTGCATTGATGTTAAACTGGGACAGTTACTGTAGAAATATTATGATGCATGTGCACGATTCACAGAAGTTATTTTTCTGTTTTTTCAAATTTTTATTGTTGGTTGTTCAAGACATTACCTAGTTCTTGATATACCATATTTCACAATTTGATTCAAGTGGGTTATGAATTCCCATTTTTACCCGTATACAGATTGCAGAATCACATCAGCTACACATCCATTGATTTACATATTGCCATACTAGTGTCTGTTGTATTCTGCTGCCTTTCCTAACTTCTAGTATACCCCCTCCCCTCCCTTCCCCTCCCATCTTCTCTCTCTACCCGTCTACTGTAATTCATTTCTCCCCCTTGTATTATTTTTCCCTTTCCCCTAACTTCCTCTTCCTGAGGGTCTCCTTCCAATTTCATGCAATTTCCATTCGCTCTTCCTTTCCCTACCACGTCTCAACATATTTAATGTTAATCTTCTTCTCATGCTCTTCATCCCTACTGTATTCTTAGTTACTCTCCTTATATCAAAGAAGACATTTGGCATTTGTTATTTAGGGATTGGCTAGCTTCACTTAGCATAATCTGCTCTAATGTCATGCATTTTCCTGCAAATTCTTTGATTTTTGTCATTTTTTAATGCAGAGTAATACTCCATTATGTATAAATGCCACATATTTATGCATTCATCTTTTGAAGGGCATCTAGGTTGGTTTCACAGTCTTGCTATTGTGAATTGTGCTGCTATGAACATCGATGTAGCAGTATCCCTGTAGCATGCTCATTTTAGGTCTTTGGGGAATAGACCGAGAAGGGGATTAGCTGGGTCAAATGGTGGTTCCGTTCCCAGCTTTCCACAAAATCTCCATACTGCTTTCGAAATTGGCTGCACCAATTTGCAGTCCCACTACCAATGTACAAGTGTACCATTTTCCCCACATCCTCGCCAGCACTTGTTGTTGTTTGACTTCCTAATGGCTGCCAATCTTACTGGAGTGAGATGGTATCATAGGGTGGTATTGATTTGCATTTCTCTGACTGCTAGAGATGGTGAGCATTTTTTCATGTACTTGTTGATCGATTGTATGTCCTCCTATGAGAAGTGTCTGTTCAGGTCCTTGGCCCATTGGTTGATTGGGTTATTTGTTATCTTATTCTCTAATTTTTTGAATTCTTTGTATACTCTGGATATTAGGGCTCTGTCTGAAGTGTGAGGAGTAAAGATTAGTTCCCAGGATGTAGGCTCCCTCTTTACATCTTTTATCGTTTCTTTTGCTGAGAAAAAAATTTTTAGTTTGAGTAAGTCCCATTTGTTGATTGTAGTTATTAACTATTGTGCTATGGGTGTCCTATTGAGTTATTTGGAGACAGACCCCACAGTATGTAGATGATAGCCAACCTTTTATTCTATCAGATTCCGTGTTTCTGATTTGATATCTAGCTCCTTGATGCATTTTGAGTTAACTTTTGTGCATGGCGAGAGAAAGGGATTCGGTTTCATTTTGTTGCATATGAATTTCCAGTTTTCCCTGCACCATTTGTTGAAGATGCTATCCTTCCTCCATTGCATTCTTTTAGCCTCTTTATCAAATATGAGATAGTTGTAGTTTTGTGGATTGGTTTCTGTGTCCTCTATTCTGTACCATTGGTTCATCCACCTGTTTTGGTACCAGTACCATGCTGTTTTTGTTACTATTTCTCTGTAGTATAGTTTGAAGTCTGGTATCGCTATACCACCTGATTCACACTTCCTGCTTAGCATTGTTTTTGCTATTCTGGGTCTTTTATTTTTCCATATGAATTTCATGATTGCTTTCTCTATTTCTACAAGAAATGCCATTGGGATTTTGATTGGCATTGCATTAAACCTTTAGAGAACTTTTGGTAATGTCGCCATTTTGATGATGTTAGTTCTGCCTATCCATGAACAGGGTATATTTTTCCATCTTTTAAGATCTTCTATTTCTCTCTTTAGGGTTCTGTAGTTTTCTTTGTATAAGTCTTTCACTTCTTTTGTTAGGTTGATTCCCATGTATTTTATTTTTTATGAGGATATTGTGAATGGAGTGGTTGTCCTCATTTCCATTTCAGAGGATTTGTCACTGATATACAGGAATGCCTTTGATTTATGCATGTTGATTTTATATCCTGCCACTTTGATGAATTCATTTATTAGCTCTAATAAATTCTTTGTAGACCCTTTGGGTCTGCTAGGTATAGAATCATGTCTCCTGCAAATAGTGATAATTTAAGTTCTTCTTTTCCTATTTTTATGCCTTTAATTTCATTCGTCTGTCTAATTGCTCTGGCCAGTGTTTCCAGAACTATGTTGAACAGAAGTGGTGAGAGAGGGCATCCCTGTCTTGTTCCAGATTTTAGTGGGAATGCCTTCAATTTTTCTCCATTCAGAATGATGCTAGCCTGAGGCTTAGAATATATTGCTTTTACAATATTGATGGATGTTCCTGTTATCCCTAGTTTTTCTAGAGTTTTGAACATAAAGGGATTTTGTACTTTGTCTAATGCTTTTTCCGCATCTATTGAGATGATCATATGGTTCTTATTTTTAAGTCTACTGATGTGATGAATAACATTTATTGATTTCTGTATATTGAACAATTCTCGCATCCCAGGGATGAATCCTACTTGATCATGGTGCACAATTTTCTTGACATATTTTTGTAACCAATTTATCAAAATTTTATTGAATATTTTTGCATTTTTCCTAAAATAGCTTGAAAAGAATTGGTATTAATTCCTTTTTAAAGGTTTTGTAAAACTCTTCTCTATATCCATCTGGTCTTGGGCTTTTCTTAGTTGGTAGTCTTTTGATGGTTTATTCTATTTCCTCAATTGATATTGGTCTGTTTAGGTTTTCTATATCCTCCTGACTGAATCTGGGCAGATTATATGACTTAAAAAATGTATCGATGCTTTCACTATTTTCTATTTTATTGGAGTATAAGAATTCAAAAAAATGTATGATTATCTTCTGTATTTCTGAAGTGTCTCTTGTGATATTGCCTTTTTCATCCCGTATGCTAGTAATTTGAGTTCTCTCCCTTCTTCTCTTTATTAGCATGGCTAAGGGTCTGTCGATTTTATTTATTTTTTCAAAGAACCAACTTTTAGTTTTGTCAATTTTTTCAATTGGTACTTTTGTTTCAATTTCTTTAATTTCAGCTCTCATTTCAATTATTTCTTGCCTTCTACTTCTTTTACTGTTGTTTTGCTCTTCTTTTTCTAGGATTTTGAGATAAGTTATGAGATCATTTATTTGTTTTTTTTTTAAAGGAATGAACTCCAAGCAATGAATTTTCCTCTTAGAACTGCTTACAATGTGTCCCATAGATCCCAATATGTTGTGTCTGTGTTTTCATTTATCTCTAAGAATTTTTTAATTTCTTTTTTGATGTCTTCTATAACCCATTGATCATTCCATTACATATTGTTCATTCTCCAAGTGATGAATGATTTTTCCTTCCTTCTTTTATCATTGATTTTTAGTTTCATTCCATTATGATCAGATAAGATGCATGGTATTATCTCTACTCCTTTATATTGTCTAAGAGTTGCCCTGTGACATAATATATGATCTATTTTTTGAGAAGGATCCATGTGGTTCTGAGAAAAAAGTGTAACTGCTTGATGTTGGGTGGTATAATCTATATATGTCAATTAAGTCTAGGTTATTAATTCTGTTATTGAGCTCTAGAGTTTCCTTATTCAACTTTTGTTTGGAAGATCTGTCCAGTGGTGAGAGAGGTGTGTTGAAGTCTCCCATGATTATTGTATGGTGGTCTATTAGACTCTTGAAATTGAAAAGAGTTTTTTTGATGAACATAGCTACACCATTGTTTGGGGCATATATATTTATGATTGTTATGTCTTGTTGGTGTATTGTTCCCTTGAGCAGTATGTAGTGTCCCTCTTTATCCCTTTTGATTAACTTTGGCTTGAAATCTGTTTTATTTGATATGAGAATTAACACTCCTGCTTGTTTCCGAAGTCCATATGAATGATATGATTTTTCCAACCTTTCACCATCAGTCTATGTATGTCTTTTCCTATCAAATGAGTCTCCTTTAGGCAGCATATTGTTGGTTCTTTTTTTGTGATCCATTCTACAGCCTGTGTCTTTTAATTGGTGAGTTTAAGCCATTAACATTTAGGGTTATTATTGAGATATGTGTTGTTCTTACAGCCATATTTGTTTATTTATATTACTAAATATGGTTAGTTTTCCTCATTGATTATTTTCCCCCCTTTACTGTCCTACATCCTACTGTTGGTTTTCATTGATATTTTCTATTTCCTCTTCCTGTAATGTTTTTCTGAGGATCTTTAGAAGAGATGGTTTTCCAGCTGCAAATTCTTTTAACTTTTTTTATCGTGGAAGTTTTTAATTTCATCTTCCATCCTGAAGCTTAATTTTGCTGGATACATGCTTCTTGATTGGAATTTCTTTTCAGTGTTTGAAATATGTTGTTCCAGGATCTCCTATCTTTCAGAGTCTGTGTTGAATGATCAGCTGTTATCCTGATTGGTTTTCCCCTTAAGTGTATTCTTCTTCCTTTCTCTTGTAGCTTTTAAAATTCTCTCCTTATTCTATATGTTGGGCATCTTCATTATAATGTGTCTAGGTGTGGATCTCTTATGATTTTGCACATTTGGCGTTCTGTTGGCTTCTAGGATTTAGGATTTTGTCTCATTCTTCAAGTCTGGGAAGTTTTCTTATATTATTTCATTGAATAGATTGCTCACTCCTTTGGTTTGGACCTCTATACCTTCCTGTATCCCAGTGACTCTTAAGTTTGGTGTCTTTATGTTATCCCATATTTCTTGGATGTTCTGCTCATGGATTCTTAACAGTCTTGCTGAGCTGTCTATGTTCTTTACGAGTTGAAATACTTTGTCTTCATTGTCTGATGTTCTATCTTCTAAGTATTCTGCTCTGCTGGTAGTATTCTCAATTGAGTTTTTAAGTTGGCTCATTGCTTCCTGCATTTCTAGGATTTCTGTTTGTTTGTTTTTTTTAACTTCTATCTCCCTGTATAGTTGATCTTTTGCTACTTGGATTTTTTATGTAATTCATTGTCGAAGTTATCATTCATTGTCTGATTTTGCTGTCTAATGTCTTCCTTGAGACTCCAGAACATCTGAAGCATGTATATCCTGAATTCTTTATCTGACATTCCATCTGCTGCAGGTATTACCTCTCCTAAAGTTGAGTTGACCTGCATTGCTTGTGGTCCTTTCTTTCCTTGTCTTTTCATACTGCTCACGTTACTTTCTACTTGGTGAAACTTTTGGCTTTTTAAAAATTTCCCCCTATATATTTATATTGCTCTTGTATAGTGGAAAAGTCTCCATTGCAGGGGCGGTCGGCGGCTGTGCTGCTCCTCCAATTGGGGTTATCTGTCTACCATGCTGACCGGCCACTGGACCTGTTGTGCCGGTCGGTCGCAGGTCTGCCTACCTTGCAGCCGTGGGTGGCAGCTGTGCTCTCCCCCTCCTCCAATTGGTGAGACGTATTTACCACAGCCTCGAACCCCTGGGCTTCTTCTGCCAGTCTGTTGCAAGTCTGCCTACCTTGCAGTCATGGTCTGCGGGTCTTCTCTGCACTTACTAAAATTGGGGTGACGTGTCTACCACACCAGAGGGTCACTCTGCCTGTCCTGGGCGCGTGTGGCAGCTCTGCTCTTCCCCTACTCCAATTGGGGTAATTTGACTACCATGCCGGTGGGCCTCTGAGCCTGTTCCGGACGTGGGCGGAAGCTATGCTCTGCCCCTATTCCAATTGGGATGACGTGTCTACCATGCCGGCAGGCGGTTGGTTCTATTCCCTCAGTCGGTCGCAGGTCTGCCTACCTTGCGGGCACGGGCGGCGGCTCTGCTCTGCCCCTACTCCAAATGGGGTGATATGTCTGCCGTGCAAGCAGGCCGCTGGGCCTGTTATGCCGGTTGGTACCAGGTCTGCCTAACTTGCGGGCGTGGGTGGCAGCTCTGCTCTTCCCCTACTCCAATTGGGGTGTTATGACTACCATGGCGGCAAGTCTCAGGGCCTGTTCCGGGAGCAGGCGGTGGCTCTGCTCGGACCCTACTCCAATTAGGGTAACGCATCTACCATGCCGGCAGGCCGCTGGGCCTGATCCGCCAGTCGTTTGCAGGTCTGCCTACTTTGCAAGCACGGGTGGTGGAGCTGCTCTGCCTCTCCTCCAATTGATGTGACGTGGTTACCACGCCTGCGGACCACTGGGCCTCTTCTGCAGGTCGGTCTCAGGTCTGCCTACCTTGCGGGCTCGGGAGGCAGATCTGCTCTGCCCCTACTCCAATTGGGGTGACCTGACTACCATGGCAGCGGGTCGTTGGGATTATTCCAGATGCGGGCGGTGGCTCTGATCGGGCCCTACTCTAATTGGGGTGACGTGACTACAACGCCTGCAGTTCGCTTGTCCTGTTCCGGGAACAGGCGGCAGTTCTGCTCTGCCCTTAGTCCAATTGGGGTGATGTGACTACCACACCGGTGGGTCGCTGGGCCTGTTCCGGGCACGGGCAGTGGCTTTGCTCTGCCCTTCTGGCTTGATGACAAAGTGAGAGAGACTCGGGTGTTTGTGACTCACTTTCTTTACCAGGAGACCAACTGTTTCTGTTGCCGCTGGTATCGATGAAGTTACCTCCCCCGCTGCTTTCTGACATCAGATCTCTGCCATGTTTGTATCCCATGTGAATGGCAGCATTTCATTCCCTTTGCTGGGTTACCAAAGCAACGGGTGAATCCTGACCGGCCCTCACAAGCCCTGTCTCAATCCTGTTACCACTGCTTAAGAAGGCTTAGCTGATATTTAACTCCACAGTATTAGCAGGACCCAGACAGAGAAGCAGTTTCCACAGGTTCTTTAGCCCTGGGCCAGAGCAGTTCCGGGACCCGGAAATCAGCCGCTCCGGGTTAGGTGTATGTTCTGATAGGAGCAGGCTCCAAGAAGTAATTTCCTTGGGTTCTTTAGCACTGAGCCTTAGTAATTTGTCTGCAAGATGCAGGTGAATGGCAGCCAGAAATTACCTATTCTATATCTGAATGAGCTGCGATCAGTCGAAAACAGGGATGGTGATGTCAGCTCTCCAAGATGGTGGCCACTGGCTTCCTCTGTGGTCTGACCGGTGTGCAGAACTGATTTGGACAGCTTCTTTCCCCCGTCTCAAACCCAGAATTCAGCACTGAGCACAGTGACTGCACAGCTGGCAGGAGCCCGCAGAATCCACAGCACTGTATATTTGCGTTGCTATCTCATCGTTTCCCAGTGGGCACCGCAAACTCTAGCCGCGGGGCAATTTGCTGAATAAGCAGCGTGACCCTCCGTGCAGAAAAATCGCTCGCATTTGAGCCCCCATAGCTGGTCCTCGTGCGATAGAAATCCTTCCTCTAGGTTCTGGAGGACCCCAATTTTGGTGGAAATTCCTAACAAGATAGATTTTAACCATTCTAACTCGTCATTCTTCCACAAAGTGACGCAGTACACAGGGGTGATGAACTCCCTTCGCCGCCATCATATGATCCCCTGAAGTTAGTTTTCTGTACTAGGAAACAAATAGGTATTTCAGGTGGATGAATATTTCTGAAAATAATCTTGTGAAAATTGGATTATAAATCCACATACATGAATATGAATAAATTTATTGAGTGTATAATAAGACACATATATTTCATATTTTGAAAAATCAGGAGAGTGAATATGTGTATGTATATATATATATATATATATACATATATATATATATATATATATATATATATATATATATATATATATATTTACACACACACACACACACACATTAAAAATTAGCATTATGTATGCCAATCAAATTCACCATGAAATAAATATCATCCACAGATCCAAAAATATTCCTTTTACTGAACATGGATTTATTTTGTTCAACTAGGAAGCTCACCCATAGGTTGAATTTTCAGTTCCAACAGAGTTGAGGAGGAGTGATCTCTTCTAACAATTTGTATCTGCCAAATCAGGTACCTCACAAATATGTACGTGTGATACCATGTAGGATTCTATATGTGCATATAAAAAATACATGTGCTGAATAGGCTACAGAGAACGGGAGACAGGAATTCACATTTTTGTTAACTTTAAAAACACATTGAGAACCATTTCAATTAAAAAATGACTAAATTTATAACACCAACACTTTATCTTGCAAAAGGCAAGTCCAAATATACAACATGCCTCCTCTGAACTGCTTGTATATCTATTCTGTTTCGGTTATTTTTCTCCATTATATTAGGATTAGTAGTCAGAGATTAGTAGGGTATGGGTTATTATCAGGGATTAAGTATTTTGAATAGAAAATAGGAAAATGAATTCAATGTATATGCAAATATGTGCTACACAAAAATTTTCCAACTCTCATCCACAACAATGCCTTGACATTACTTCATGCAAAGTAAGACACAATTAAAGGAAAAGAGTTAGAAAATCTGTGAATATATATCTGGAATGGAAAATGCTCAGAAGTTCACAACCTTGGAGATGGTAGAGGAGTTTCCAAAAGTAAGGGACACGGTAAACACTCCACAAACATGGAGCTCTGCTGGCCTAAAGACTTTGGGAAACTGCCTCTGCACTTGAAATATATGTTGTTTTCAGGGGATTTTGCTTCGTTTCTAGTAAGACCATCAAAGGTGGGTCTGCATCTATGTGACCTGGATTACATGGTTTCTTATTTCCCAATGAACACGAGGCAGCAGTGTGGAAATTTCTCTTTGTAGGTAAACTGTGGCCACTGGGGGCTAAGTGTCTCCTCGTGTGGACTGTAAAGCCATTTGGTACTAATCCACTTTTCGTGGTGTTTCTTTATGCTGCACTGGGAGTTTGGTATTTGCTTCATGAAATACAAGGAGTTCCACAGGAACAAAGTGCTGGAGGGAGTTCTGTCACTTGTGGTGGGTCAAGGTCTGCAGGAGAATGCACCAACCAGGCTTCTAACCCACAGAGCTTGCACCATTCACCATAGCAACCTGATTCTGAACATTGCCCTGAAACCTCTCCGTATAACAAGATGCTTTTAAATGCAAAGATCTGCTGGATGCAAAATGTCAGTCACAAGTCATTTGAAAGCCAATGGCAGATAAACACGGCTTCACCACAGATGTTTTATCTCACACCTGCCCACCACTGCTGTAGGCCAACTACTCAGCAGGCTCCAACTTACTGGCATCTCTCTTCTACACCATTTTCATGAAACCAAGTAAGTCAAGGCCCTGTCTAGAATACTCATGATCAGCAACAGGAATCCAATGTTTCTCCAGTGCTACCTAGTCATGGGAATTTCAAAAATTTCATGATATTTGTCTAGCCATTTTTCAAGGATGAAGTTGGAGGCACTGTGCGTTTCAAATCATTCAGGAACCATTAAATGGAGAGGAAGCTCATTTCAGTGAATGATCTGGAGAACTATCACAGGCAAGGCTTCCCAAAGAGTGGCCAAAAGGTCACATGAGGCCAGGCCAACTGAGGTCTACAATGTGAGGTCCATGTGTGTTTTGACTCTCAACTATGGTTGCCAAGTCTTTCAGAATAAAATCATGTGATATCCTGGCTGAGATGTCCTGTGCTCTGTGGAAAGCAACCCTGGGCCTAGATCTCAGTTTCCAAGTGTGACTCTCATGCGTGGCCTCCTAAAATCCCAACACAATTCAGGGCAATACTTCTCTGAGGTCAGTTCCGGAACTCAGTCTCTAAGGGGATTCACACAAGAGTTCAAGCCCAGTTGGAACCAGAAATCTCTTCCAACCGCCACACAAATGACCACAATTAAAAACAAAACACTCCCACATGGCCCTCATCTTCTTCCATATAGACACTAATAATAACCTCTGGCTGGAGGTTTCCATGAGGGGCACAGTCCAACACAGTGTCTAAAATAAGCACCCTTGCACCTCATTTTTCACAACTCAGGGTTGCCTGGAAACCCTTTCTTATAACCGGGAATGATCAGATACCCTGTCATTATACTGCTCCATTTCTTCAATTTGAAGACTACTGACTATGGGATTTAGATTCTTTATGTGAACTGGAGTCATGAGAAATCCCAAGCACCTATGGGCTAGCCTTTGCAGGGTTTTGAATAACTCATTTGATGCAAAGGATCCGTATTCTCACTTGATGGAGGTCAGGAACCTTAAAGAGGATGTTGAGAAACTTCATCCACAATGAATGCTTTTTGGAAATTTTTGGATTTGGGTGCACACATGGAATCTTTCATCAGGTGCTGAGAATCTAAGCCACAGTCTCACACAGGGCCAAAAAACTGATTCATACATATCCCTTTCAAAAGCAATTAAGCAAAGAGCCACAGGTGATGCCCATTTATTTCCATTTGAAACCTGCTTTCTTCAGGCTTCACAAGGAGTGGCCTGAGGCAAAGACCTTCCTGACATTCAGGGCAGTAGAAGAATAGGTAAGCAAATGGCCCAAACACTGTTTCTCCACTGAGAATTTCCTGGTCACACTGATATCTGAGTATTCGGAGATGCTAGAAATTCCCATCAGCTATCCAGTACATGGCCATGTCACAGAGCTTGGAGGTGGTACATTATTTGGACACAAAATCATGAGCCTATTCTGGAGAGTGGCCATAACTCAGGAAGAAAACAGGAACTTAGGAAGGTAGTAGGTTTGCCCATTGATAAGGGAAGTCACAGTCCATTCATCAATTGGGCTGGATGAATGATGGGAAGCTTTCTACTAGACTGGACACATCTATTGATGCATTCTCATTTCTAATGTCTACAACCATGAAAACAGTGGGATACACAGACAGAGAAACAATTGCCTTGTCATACTACTTACTAGAAACAATTCATTTCAAACCAAACAAACCGCCTTTCCTACCTATTCTCAAAACATCAGACAAAACCACAAACCCACACTCACACCCACAAAGTCACCTCCTTCCCCCAAAAAGGTCTCTGACTATCCCGAGTGTCCTCTGACCAGTGGGCCATACTGTGTTCCCCCGAAATAGCCTGTCCTGTCTCAGATCTGGTCTCCTTGGTCAACATTGTTAAGTTGTCAGGAGCCAATGGTGAGCCACTTACTTGCTTTCTCAAGCAAGGCCACTCTTCAGAGCTTTCCTGGCATTTGGCCATCCTCACATCAGCAGGTACCAAGAAAGACTTACTGTGTCTTTGGTAAATCCAAACATTTGAGAGCACTAGGACTGAGTCTGGGACAGGATTTCGGTGCCTTGCCTCCTGGATCCCAGGTTCAGAGAGTTCCATCACCAAGGATGTGAGGTGAGGTCACTTCCTTCAGGAACTGAATGAGGTCACTGCCTTGGCAACCACGTTGTCCTGACAGTTGCTTCCAAGGGTCCCATGACCTACTTCCTGTGACACTTTTACATGTTAGAATGGTATATCAACCATAGGCACCCAGGAACAGCTCTCCACACAGGCCTGGTTTGGTCCTTCTTCTCTACATTAAGAAGAGAGTGGCTGATTCAGACACATCCCTTCATCATGACCAGGTTTTTTGCAATGGAAGATGACTTTTGCTATCTAAGTTCTTTCATAGCTGCCTACAACTTCTCCAGGTATATTTTCTGCATGGACCTTTGATCTTCTCAGCAGTTGGAATATCCCTTACATTCCTGTATTGTAAGACCAACTCTGTCCCTGCTCTTCTGTAAAGTTAGATTGAGGGAACAGTGTATGTTTAGTGTTAATAACTGGTTCGATGTGGTTTAGGAATCATTCTGCTGCATGAATAATGGTATTGGGAACCTGTGATATTTACAAGAATATATAGGTGAAATATAAGTATGAAAACACAAATCTAGGTAAGATTTGAAGCACAGAGGGCATTGGGTCCTTGAATGCGGTACTTAGCTTTGATTTATTTTGTACACAGATGTCTCAGATAAATCGATATACAATTGCATAGGACCTTGTACCTTGGTTGATTGATTGTCAAAGAGAACTTCCAGTCAAAAAGCAACAGTCGATAGGATTAGGAAGATATTTGGTAGGTTTAGAAAGGAGAGTGAGTATAGGATTTGGACCAAAATTTCTTTAGCTCTAGGGTTTCAGGTAGAGTGAATGTAAATGTCAGCACATGTGAAGAGTCAGTCACAATGATGAACTCTGGAAAATATGTAGGAAAGCACATATCAATAGAGACATTAGAAATTCTGGCAAATTATAGTCGGTAGTGAAAGGTTAATAAAATTAGTACTTGTCAATTCCTGTTTTTCTGTATGCTTAACAAAACACTGTTGAAATTTTGAGAACTGTTTGCTAATCTTATTCCCAGAATGTGCTGTCCCCAACTGCCAAACTGCAGAATGTACTCCCTCAAACGGTTGCACGCAAACCGCTCACTGGCCCGGACCCATCAATAAACTTCCCCCCCTGCCCTCTTCAAGGAAACTATATAAGCTCTGCTTAAGCTGTTCTCAGGGCTCTCTGCTCTATTCAAGTGAGCTCTGAGCCCCAGCATGCTGGACACCCAATAAAGCCTTTGCTTTGGCATCAGACAGTCTCTTGGTGGTCTCTTTCCCTGATTGTCACTGGACCTTTACATATGGAGGTTCCACCGAGATCCAGCAGCGGCGGACGAGAGACCCCAACAGACTACTCTCGGGATAAGAAGGCGCCTCTTTCTGGTTTCAGGTTTCAGGTCAAGGCTTGGCAAAATGGATGTCGATGAAGAGCGTGCGCTCTCTCTGACGGTGGCTGAGAGTCATGTCACAGAACCACAGGCCACATCCCTGGGGGACGCCACAGAGGACTTGGGAAATCGAGGAACAATAGTCTCCACGACTCAGTGATATTTTGTTTCAGATTTGGTATTGCCAGCCCATCGGGTATTTCCTACTACTCAGTCTTGGTCTCAGTGTTGGACGTCCATATCCTTTCTCTATTTTCTTGTCTTGTCTGTGTCATGTGTTGTTGCTTTTACTGTCTGTGTATCTATCATTATGGAACAGAGCACTTGAATGCCTCTGTCCCTGACCCTTGATCACTGCACCAAAGTTTGCTTAAGGGCTCAGAATCTTTCTTGTTCAGTAAAACGCTGGACATGGCAGACTCTCTGTTCCTCAGAATGGCTCACCATTGGATTTGGATTGCCCCTGGAAGGATCTTTCTACTTCCCAATAATTTAATAAGTCGGAGATATTGTCTTTCAGTCAGGGCCACATAGATACCTGTGAAGATGGCCACTGACTATCAACCTGGGCACGAGTGGAATCAACATCGATATCAAGAAAGAGACTTTGTCTACATAAGAAGACATCAGGTGTCATCCCTGGAACCCCGCTGGAAAGGACCATAGCAGGTGCTCTTTATTACACCTACAGAAGTAAAGGTAGACAGAATCACTTCCTGGATCCATGCCTCTCATCTCAAGCCTGCACCCTGTCCAGACTCTGGCTGGAAACTGGAAAAGCCTGGTAACCCTTTCAAATTGTGTATTCGCCGTGTGGATAAGGCTATTATAGACTCTCCCCGTGACCACCAGTAGTCCTAACCCTCATCATCCCGTTCAGCAGCAATGGCTGATCACAAATACTACTGGACAAGAAGTATTGTGTATCTTGCATACAGCCCACTTAGGGACCTGGTGGCCATCTCTCCACCCAGACATTTGTCAGCTGGCTATAGGTCTTTCCTATTGGGATATCCAGGATGAAGAGGATCCCACTAAAATTCCATTAAATCCCTTCCATACCATAGATAATGGAAACAAATGTTATGGATGTAGGGACACGCGAGCCAGATGCAGGTGGGCTAGCCTAGATTACTATGTTTGCCCGGCGGACTATCAAAGCCACAAACAGTCATGACTGTGTGGGGGGAAAGCCGACTTCTTCTGTAAGTCATGTGGATGTGAGCATACAGGGACTGCCTGGTTGAACCCAAACTCCTCATCAAATTCTGTACACAGAATTAGCCATATTACCAATTAGACAACAAAAACCGATGGCCCCCAGAGGGGTCTCTAGATCCTCAAATTCTGCCTGACCTTTTTAACTTCTACAAGTGCTGAAAAGGGTGAAAGGAGATTCCCCTACGTGTAGGGCTTTTCCCTCCTTTGCTCACATCCTGAACAATGCTTCTCCAATCGATCCTCACCTGTAGCCTTCTGCTCCAGACTCTCTCCTGTTATTCCCACATCAGCAACCTGATTTCTCCCCTCCAATTACTAGACCAAAGGCCGAACATCTGCCGGTTCTCAGACCATTGCCCCCTTGCTGAGGGAGCAGGTACTGAGCTACCCCACAATTCCCTCACTCCTCTCTTCTCCTGTCAGTGCCTGCACCGGGTCCCACCAGGTCCTCTTACCAGCTAACCCAAAGCTCAAACCAGCTGAGGGGAGCCCTCAGACCCCTATCCAAGATGTAATGAAAATGGCCTTTAAAGTTGCTTTGTCATCACTGAAAACAGGTTACTAAGAATTTAAAGTCCCTCACAGGCTTTTTGGGATATTAACTCCCGTCTTCCCCTCTGCTCTACCTGTTCTACTGTTCAAGATTTGTTGCTAGGAAAATCCCAAACCCCTTTCCCATTATTGTTTTACATCTCTCCTACCTCATTCTCAGATACACGGAGCTGCTCACAGCCACGCGTTCCCCGTCTTCCCCCTCTGTACCAGGCACACAGAAAAGTCTTAACTGACCTTCTCCAGAATCTTCACCATGGCTGACTTTAGGACTTTCAGCAAAAGAGTCCCTATAAATGAGTTCAATGTAGGTAAACTTTCTCTTTTCATGTTGCCCTGTTCTACTAGGCAACTGTCTAAAAAAATTCAGCACTTCTAAGCTAGACACCCCCTTCCTAGTTTTTCACAAAATAGGTGAAGAAGGCCTCTGGCCTTGAGCTGGGGCTTCACAGAGATGGCTACAATTGTAAGATAAAGAAGATACTAACTGGGCTCCATGGTAACAGATGGCAGTGGGAAACAATAAAGGAAATAAAAAGCTCTTCCTCACCCAGGTGTCCTTGAAAAGTTAACTTGCCCAGAACAGAGGAAAGAAACAGAAAAAAACCTGCTTTTTGTAAACTTCTGCAGGCTGTGAACTTCTGAGCCTCTTCGCTTACATGTTGGATACAAAATTCTGAAACTACCTAAACTTGGGTATCAGGGGATTAATTGATTACAACAGAAGTAATGCCCCCTAAATCTGGTTGCAAACAAATAGGACTGTTTCCCTGTCTTTGGTACTATCTTAGGTGCCTTGTTTTGTCTGTCCCTACAACAGCATAATTCTATATACTTAAACATTGCTTATGTTTTCATGAAATGGTCAACAGATGTGATTAATTGTGTAATGGTGCAGATGTTTCCCAGAGTGCTCTATCATGACGCATGAAGATCAAATAGGGGGGCATAAAACCTGGTTCCACTGGGAACATATATCCCTCACTTTAGCCATCCTATTAGGAATACGAGTTGCTGAAGGGGTGGGCACAAGAACCACTGCCTTGGTCCATGGGACAAAACAAATGACCCAATAGAAACAGCAATAGACCAAAACTTAAAGATATTAGAAACCTCCATCACAGCTTTGCAGGAATCTTTAACCTCTCTCTGTGAAGTTGTTTAACAAAACAGTCGAGGTTTGGACCTTCACTTCATGAGAAAAGAGGGCCTTTGTTCTGCATTGATGGAAGAATATTGTGTGTATGCCGACAATACTGGAGTTGTAAAAAAATCTATGAGTAAATTAAAAAGATGAATTGAATAGCATCAATGAGAGACAGAGGCCCAAAAAGGGTGGTTTGAGTCTTGGTTCACACAGTCCCCCTGGTTAACTACGCATTTATCAACCCTGGCCAGTCCAATAATAATCCTCATATTATTGCTAACTAGAAAACCCTGTTTGCTCAACCATGTAATTCCTTTTCTCCAAGCACAAATTGGACAAGTTAAACTTATGGTAATACCCCACTAGCAGAAATAGAATGTGACACCCCCCAATGATCACTTTTATGATTAAAAGTAGCCAGAAGAAGACGTGGTGAATGAAAGTTTAATAAAATATGTACTTGTCACTTTCTGTTTTTCTGTACGCTGAACAAAACACTGTTGAAATCTTGAGAAATGTTTGCCAATCTTGTTCCCAGAAGGTGCTGTCCCCAACTGCCACACTGTACTCCCTCACCGGGTTGCATGCAAACTGCCCACTCGCCCTGACACATCAATAAACTTCCCTCCCTGCGCTCGCAAAAAAAAAGTATATAAGCTCTGCTTAAGCTGTTCTCAGGGCTCTCTACTCGATTCAAGTGAGCTCTGAGCCCCAGCATGCTGGACCCCCAATAAACCTTTTGCTGTTACATGAGATAGACTCTTGGTGGTCTCTTATTCCAACGCTCGCCTGACCGTTACTTGGATGATTGAATGTAGAAGAAAACATCCAGTCAAAAAGGGATAGTTGGTATGATTAGGAATATAGTCTGTAGGTTTAGGAAGAAGAGTGAGAATTGGATTTGTACCAAAAGTTCTTTAGCAATAGGGTTTCGGTTAGAGAATGAATGTAAATGTCAGCACATGTGAAGAATGAGTCACAATGATGAACTGGGGAAAATATGTAGGAAAGCAGATATCAATAGAGACATTAGGAAATCAGGCAAAGTACAAAGTGAGTGATAGGATTAGACATTATCAACAGGGTTGTGTTTCAATATATAATCTTAGGAAGAAACAAACATGTAATCACCAATTAGATTGACATTTGAGAGCATTAGGCAACCTGGACATGGATGTTTTTAGTAATCCAGGTTCACTTTCTATTTAGCCTTTGGTACAATCATAAGTGTGACTGTTGCATTTTGTGTTCAGAATATTACTGTGATAAAATGTATATGTACATCAGGTGACATGAATATTTCTTCCACCATTTCTGGGAGCAATATTTTGAAGACATATAAATTAGTATTGGGGGAACAAAGAAGTGTACCGTGTGTCTATGAATATAGAAGTAATGCATGAATTGACAGTACTGTGAATAAATAATATAACTGGTTCCACTTTAAATAATGCATTGAATTGATATTGGAAAATATATAAGAAATCTTATATTGATATAGAATCATTCATTCTAATGAGTTATACATCTAATGGTAACATTAGGGATATGTTTTATCATGAAGTGTGTGTGAGTTTTTCTTCAAAATTAGTATGGAAATGGAAAATAATGTGTTTGGAAAGAAGTCTCATGAAAAGACCAGTGAAGAAACATAAAGGAATACATGTGTTCTGAAGTAGGAAGTGATTGAAAGTGCAACAAATGCACATGATTTTGCTAACTTGTTGATAAAATACACATTCTATGATGTGCAGAAACTGAAGAAATAGTAATGTACCGGTGTTGAATGAAAATGAACGTCAAAATATACATCATGGGGCTGGGGATGTGGCTCAAGCAGTAGCGCGCTCGCCTGGCATGCGTGCGGCCCGGGTTCGATTCTCAGCACCACATACAAAACAAAGATGTTGTGTCCGCCGATAACTAAAAAATAAATAATAAAAAATTCTCTCTCTCTCTCTCTCTCTCTCTCTCTCTCTCTCTCTCTCAAAAAAAAAAGATATACATCATGTCCCATAGAAATCTACTTGTATTGATGTTAAACTGGGTTAGTTACTGTAGAAATATTAGGATTTGTATGCACCATTCACTGATGTTAGTTGTCACTACTAGAAATCCAATATGTGTTTCAGGTGGATGAATATTTCTGAAAATCATCTTGTGAAAAGTTGATTATAAATCCACATACATGAATATGAATGAATTTAGGGAGTGTAAAATAAGACACATATATTTCAAATTTGAAAAATCTGTAGAGTGTATATATATATATATATATATATATATATATATATATATATATATTACAGATACACGCACACACACACACACACACACACACAAATATACACACAGAGAAATTAAAAAGTAGCAATATATATGCCAAGCGAAATTCATGTTGAAATATATATCGTCCACAGATCCAAAAATATTTAATTTAGTGAACACGGATTTGTGTATAATGTTGTTCAACTACGTTACTCCCCCATAGGTTGAATTTTCAGTTCCAATAGCGTTTAGGAGGAATGATCTCTTCTCATAATTTGTGTCTGCCAAGTCAGCCACCTCACAAGAATGTACATGTGATACCAGGTAGGATTCTATATGTGCATATAAAAATACATGTGATGAAAAGGCTACAGACAACCGGAGACAGGAATTCACATATTTGTTAAATTTAAAAACACATGGAGAACTATGTCAACAAAAAATTGACTAGATTTATAACTCCTATCCTATATAATGCAAAAGGCAAGTCAAACTATCCACCATGCCTCCTCTGAACTGCAAGGATTTCTATTCTGCTTGGGTTATTTTTCTCTATCATATTAGGATTAGTAGTCAGAGTCTAGTAAGGTATGATTTAGTGTCAGGGATTCAGTATTTTGAATGGAAAATTAGAAAAAGAATCCAATGTGTATGCAAATATGTGCTACAAAAAAATCTTCCAACTCTTATCCACAACAATGCCTTGACATTACCTTCGCCCCAAGTAAGACACAATTAGAGGAGAAAGGTTAGAAAATACGTGAAAATATGTGAATATCTGTAGTGGAATATACTCTGGTTTTCACAAGTTTGGAGGTGGTAGAGCATTTTCCAAAAGTAAGGGAGAGGGTAAACACTCCAGAAACATGGAGCTCTGTTGGCATAAAGACTTCTTGAGAAACTGCCTTTGAGGTTGGGCACTTGAAATATATGTTGTTGTTAGGAGTTTTAGCTTCCTTTGTAGTGAGACCATCAAAGCTGGGTCTGCATCTATGTGACATGAAGGAATTGGTTTTTTATTTTCCAAAGAACCTGAGGCAGCAGTTCTGAGTTCTCTCTTTGTAGGTAAACTGTGGCCACTGGTGGCTAAGTGTCTCCCCATGTGGACTGTGAAGCCATTTTTTCATTCTCCACTTTTCGTCTTGTTTCTTGCTGTTTCACTGGGACGTTGGTATTTGCTTCATGAAATACATTGAGTTCACCTGACACACAGTGCTGGAGGGAGTTCTGTCACTTGTGGTGGGTCAAGGTCTGCAGGAGAATGCACCAACCAGGCTTCTATCCAACATAGCTTGTCCCCTTGACCACAGCAACCTGATTCTGAACATTGCCCTGAAAACTCTCCATATAACAAGATGCCTTTACATAGAAGGGTCGGCAGGCTGCACCATGTTAGTCACAAGCCATTTGGAAGGCAATGGCAGATCCACATGGTCCCACCACAGATGTTTTATCACACACCTGCCCACCACTGCTCTAGGCCCACTATTCAGCAGGCTCCAACTTATTGGCATCTCTGTTCTACATAATTTTCATAAATCCCACTCGATCAAGGCCTTGTCTAGTATACTCATGATCAGCAACAGGACATGCAAAGGTTCTCCAGTGCCATCTGTTCATGGGAATTTCAAAAATTTTATGGTATTTGTCTAGCCATTTTTTAAGGTTGAAGTTGGGGGCACTGTGGATTTCAATTCATTCAGGAACCATTAAATGATGAGGAAGGTCATTTCAATGATACTTTGGAGAACTCTCACAGGCAAGGCTTCCCAAAGGGGGGCCAAATGGTCACATGAAGCCAAGCCCATTGAGGTCTACAATGTGAGGACCATGTGTGTTTTGACTCTCAAGTATGGTTGCCAAGTCTTTTAAGAAAAAATCATGTGATATCTTGGTTGAGATTTCCAGTGCTCTGTGGAAAGTCACCCTGGGCTTAGAACTCAGTTTCCAAATGTGACGCTCATGCGTGGCCTCCTAAAATCCAAACAAGATTTCATGTACTACACAAAAAGCTTCCCACTCACATCTTGAACAATGCCTCGACATTACCTTCGCCCCAAGTAAGACAAAATAAGAGGAGAAGAGTTAGTAAATATGTGAATACATATCTGCAATGGAAAATGATCAGGAGTTCACAACCTTGGAGGTGGTAGAAGAATATCTTTCAGAATAAAATCATGTGATATCCTGGCTGAGATTCCCAGTGCTCGGTCAAATGCCACCCTGGACTTAGATCTCAGTTTCCAAGGGCGACTCTCATGTGTGGCCTCCTTAAATCCCAACACAATTCATGGCAATACTTCTCTGAGGTCAGTTCTAGATCTCTGTCTCTAAGGGGAATAACACCGGAGTTCAAGCCAAGGTGGACCCAGGCATCTCTTCCATCATCCACACAAATGGCCACAATTAAAACCAAAATACTCCTACATGGCCCTCATCTTCTTCCATATAGACACTCATTATAACCTCTGGCTGTAGGTTTCCATGAGGGGCGCACCCCAAGACATTGTCCAAAATAAGCTCCCTTGCCCCTCATTTGCCTAAAGTCAGGGTGGCCTGGACACCCTTTCTGTGAAACAGGAGTGGTCAAATAAGCCAGCCATTAATACTGCTCTACTTCTCCAATTTGAGTCCTATTGACTGTCATGTATAGATTCTTTATGTGATTTGGAGTCATGATAAAACCAAAACACCTATGGGCTAGCCTCTGCAGGGCTTTGAAGAACTCATTTGACCAAAGGATCCCTATTCTAACTTGAAGGAGGTCAGGAACCTAACAGAGGAAGGCAAGAGACTTTATCCACAATGACTGATCTTTTTGAAATTTTGGTTTTGGGTGAACACATGGGATCTTTTTTTAGATCCATCAGGTGCTGAGAATCTACAACACAGCCTCACACCAGGCCAAGAGGCTGATTCCAACACATCTATTTGCAAAGCAATTAAGCAAAGAGCCACAGGTGATGCCCATTCATTTCCATTTGAAAACTGTTTTCTTCAGGCTTCACAAAGGTGTAGCCTGAGGCAAAGACCTTCCTGACATTCAGGGCAACAGAACAATAGGTAAGCAAAAGGCCCAAAGCAGGGTTTCTCCACTGAGACTTTCTTGGACACACTGATTTCAGAGTTTTCTGAGATGCTCGCCATTCCCTTCAGCTATCCTCTACATGCCCATGTCACTCAGCTTGGAGGTGGTACATATCTTGGACACAAAACCATGAGCCTATTCTTGAGAGTAACCAGAATTCAGAAAGAAATCAGAAACTTTGGAAGATAGTAGGTGTTGCCCATCTGTAAGGCTAGCAGCAGTCCACTCATAAATTAGGCAGGGTGAATGCTGGGAAGATTTCTACTAGACAGGACACATCCATTGATGCATTCTCTTTTCTAAAGTCTACAACCACTAACACAGTGGGATACACAGACATGCAAAAAATCGCCTTGTCAAAAGCCTTACTAGAAACAGTCCACTCCAAACCAAACAAACCGCCTTTCCTACCTATTCTCAGAACAAGAGACTAAACCACAAAATCACACACACACCCACAAACGCACCTCCTTCATTCAAGTAGGTCTGTGACTATCCGGAGTGTCCTCTGACTGGTGGGCCATACTATATTCCCCCGAAAGGCCTGTCCTGTCTCAGATCTGGTCTCCATGCCAAACTCTGTGAAGTTGTCAGGAGCCAGCGGTGAACAACTACCTGCTTTTTCAGGAAATGCCCCTTTTCAGAGCTATCCTGGCATTTGGCAATTCTCATATCAGTAGGTACCAAGGCAGACTTATTCTGTCCTTGGTTATTCCAAACTACAGAGCCCACTGGGAATGGAACTGTGACTGGCTTTTGATGCCTGTCTTTCTGGATCCCAAGGTCAGGGAGTTCCCTCACCAAGGAAATGAGGTATGTGGCTTCATTAAGATACTGAGTGAGTTTACTGCCTTGTGAACCACTTTGTCTTAACAGTTGCTTCCAAGGTTCCCTTGAGATGGAGTCTACCCCTGCTTTCTATGACAGTTTCACAAGTTAGAATGGTATATCAACCATTGGAACCTGGGAACAGCTCTCCACACAGGCCTGGTTTGGTCCATCTTCTCTACATTAAGAAGAGAGAGTCTGAATCAGACACAACCCTTCATTCTGACCAGGTTGTTTGCCATGGAAGATGTCTTTTGCTCTCTCAGGTCCTTCATAGCTGCCTACCTCTTCTCCAGGGATCACTTCTGCTTGGAACTTTGAGGATCTCAGAAGGTGGAAGATCCCATATCTTCCTGTATTGTAAGACCAACTCTGTCCCTGCTCTTCTGTAAAGTTAGATTGAGGGAACAGTGTTTGGTTAGGGTTAATAACAGGTTCGATTTGGATTAGGAATCATTATGCGTGATGAATAATGGTATTGGGAAAGTGCGATATTTACAAGAATATACAGGTAAAATACACGTATCACTAGGTAAGTTTTGAAGCCCAGAAGGGCATTGGGACCTTGATTGGGATACTTAGCTTTGAATTGCATTCTTCACAGATGTCTCAGTTAAATCCATATACAACGGCATAGAACCTTGTACCTTGGATGATTGAATGTCGAAGAGAACATCCAGTCAAAAACCTACAGTCGGTAGGAATAGGAAGAGTGTGGGTAAGTTTAGAAAGAATAGTGATTATAGGATGTGGACGAAATTTTTTTAGCAATAGCGTTTCGGTTAGAGTGAATGTAAATGTCAGCACATGTGAAGAGTCAGTCACAATGATAAACTGAGAAAATATGTAGGAAAGCAGATATCAATAGAGACATTACGATATCAGGCAAAGTATAAAGTGCATGATAAGATTAGACATTTTCAACAGGCTTGAGGTTGAGTATAAAATTTAGGAGGAAACAAATACATATTCACCAATAGGATTGACATTGGAGAGCATTAGCTACCTGGACAGGAATGTTTTTAGTAATCCATGCTCACTTTCCATTTAGGTTTTGGTACAATCATAAGTGTGACCTTTGCATTTTGTTTCCAGAATATTACTATGATAACATGTATATGTAGATCAGGTGACATGAGTATTTCTTCCACAATTTCTGGGAGCAAAAATGTGAAGATATATACATAAGTACTGGGGGTACAAATAGGTGTACCCTGTGTCTATGAGTATAGAGATAATTCATGAATAGACCATACTGTGAATAAATAGTATAACTGGTTACAACTTTAAATAATGGATTGAATTGATATATGAAAATATACAGTGAATCTTCTATTGGTATACATACATTCATTATAACCAAATATACATCTAATGGTAATATTAGGGTTATGGTTCATCATGAAGAGTTGTGAGCTTTGCTTCAAAAGTGAGTAGGGAAATCGAAAATAGTGTGTTTGCAAAGACGTCTCGTGAAAAGACCATTCAAGAAACATGGAGGAATACATGTGTTCTGAAGCAGGAAGTGATTGAAAATGAAACAAATGCCTATAAATTTGCGAAGTTGTGAAGGAAATATGTATCCTATGATGTGCATAAACTTAAGAAATCGCAATGTACCAGTGTTGAATAAAAATGAATTTCAAAAAACACATCATGTCCCATAGGAATCTATTTGCATTGATGTTAGACTTGCTAAGTTACTGTAGAAATATAAGGATTTGTATGCACCTTTCACTGAAGACAGTTCTCAGTACTAGAAAACAAATATGTATTTCAGGTGTTTGAGTATTCCTGAGAATAATCTTGTGAAAAGTTGATTATAAATCCACATACATGAATATGAATTAATTTAGGGAGTGTATAATAAGGCACATATTTCATATTTTAAAAAATCTGGAGAGTATATATATATATACACACACACACACGCACACAAACACAGACTTTAAAAAGTAGAAATATATATGCGAATCAAAATTGACCATGAAATATATATCATCCAAAGATCAGAAATATTTACTTTACTGAACATGAATTTATGTATAAAGTTGTTCAAATCGGACGTTCACCCAATGGTTGAATTTTCAGGTCCAACAGCGTTTATGAAGAGTGAACTATTCTAACAATTTGTATCTGCCAAGTAAGCCACCTCACAAGAATGTACGTGTGATTCCAGGTAGGATTCTATATGTGCATATAAAATTACAGGTGCTGAATAGTCTGCAGAGAAAGGGAGACAGGAATTCACATATTTGTTAACTTTAGAAATACATGGAGAACTATTTCAACAGAAAATTGACTAGATTTATAACTCCTAGCTTACATAATGCAAGAGGCAAGTCCAACAATACACCATGCCTCCGTTGAACTGCTTATATTTCTATTCTGTTTGGGTTTTTATACTCCTTCTTTTTTAGAATTAGTATCCAGCGTCTAGTAGGGTAGTGGTTAGTATCAGGGATTCAGTATTCCGAATGGAAATTTTGAAAATGAATCCAATGTGTATGTAAATATGTGCTACACAAAAATCTTCTCACTCTCATCCAGAAAAATGACTTTAGATTACCTTTGCCCCGAGTAAGACACAATTAGAGGAGAAGAATTAGAAAATCTGTGAATACATTTATGCAATGGAAAATGCTCAGGAGTTCACAACCTTGAAGGTGGTAGAGGAGTTTCCAAAAGTAAGGGACATGGTAAACACTCCACAAACATGGAGCTCTTCTGGCCTAAAGACTTCCAGAGAAACTGCCTCTGAGTTTGGGCACTTGAAATATATGTTGTTTTCAGGTCTTTTAGCTTCTTTCTAGTGAGACCATCAAAGCTTGGTCTGCATCTATGTGACCTGGAGGACATGGCATCTTATTTTCCAAAGAACACGAGGCAGCAGTGCTGATTTCTCTCTTTGTAGGTTAACTGTGGCCACTGGGGACTAATTGTCTCCCCCTGTAGTCTGTGTAGCAATTTGTTCATCCTCCACTTTTCATGGTGTTTCTTGCTGCTGCACTGGGAGTTTGGTATTTTCTTCATGAAATACAAGGTGTTCAACTGGGACACAGTGCTGGAGAAAGTTCTGTCATGTGAGTGGGTCAGTATCTGCAGGAGAATGCACCAAGATGCTTTTATCTACATAACTTGCCCCCTTGACCATAGCAACCTGATTATGAACATTGCCCTGAATCATCTCCATATAACAAGATGCCTTTACATAGAAGGGTCTGCTGGCTGCACCATGTCAGTCACATGCTTTGGAATTCAATGGTAGATCCTCATGGCTGTACCACTGATGTTTATAACACACCTGCCCACCGCTGCTCTAGGCCCACTACTCAGCAGGCTCCAACATACTGGCATCTCTGTTCTACACCATTTTCAGGAAACCCAGTCAATCAAGGCACTGTCTGGTATACTCATGAACAGCAACAGGACATCCAAAGGTTCTCCAGTGCCACCTGGTCATGGGAATTTTAAAAATTTCAAGGTATTTATGTAACCATTTTTTCAGGATTAAGTTGGAGGCATTGTGGGTTTCAATTCATTCAGAAACAATTAAATGTTGAGGAAGCTCATTTCAATGAAAGCTCTGGAGAACTCACACAGGCAAGGATTCTCAAAGAGTGGCCAAAAGGTCACTTGAAGCCAGGCCCATTGAGGTCTACAATTTGAGGTCCATTTGTGTTTTGACTCTCAAATGTGGCTGCCAAGTCATTCAGAATAAAATCATGTAATTATCTGGCTGAAATTCCCAGTGAACTGTGTAAAGCCACCCTGGGCCTAGATCTCAGTTACCAAGGGCGGCTCTCATGCGTGGCCTCCTTAAATCTTAACACAATTCATGGCAATACTTCTCTGAGGTCAGTTCAAGAACTGAGTCTCTAAGGGAAATCACACCAGAATTTAACCCAGGTGGAACCAGTCATCTCTCACAATTAAAATCTAAACACTCCCACATGGCGCTCATCTTCTTCCATATAGACACTCATCATAACATCTCGCTGGACTTTTCCATGAGGGGCACAGCCCAAGACAGTTTCCAAAATAAGCTGCCTTGGCCCTCATTTGCCTAAACTCAGCTTGGCCTGGACGCCCTTCCTGTGAAGCAGGAGTGATCAAATAGGCGTGCCATTAATACTGCTCTGTTTCTCCAATTTGATGCATACTGACTGTGGGATTTAGATTCTTTTTGTTAATTGGAGGCATGAGAAAACCCAAGCACTATGGGTAAGCCACTGAAGGGCTTTGAAGAACCCATTTGACCTAAAGGATCCCTATTCTTACTTGATGGAAGTCAGTACCCTAACAGAGGAAGGCAAGAGACTTCATCCACAATGACTGCTGTTTTGGCCATTTTGATTTTGGATGCACACATGGGATCATTCTTTAGATCCATCATGTGCTTAGAATTTAAGCCACAGCCTCACACAGGGCCAAGAGGCTGATTCAGACACATCCCTTTCCAAAGAAATTAAGCAAAGAGCCACAGGAAATGCACATTCATTTCCATTTGAAAACTCTTTTATTCAAGCTTCCAAAAGTTTTGGCCTGAGGCAAACACCTTCCTGACATTCAGGGCAACAGAACAATATGTAAGCACAAGGCCCAAATCAGGGTTTCTCCACTTAGACATTCCTAGTCACACTGATATCAGAGTTTTCTGAGATGCTCGCCATTCCCTTCAGCTATTCAGTACATGGCCATGTCACAGACCTTGGAGGTGGTAATATCTTTGACACAAACCAAGAGCCTATTCTGGTGAGTAGACAGAATTCAAGAAGAATACAGGAACTTTTGAAGATATAAGGTGTTGCCCATTGATAAGGCAAGCCACAGTCCCTTCATAAACTGAACAGGATGAATGCTGGGAAGGTTTCTACTAGACAGGACACATCCATTGATGCATTCTCTTTTCTAAAGTCTACAACCACTAACATAGTGTGATACACAGACATAGAAACACTCGCATTGTCAAAAAACTTACTAGAATCAGTTCACTCCAAACCAAACAAACCACCTTTACTACATATTCTCAGAACATGAGACAAAACCACAAACCCTACCCAAACCAACAAATTTAACTCCTTCCCCCAAGTAGGTCTGTGACTATCTGGAGTGTCCTCTGACTGGTGAGCCATACTGTGTACCTCCAAAATGGCCTGTACTGCCTCAGATCTGGTCGCCTTGGCCAACTCTATGAAGTTGTCAGGAGCCAGCCTTGAGCCACTACCTGCTTTCTTAGGAAATGCCCCTCTTCAGAGTACTTCTGGCATTTGGCCATCCTCACATAAGTAGGTACGAAGAAAGAATTACTCTGTCCTTGGAAAATCCAAACAAGTGAGACCACTGAGACTAGGACTCGGACAGGCTCTGGGTCCCTAGCTTCCTAGATACCAAGTTCAGAGAGTTCCATCACCAAGAAAGTGAAGCCAGTTCACTTCTGTCAGGAACTGAATGAGGTCACTGCCTTGGCGATCACTTTTTCCTAACAGTTGCTTCCAAGGGTCCCATGAGATGGAGGCTGCTCCTACTTCCTGAGACACTTTCACAAGTTAGAATGGTATACCAAACATAGGCTCCCGGGAACAGCTCTCCACTTAGACCTGGTTTGGTCCATCTCCTCTACATTAAGAAGAGAGAGTCTGATTCAGACACAACCCTTCATTCTGACCAGGTTGTTTGCCATGGAAGATGGCTTTTGCTTTCTCAGGTCCTTCATAGCTGCCTACAACTTCTCCAGGGATCATTTCTGCATTGACCTTTGAGGTTTTCAGCAGGTGGAAGATCCCTTACATTCCTGTATTGTAAAAACAAATCTGTCCCTGCTCTTCTGAATACTTAGATTGAGGGAACACTGTATGGTTAGGGTTAATAACATGTTCAATTAAAACCAAAACACTCTCACATGGCCCTCATCTTCTTCCATATAGACACTCATCATAACCTTTGGCTGAAGGTTTTCATAAGGGGCCCAGCCTATGTCAGTGTCCTAAATAAGTTCCCTTGCCCCTCATTTGCCTAAAGTCAGGGTTTCCTGGACACACTACCTGTGAACCAGGATTGATCAAATAGGTCTGCCATTAATACTGCTCTGTTTCTCCATTTTGAGGCCTACTGACTGTGAGGTATAGATTCTTTATGTGATTTGGAGTCATGTGAAAACTCAAGCACCTCTGCCAGTCTTCGAAGAACTCATTTGACCCAAAGGATCCCTATTCTTTCTTGATAGAGGTCAGGAATCTAACAGAGGAAGCATGAGGCTTCATCCACAATGACTGAACTTTTTGCCATTTTGGTTTTGGATGCACACGTGGGATCTTTCTTTAGATCCATCAGATGCTGAGAATCTAAGCCACAGCCTCACACAGAGCAAAGAGGATGATTCAGACACATCCCTTTCTAAAGCAATTAAGCAAAGAGCCACAGGTAATGTCCATTAATTTCCATTAGAAAGCAGTTTTCTTCAGGCTTAACAAACTGATGGCCTGAAGCAAAGACCTTCCTGACATTCAGGTCAACAGAACAGTAGGTAAGCAAAAAGAACAAAGCAGGGTTTCTCTACTGAGACTTTACTGGTCACACTGATATCTGAGTTTTCTGAGATGCTCCCCATTCCCTTCAGCTATCCAGTACATGGCTATGTCACAGAGCTCGGAGGTGGTACATGTCTTGGACAAAAAAACATGAGCCAATTCTGGAGAGTGACCAGAATTCAGGAAGAAAACAGGAACTAAGGAAAGTAGTAGGTGTTGCCAATCGATAAGGCAAGCCACAGTCCATTGATAAATTGGGCAGGATGTGTGATGGGATGCTTTCTACTGGACAGGACACATGCATTGATGCATTCACTTTTCTAATATATACAACGATGGAAAAAGTGGGATACACAGACATAGAAACACTCTGCATGTCAAATGACTTATTAAAAACAGTCCACTCAAAACCAAACAAACTGCCTTTCCTACCTATTCTCAGAACATGAGACAAAACCACAAACCCGGAAAAGAGAAGATGGCGGCGAAGGGAGTGCATCAACTCCGTGTACCGAGTCACTGTCAGGGAAAATGATGAGTTGAATGGCTAAAAGCTACCTTGTTAGGAATTTCCAGCAAAATTGGGGTGCTCCAAAACCTAGTGGAAGGATTTTCATCCCACGAGAATCAGCTTTAGGGTCTCAAACGCGAGTGAACTGTCCGTACAGATGGTCACGCTGCTTATTCAGCAAATCGCCCCGTGGTTCGAGTCTGTGGTGCGCGCTGGGAAATGACGAGCTAGTGGCGCAGAGATACAGCACTGCTGATTCTGCAGGCTCCTGCCAGCTGTGCATTTGCTGTGCTCATAGCTGAATTCTGGGTTTGAGACGGGCGAAGGAAACGGTCCACTTCGGTTCTCCACTGCGGTCAGACCACAGAAGAAGCCAGTGGCCACCATCATCGAGAGCTGACATCACCACCCCTGTTTTCAACTGATTGCAGCTCTTTCAGCTATAGAAGAGGTAATTTCAGGCTGACATTTGACTGCGTCTCGCAGACAAATTGCTCAGACATAGTGCTAAATAACCCGCGGAAACTGCTTCTTGGATCCTGCTCCTGTTGGAGCATGCACCAAGCTTGGAGAGGCCGAATTCTGGCTCCCGAAACTGCTCTGGCGCAGAGATAAGGAACCTCCGGAAACTGCTTCTCCATCCGGGTCCTGCTGAATACTGTGGAGGCCAAAGGTGCGGAGCAGAGCCTCCGCCCGGGCCCAAAACAGGCCCAGCGACCCGCTGGCGTGGCAGTCACGTCACCCCATTTGGAGTAGAGGCAGAGCAGACCCGCAGCCCGACCATGCAAGGTAGACAGACCTGAGACTGAACGGTGGAACAGGCCCAGTGGTCTACTGGTGTGGTAGACACGTCACACCAATTGGAGGAGGGGCAGAGCAGAGGCACCACCCGCGCCCGCAAGGTAGGCAGAGCCGCGATGGAATGGCAGATCAGGCCCAGTGGCCTGCTGGTGTGGTAGACACGTCAACCCAATTGGGGAAGGGGCAGAGCAGAGCCGCCGCCCGCGCCCACAACAGGTCCAGCGACCTGTCGGCTTGGTAGTCACAACACCCCAATTGGAGTAGGGGCAGAGCAGAGCTGCCACCCACGCCTGGAATGTAGGCAGGCCTGTGACCAACTGGCGGAACAGGCCCAGCGGCCTACCGGCGTGGTAGACACATCACACCAATTGGAGGAGGGGCAGAGCAGAGCCGCCTCCCGAGCCCAGAACAGGCCCAGCTGCCCACCGGCCTGGCAGTCACGTCACCCCATTTGGAGTAGGGGAAGAGCAGAGCTGTAGCCTGCACCCAGAACAGGCCCAGCGACCTGCCGAAGTGGTAGTCACGACACCCCAATTGGAATAGGGGCAGAGCAGAGCCGTCACCCACACCCGCAAGGAAGGCAGGCCTGGGACCGACCAGCGAATCAGGCCCAGCGGCCTGCCAGCGCGGCAGACACATCACCACATTTGGAATAGGGGCAGAGCAGAGCCGCCGCCCGTTCCCGCAAGGTAGGCAGACCTGCGACTGACCGGAGGAACAGGCCCAGCGGCCTGCCGGCATGGTAGACACGTCACCCCAACTGGAGTAGGGGCAGAACAGAGCCACCGCCCGCACCCGGAACAGGCCCAGAGGCCCGCCGGCATGGTAGTTACGTCACCCCAATTGGAGTAGGGGTAGAGCAGAGCTGCTGCCCACGCCTGGACAGGCCCAGCGACCCACTGGCGTGGTATCACATCACCCCAATTGGAGAAGGGGCAGAGCAGAGTAGCCGCCCACGCCTGCAAGGTAGGCAGACCTGTGACCAACCGTCAGAATAGGCCCAGGGGTTCACGGGCGTGGTAGACACGTCATACCAATTGGAGGAGGGGAAGAGCAGAGCCGCTGCCTGCGCCTCCAAGGTTGGCAGACCTGCGACCGATCGGCAGAAGAGTCCCAGCGGTCCGCCAGCGTGGTAGACAGATTACCCCAATTGGAGGAGGAGCAGAGCTGCCGCCCGCCTCTGCAAGGGAGACTTTTCAACTATACAAGAGCAACATAATTATATCGGGGGAAAATTTTAAAAACACAACAGTTTCACCAAGCAGAAAGAAACACGAGCAATATGAAAAGAAAAGGAAAGAAAGGACCACAAGCAATGCAGGTCAACTCAACTTTAGAAGAGGTAATACCTGCAGCAGATGGAATGTCAGATAAAGAATTCAGGATATACATGCTGCAGATGTTCTGAAGTCTCAAGGAAGACATTAGACAGCAAAATCAGACAATGAAAGATCACTTCGACCACTTCAACAATGTATTACATAAAAAAAAACCAAGAGGCAAAAGATCAACTATACAGGGAGATAAAGGTTATAAAAAACAAACAAACAGAAATCCTAGAAATGCAGGAAGCAATAAACATACTTAAAAACGCAATTGAGAATACTACCAGCAAGGTAGAACACTAAGAAGATAGAACATCAGACAATGAAGGCAAAGTATTTCAACTTGAAAAGAACATAGACAGCTCAGCAAGACTGTTAAGAAACCATGAGAAGAATATCCAAGAAATATGGGATTATACAAAGAGACCAAACTTAAGAGTCATTTGGAGACAGAAAGGTATAGAGGTCCAAACCAAAGGAATGAGCAATCTATTCATTGAAATAATAAGAGAAAACTTCCCAGACTTGAAGAATCAGACAGAATCCCAAATCCTAGAAGCCTACAGGACGCTGAATGTGCAAAATCATAAGAGATCCACACCTAGACACATTATAATGAAGATGCCCAACATACAGAATAAGGAGAGAATTTTAAAAGCTACAAGAGAAAGGAAGCAGATTATATTTATGGGTAAACCAATCAGGATAACAGCTGATCTTTCACACAGACTCTGAAAGCTAGAGGATCCTGGAAAAACATATTTCAAACACTGAAAGAAAATGGGTTTCAACCAAGAATCGTGTATCCAGCGAAATTAAGCTTCAGGATGGAAGATGAATTAAAACATTCCACAATAAAAAAAAAAAAAGTTAAAAGAATTTTCAGCTAGAAAACAATGTCTTCAAAACATCCTCGGCAAAATATTACAGGAACAGGAAATGGAAAAGAAAAATGAAAACAAACAGTGGGGGTTAGGACAGTTAAGGGGGGGAAATAATCAAAAAGGAAAACAAACCATGTTTAGTAACATAAATATACAAATATGGCTGGAAGAACAACCCATATCTCAATAATAACCCAAAATGTTAATGGCTTAAACTCACCAATTAAGAGACACAGGCTAGTAGAATGAATCACAAGACAAGACCGAATAATATGCTGCCTACAGGAGATGCATTTAATAGAAAAAGACATATATAGACTGAAGGTGAATGGTTGGGAAAAATTATATCACTCATATGGACTTCGGAAAAAAGCAGGAGTGTCCATACTCATATCAAATAAAATAGATTTCAAGACAAAGTTATTCAAAAGGGATAAAGAGGAACACTACATACTGCTCAAGGGAACCATACACCAACAAGACATAACAATCATAAATATATATGCCCCAAACAATGGTGCAGCTATGTTCATCTAGCAAACTCTTCTCAAGATTAAGAGTCTAATTGACCACCATACAATAATCATGGGAGACTTCAACACAACTCTCTCACCACTGGACAGATGTTCCAAACAAAAGTTGAATAAGGAAACTATAGAACACAATAAAACAAATAACAGCCTAGACTTAATTGATTTATATAGAATATACTACCCAACATCAAGCAGTTACACTTTTTTCTCAGCAGCACATGGATCCTTCTCAAAAATAGATCATATATTATGTCACAGGGCAACTCTTAGACAATATAAAGGAGTAGGGATAATACAATGCATCTTTTCTGATCATAATGGAATGAAACTGAAAATCAACGATAAAAGAAGGAAGGAAAAATCATACATCAGTTGGAGAATGAACAATAGGTTACTGAATGATCAACGGGTTATAGAAGACATCAGAGAGGAAATTAAAAAATTCTTAGAGATAAATGAAAACACAAACACAACATACCGGAATCTATGGGACACATTGAAAGCAGTTCTAAGAGGAAAATTCATTGCTTGGAGTTCATTCCTTAAAAAAAGAAAAAAACAACAATAAATGATCTCATACTTCATCTCAAAATCCTAGAAAAAGAAGAGCAAAACAACAGCAAAAAGTAGAAGGCAAGAAATAATTAAAATAAGAGCTGAAATTAATGAAATCGAAACAAAAGAAACAATTGAAAAGATTGACAAAACTAAAAGTTGGTTCTTTGAAAAAATAAATAAAATCGACAGATCCTTAGCCATGCTAACAAAGAGAAGAAGAGAGAGAAATCAAATTACTAGCATACAGGATGAAAAAGGCAAGATCACAAAACACACTTCGAAAATACAGAAGATAATCAGAAACTATTTTGAATCTTTATACTCCAATAAAATAGAAGATAGTGAAGGCATCGATAAATTTCTTAAGTCATATTATCTGCCCAGATTGAGTCAAAAGGATAGAGACAACCTAAACAGACCAATATCAATTGAGGAAATAGAAGAAACCAACAAATGACTACCAACTAAAAAAAGCCCAGGACCGGATGGGTATACAGCAGATTTTTACAAAACCTTTAAAGACGAACAAATACCAATACTTTTCAAGCTATGTCAGGAAATAGAAAAAGAGGGAGAACTTCCAAACTCATTCTAAGAGGCCAACATCACCCTGATTCCTAAACCAGACAAAGACACTTCAAAGAAAGAAAACTAGAGACCAATATCTCTAATGAACCTAGATGCAAAAAATTGTCAATAAAATTCTGGCAAATCGGATTAAAAAACATATCAAAAAAATTGTGCACCTTGATCAGGTAGGATTCATCCCTGGGATGCAAGGCTGGTTCAATATACAGAAATCAATAAATGTTATTCACCACATCAATAGGCTTAAAAATAAGAACCGTATGATCATCTCGATAGATGCGGAAAAAGCATTAGACAAAGTACAAAATCCCTTTATGTTCAAAACTCTAGAAAACCTTGGGATAACAGGAACATACCTCAATATTGTAAAAGCAATCTATGCTAAGCCTCAGGCTAGCATCATTCTGAATGGAGAAAAATTGAAGGCATTCCCTCTAAAATCTGGAACAAGACAGGGATGCCCTCTCTCACCACTTCTGTTCAACATAGTTCTTGAATCACTGGCCAGAGCAATTAGACAGATGAAAGAAATTAAAGGCATAAAAATAGGAAAAGAAGAACTCAAATTTTCACTATTTGCAGATGACATGATTCTATACCTAGCAGAACCAAAAGTGTCTACAAAAAACTCTTAGAGCTAATAAATGAATTCAGCAAAGTGGCAGGATATAAAATCAACACGCATAAATCAAAGGCATTCCTGCATATCAGCAACAAATCCTCTGAAATAAAAATGAGGACAACCACTCCATTCACAATATCCTCAAAAAAAAATAAAAAAAAATAAAATACTTCGGAATCAACCTAACAAAAGAGGTGAAAGACTTATACAATGAAAACTACAGAACCCTAAAGAGAGAAATAGAAGAAGATCTTAGAAAATGGAAAAATATACTCTGTTAATGGATAGACAGAACTAACATCATCAAAATGGCGATATTACCAATAGTTCTCTATAGGTTTAATGCAATGCCAATCAAAATCCCAATGGCATTTCTTATAGAAATAGAGAAAGCAATAATGAAATTCATATGGAAAAATAAAAGACCCAGAATAGCAAAAATAATGCTAAACAGGAAGCATGAATCAGGTGGTATAGCGATACCAGACTTCAGACTATACTACAAGGCAATAGTAACAACAACAGCATGGTACTGGTACCCAAACAGGAGGGTGGACCAATGGTACAGAATAGAGGACACAGAAACCAATCCACAAAATTACAACTAACTTATATTTGATATAGATTCTAAAAGCATGCAATGGAGGAAGGAAAGCATATTCAACAAATGGTGCTGGGAAAACTGGAGATACATATGCAACAAAATGAAACTGAATCCCTTTCTCTCGCCATGCACAAAAGTTAACTCAAAATGGATCAAGGAGCCTGATATCAAATCAGAGACATGGTGTCTGATAGAAGAAGAATTTGGCTACGATCTACATACTGTGGGGTCGGGCTCCAAATTCCTCAATAGGACACCCCTAGCACAAGAGTTAATAACTAAAATCAACAAATGGGACTTACTCAAACTAAAAAGTTTTTTCTCAGCAAAAGAAACAATAAGAGAGGTAAATAGGGAGGCTACATCCTGGGAACATGTCTTTACTCCTCACACTTCAGATAGAGCCCTAATATCCAGAGTATTCAAAGAACTCAAAAAATTAGACAACAAGATAACAAATAACACAATCAACAAATGGGTCAAGGACCTGAACAGACACTTCTCAGAGGAGGACATACAATCAATCAACAAGTACATGAAAAAATGCTCACCATCTCTAGCAGTCAGAGAAATGCAAATCAAAACCACCCTAAGATACCATCTCACTCCAGTAAGATTTGCAGCCATTATGAAGTCAAACAACAACAAGTGCTGGTGAGGATGTGGGGAAAAGGGTACACTTGTTCATTGTTGGTGGGACTGAAAATTGGTGCAGCCAATCTGGAAAGCAGTATGGAGATTTCTTGGAAAGCTGGGAATGGAACCACCATTTTACCCAGCTATTCCCCTTCTCGGTCTATTCCCTAAAGACCTAAAAAGAGCATGCTACAACGACACTGCTACATCGATGTTCATAGCAGCACAATTCACAATAGCAAGACTGTGGAACCAACCTAGATGCCCTTCAAAAGACGAATGGATAAAAAAATGTGGCATTTATACAGCAGAATAAAACAGTCACTAATATGGTATTATGTAAACATTGTGAATGTGTAACTGATGTGACTCTGCAATATGTATTTGGGGTAAAAATGGAAACGCATAACTCACTTGAATCAAATGTATGAAAGATGAAAAAAATAAAAATAAAAAAAGTGTCATTTATACACAATGGAGAATTACTCTGCATTAAAAAATGACAAAATCATAGAATTTGAAGGGAAAAGAATGGCATTAGAGCATATTATGCTAAGTGAATCCAGACAATCCCTGAAAAACAAATGCCAAATGTCTTCTTTTATATAAGGAGAGTAACTAAGAACAGAGTAGGGACCAAGAGCATGAGAAAAAGTTTAACATTAAACAGGGATGAGATTTGGGAGGGAAAGGGAGGGAGAAGGGATATTGCATGGGATGAGATTTGGGAGGGAAAGGGAGGGAGAAGGGATTTTAGGGTTATACAAAATTACATACAACAGAAGTGAGGGGAAAGGAAAAAATAATACAAGTGGGAGATATGAAGTGCAGTAGAGGGGGTAGAGATAGAAGAGGGGAGGGGAGGGGAGGGGAGGGGAGGGGGAATAGTATAGATTGGAAAGGCAGCAGAATATAACAGACACCAATATGGCAATATATATATATATATATATATATATATATATATATATATATATATATATATATATATATCAATGCAAGTGTAACTGATGTGATTCTGCAATCTGTATACGGGGTAAAAATGGGAGTTCATAACCCACTTGAATCAAAGTGTGAAATATGATATATCAAGAACTATGTAATGTTTTGAACAACCAACAATAAAAAAAATAAAAAAAGAAGAAAAAATTTAAAAAAAATTAAAAAAAACCCACAAACCCACAGCCACACGCACAAAGGCACCTCCTTTACCCAAGTAGGTCTGTGACTATCCGGAGTGTCCTCAGACTCATGGGCCATACTATGTTCCCCCGAAATGGTCTCTACTGTCTCAGATCTGGTCTCCTTTACCAACTCTGTAAAGGTGTCAGGAGCCATTGGTGAGTCACTACCTTCTTTCCCAGAAAAGGCCCCTCTTTAGAGCTTTCCTGGCATTTAGCCATCCACACATCAGTATTTACCAAGAAAGACTTACTCTGTCTTTGGTAAATCCAAACAAGTGAAGCCACTGGGACTGGGATTGTGACTGGCTCTAGGTGCCTGGCTTCCTGAATCCCAAGTTCAGAAATTTCCATCACCAAGAAAGTGAGGTAGGTCACTTCCTTCAGGAACTGAATGAGGTCACTGCCTTGGCAACCACTTTGTCCTAACAGTTGCTTCCAAGGGTCCCATGAGATGGAGGCTACACCTACTTCCTGTGTCACATTCACAAGTTAAATGGTATATCAACCATAGGCACATGTTAACAGATCTCCACACAGGCCTGGTTTGGTCCATCTTCCCTACATTAAGAAGAGAGAGGCTGATTCAGACACATCCCTGCATCCTGACGAGGTATTTTGCCAAGGAAGATGACTTTTTCTCTCTCAGGTCCTTCATAGCTGCCTACATCTTCTCCAGGGTTTATTTCTGAATGGGACTTGAGGATCCCCTACCTTCCTGTTTTGTAAGACCAACTCTCTCCCTGCTCTTCTGTAAAGTTAGATTGAGGGAACAGTGCATGGTTAGGGTTAATAACATGTTCGATTTGGGTTAGTAATCATTCTGTTTGATGAATAATGGTATTGGGAACCTACGATATTTACAAGAATCTATATGTGTAATATAAGTATGAAAACGGAAATCTAGGTAAGATTTGAAGCCCAGATGGGCACTGGGCCCTTGATTGGGATACTTAGCTTTGAATTATTTCTGCAAAGATGTCTCAGATAAATTGATATACAATGGCATAGGACCTTGTACCTTGGATGACTTAATGAGGAAGAGAACATCCAGTCAAAAACGGATAGGACCAAAAGTTCTTTAGATATAGGGTTTTGGTTAGAGAGTGAATGTAAATGTCAGCATATGTGAAGAGTCAGTCACAGTGATGAACTGGGGAAAATGTGTAGGAAAGCATATATCAATAGAGACATTAGGAAATCAGGCAAAGTACAAAGTGATTGATAGGATAAGACATTTTTAACAGGGTTGAGTATGAATATATAATCTTAGTAAGAAACAAATATGTAATCACTAAAAGGAATGATATTTGAGATCATTAGTGAATCAGGACATGGATGTTGTTAGTAATACATGTTCACTTTCAATATAGGCTTTGGTACAATCATAAGTGTGACCTTTGCATTTTGTGTCAGGAATGTTACTGTGATGAAATGTATATGTATATCAGGTGACTAGAGTATTTCTTCCACCATTTCTGAAAGCAATATATTAAAGACTTTTAAATTAGTATTGGGGATACAAATATTTATACTCTGGGTCTGTGAATATAGAGATGATGCCTTAATAGACCATACTGTGAATAAATAATATAACTGGTACAAACTTTAAATAATAGATTGAATTTATATCTGAAAATATATAGGAAATCTTATGTTGATATACATACATTCATTCCAACCAGTTATACATCTAATGGTAATATTAGCATTACGGTATATCATGAAGAGTGTGTGAGTTTTGCTACAAAAGTGATTATGGAAATCAAAAATAATGTGTTTGGAAAGAAACTCATGAAAAGAACAGTCAATAAACATGGAGTAATACATGTGTTATGAAGTAGGATGTGATTGAAAGTGAACCAAATGCCTGTAAAATTGTGAAATTGTGGATGAAATGATATATTCTATAATGTTCATAAACTGAAGAAATAGTAATGTACCAGTGTTGAATAAAAATGAACTTCAAAATACACATCATGTCCCATAGGTGTCTACTTGCATTGATGTTAAACTGGGTCAGTTACTGTAGAAATATTAGGATTTGTAAGCACCATTCACTGAATTTCGTTTTCAGTACTAGGAAATAAATATGTATTACAGGTGGATGAATATTTCTGAGAATATTCTTGTGAAAAGTTGATTATAAATCCACATACATGAATATGAGTGGATTTAGGGAGTGTATAATAAGACACATATATTGTATATTTTTGAAAATCTTGAGAGTAGATATGCATATCTATATAGATAGATAGATAGATAGATAATTAGATAGATACATACATACACAGACATTAAAATATAGCCATATATATGCCATTTGAAATTCATTATGAAATACATATCATCCACATTTCCAAAAATATTCATTTTACTGAACATTCATTTATGCATAATATTGTTCATCTAGGAAATTCACCCATAGGTTGAATTTCCAGTTCCATTAGTATTTAGAGGGAGTGATCTCTTCTCACAATTTGTATCTTCCAAAATAAGCGAGCTCACAAGAATGTACGTGTGACACCAGGTAGAATTCTATATATGCATGAAAAAATACATGTGATGAATAGGCTACAGAGAAAGGGAGAAAGAAATTTACATATGTGTTATCTTTAAAAACTCATGGAGAAGTATTACAATGAAAAGTTGACAAGATTTATAACACATAACCTTGAAAAAGCAGAAGGCAAGTCCAAGTATACACCATGTCTCCTATGAAAGGCCTGTATTTCTATTCTGTTAGGTTTCTTTTTCTCCATCATATTAGGGTTAGTAGTCAGAGTCTAGTAGGGTACGGGTTAGTGACAGGGATTCAGTATTTCAAATGGAAAATAGGAAAAAGGAATCTAATGTGTATGCAAATATGTGCTACACAAAAATCTTCCCACTCTCATCCAGAACAATGCTTTGACATTACATTCGCCCCAAGTAAGACACAATTAGTGGAGAAGAGTTAGAAAATTTGTGAATACATATGTGAAAAAGAAAATGCTCAGGAGTTCATAACCTTGTAAGAGGTAGAAGAGTTTACAAAAGTAAGGGAGAGGGTAAACACTCCACAAACATGGAGCTCTGCTGGACTAATGACTTTTTGAGAAACTGCCTCTGAGTTTGGGCACTTGAAACATATGTTCTTTTCAGGAGCTTTAGCTTTCTTTGTAGTGAGACCATCAACGCTGGGTCTCCATCTATGTGACCTGGATGACATGATTTCTTATTTTCTAGTGAACATGAGTCAGCAGTGCTGTATTCTCTCTTTGTAGGTAAACATTGGACACTGGGGTCTAAGTATCTAACTGTGTGGTCTGTAAAGCCATTTTGTCATCCTCCACTTTCGTGGTGTTTCTTACTGCTGCGCTGTGAGTTTGGTATTGGCTTCACGAAATACAAGGAGTTAAACTGGAACACAGTGCTGGAGGGAGTACTCTCACGTGTGGTGGATGGGGGTCTGCAGGAAAATGCACAAATGAGGCTTAAATCCCACATAGCTTTTCAACTTGACAATAGCAACCTGATTCAGAACATTGGCAGGAATCCTCTCCATATAACAATATGCCTTTACATAGAAGGGTCTGCTGGCTGTACCATGTCAATCACAAGTGATTTGGAAGCCAATGGCAAATCCACGTGGCCTCAACACAGATGTGTTTTCACACACCTACACTCCACTGCGTAGGCCCACTAGTCTGCAGGCTCCAACTTTCTGGCATCTCTGTTTTACACAATTTTCATGACACCCAGTCAATCAAAGCACTGTCTGGTACAATCATGATCAGCAACAGGAAATCCAAAGGTTCTCCCTTGCCACCTGGTCATAGGAATTCTAAAAAATTCATGGTATTTATCTAGATATTTTTTAATGATGATGTTGGAGGCACTGTGCGATTCAATTTATACAGGAACCATTAAATGGTGAGGAAGATCATTTCAATGAAAGCGCTGGAGAACTCTTACAGGCAAGGCTTCCCAAAGAGTGTCCAAAAGGTCACATGAAGCCACGCCCATTGAGGTCTACAATGTGACTTCCATGTGTGTTTTGACTCTCAACGATGGCTGCCAATCTTTCAGAATAAAATCATATATATCCTGGCTGAGATTCCTAGTGCTCTATGGAAAGAAACCCTGGTCCTAGATCTCAGTTTCCAATCGCGAATCTCATGCATGGCCTCCTTAAATCCCAACACAATTCATGGCAATACTTCTCTGAGATCAGTTTCAGAACTCAGTCTCTAAGGGGAATCAAAAAAGAGATCAAGCCCAGGTAAACCCAGGCTTCTCGTCCAACTGCCACACAAATGACGACAATTGAAACCAAAACACTCCCACACGGTCCTCATCCTCATTTATTTAGACACTAATCAAAAGCTCTAGCTGGAGGTTTCCATGAGGGGCGCAGCCCAAGACAGTGTCAAAAATAATCTCCCTTGCCCCTCATTTGCCTAAAGTCAGGGTGGCCTGGACAACCTTCCTGTGAACCAGAAGTGATCAAATAGGCCTGCCATTAATACTTCTCCACTTCTCAATTTTGAGGCCTACTGACTGTAGGGTACAGATTCTTTGTGTGAATTGGAGTCATGAGAATACCCAAGCACCTATTGTCTAGCCTCTGCAGGGCTTTGAAGAACTCATTTGACACAAAGGATCCCTATTCTCACTTGATGGAGGTCAGGAATCTTACAGAGGAAGGCGAGAGACTGCATCCACAATGAAGGATCTTATTTCCATTTTGGTTTTGGAAGCACACATGGGATATTCCTTTAGATACATCAGGTTCTGATAATATAAGCCACAGCTTCAAACAGGGCCAAGAGGATGGTTCAGACACATCCCGTTCCAAAGCAATTAAGCAAAGAGCCACAGGTGATGCCCATTCGTTTCCATTTGAAAACTGTTTTCATCAGGCTTCACAAAGGGGTGCCCTGAGGCAAAGACTTTCCTGACATTCATGGTAACATAAAAATAGATAATCAAATGGTTCAAAGCAGGGTTTCTCCACTGAGACTTTACTGGTCACACTGAAATCTGAGTTTTCTGAGATGCTCACCATTCCCTTCAGCTATCTAGTACATGGCCATGTCACAGAGCTTGGAGGTGGTACATATCTTGGACACAAAACCATGAGCCTATTCTGGAGAGGGGCCAGAATTCAGGAAGAACACAGGAACTTAGGAAGTTAGTAGGTGTTGCCCATGGAAAAGACAAGCCGCAGTCCATTCATAAATTGGGCAGGGTGAATGCTGGGAAGCTTTCAACTAGACAGGACACATCTATTTATTCATTCTCTTTTCTAATGTCTACAACCACGGACACAGTGGAATAGAGAGACATAAAAATACTCGCCTTGTCAAACAACTTACAAGAAACAATTCACACCAAACCAAACAAACCACCTTTTTTACCTATTCTCAGAACATGATGAAAAACCACAAACACCCATACCCACAAATGCACCTCCTTTCCCCAAGTAGGTCTGTGACTATCTGGAGTGTCCTCTGACTGGTAGGCCATAAAATTTCCCCAGAAATGGCCTTTCCTGTATCAGATCTGGTCTACTTGGTCAACTCTGTGAAGTTGTCAGGAGGCAGTGATGAGCCAATTTTTGTCCTCTCAGGAAAGACCCCTCTTCAGAGCTTTCTTGGTATTTGGACATCCTTACATCAGCAGGAACCAAGAAAGACTGACTCTGTCCTTGGTAAATCCACAGAAGTGAGCCCACTGGGACTGGGACTTGGACTGGCTCTGGGTGCCTGGCTTCCTGGATCCCTAATTAAGAGAGTTCCATTACAAAAGAAATAGGTCAGGTCACTTCCTTCAGGAACTGAATGAGGTCACTGCCTTGGCAACCACTTTGTCCTAACAGTTGCTTCCTAGCATCTCCTGATATGGAGGCTGCCCCTACTTCATGTGATACTTTCACATGTTAGAATAGTATAGAAACGAGAGTCACCTGGGAACAGCTCTCTACACAGGCCTGGTTTGGTCCATCTTCCCTACATCAGGAAGAGAGAGGCTGACTCAGACACATCCTTTCATCCTGATCGTGTTGTTTTTCATGGAATATGACTTTTGCTCTCTCAGGTCCTTCATAGCTGCCTTCATCTTCTCCAGAGATCATTTCTGCATGGACTTTTGAGGTTCTCAGTAGGTGGAAGATCCCCTACCTTCCTGTATTGTAAGACCAACTCTGTCCCTGCTGTTCTGTAAAGTGAGATTGAGGGAACAGTGTATGGTTACGGTTAATAGCATGTTCGATTTGGGTTAGGAATCATTCTGCTGGATGAATAATGGGATTGGGAACCTGCGATATTTCTAAGAATATAGACATGAAATATAAGTATGAAAACAGAAATCTAGGAAAGATTTGAAGCCCAGAAGGGCATTGGGCCCTCAATTGGGATACTTAGCTTGAATTATGTCCTGCAACAAGGTCTCAGATAAATTGATATACAATGGCATAGGACCCTATACCGCGGATGATTGAATGTAGAAGAGAACATCCAGTCAAAAATGGATAGTCCGTAGGATTATGAAGATAATCAGTAGATTTAGGAAGAAGAGTAAGTCTAGTAGTTGGACCAAAAGTTCTTTAGCTCTAGGGTTTCGGTTAGAGAATGAATATAAATGTCAGCACATGTGAAGAGTCAGTCAAAACGATGAACTGGGGAAAATATGTAGGAAAGCAGATATCAATAGAGACATTACGAAATCAGGCAAAGTATATAGTGAGTGATAGGATTAGACATTTTCAACAGGGTTGAGGTTAAATATATAATCTTAGGAAGAAACAAATATGTAGTCACCATTAGGATTCATATTTGAGAGCATTAGCCAATCTGGACATTATATTGTTAGTATTCCATGCTCACGTTCCACTTAGGCTTTGGTAAAACCATAAGTGTGATCTTTGCAATTTGGGTCCAGAATATTACTGTGATAAAATGTATATGCAGATCAGGTGACTTGAGTATTTCTTCCACCATTTCTGGGAGCAATATTTTGAAAACTTATAAATTAGTACTGGGGATACTAATAGGTTTACCCTGTGTTGATGAATATAGAGATGATGCATTAATAGACCACACTGTGAATAAATTATATTACTGGTTCCAAATTTAAATAATGGATTGTGTTGATTTCTGAAAATATATGGGAAATCTTATATTGATATACATACATTCATTCCAACCAGTTATATATCTAATGGTAATATTAGGGTTAGCATTTATCATGAATAGTGTGTGAATTTTGCTTCAAAATAATTATGGAATCAAAAATAATGTGTTTAGAAAGAAGTCTAGTGAAAAGACCAGTAGAGAAACATGGAGGAATATATGTGTTCCGAAGGAGGAAGTGATTGAAAGTGAACCAATTGTTTACAAATTTGTGAACTTGTGAATGAAAGAATATATCTTATGATGTTCACAAACTGAAGAAATAATAATGTACCAGGTTTGAATGAAAATGAACTTTAACAAACACAACATATCCCATAGGAATCTACTTGCATTGATGTTAAACTGGGTCAGTTACTGTAAAAATATTGGGATTTATAAGCACCATTCCCTGAATTTAGTTTTCAGTACTAGGAATCAAATATGTATTTCAGTGGATGTATATTTCTGAGAATGATCTTGTGAAAAAATGATTATAAATCCACATAGAGGAACATGAATGAATTTAGGCAGTGTATAATAAGATACATATGTTTTATATTTTGGAAAATCTGGAGACTATATATATATATATATATATATATATATATATATATATATACATATAGACACACAAACACACACGCATTATAATGTAGCAATATAAATGCCAATTGAAATTCATCATGAAAACTAACTCATCCACATATCCAAAAATATTCATTGTACTGAACATGAATGTATGTATAAAGTTGTTCATCAAGGAAGCTCACCCATGGGTTTAATTTTCAGTTCCAACAGCATTTAGGAGGAGTGATCTCTTCTCACAATTCATATCTGCCAAGTCAGCCACCTCACAAGAATGTACGTGTGAAACCAGGTAGGATTCTATTTGTGCATATAAAAATACATGTGCTTAACAGGCTACACAGAAAGGGAGGAGGAATTCACGTATTTGTTAACTTTAAAAACACATGGAGAATTATTTCAACAAATAATTGACTAGATTTATAACTCCTACCTCATGTCATGCAAATGGCAAGTCCAACTATACACCATGCCTCTTCTGAACTGCTTGTATTTCTATTATGTTTGGGTTATTTTTCTCATCATATTAGTATTAGTAGTCAGGGTCTAGTAGGGTATGGGTTAGTGTCAGGGATTCACTATTATGAATGGAAAATTTGAAAATGAATCCAATGTGTATGCAAATATGTGCTACAAAAATATCTTCCCCCTCTCATCCAGAACAATGACTTGACATTACCTTAGCCCCAAGTAAGTCACAATTAGAGGAGAAGAGTTAGAAAATCTGTGAATACATATATGGAATGGAAAATTCTCATGAGTTCACAACCTTGGAGGTGGTAGAGGAGTTTCCAAAAGTAAGGGACAGGGTATACACTCCACAAACATAGAGTTCTGCTGGCCTAAAGACTTCCAGAGAAACTGCCTCTGAGGTTGGGCCCTTGAAATATATGTTGTTGTCAGGAGCTTTAGCTTCCTTTGTAGTGAGACCGTCAAAGCTGTGTGTGCATCTGTGTGACCTGGAGGACATGGTACCTTATTTTCCAATGAACCGGAGGCAGCAGTTCTGAATTCTCTCTTTGTAGGTTAACTGTGGCCAGTGGGGGCTAAGTGTCTCCCCGTGTGGACTGTGAAGCCATTTAGTCATCCTCCATTTTTCGTGGTGTTTCTTGCTGCTGCACTGGGAGTTTGGTATTTGCTTCACGAAATACAAAAAGTTCAACTGGGACACAGTGCTGGAGGAAGTTCTGTCACGTGTGGTGGGTCAGGGTCTGCAGGAAAATGCACCAACCAGGCTTCTATCCCACATAGCTTGCCCCCTTGACCATAGCAACCTTATTCGAAACATTGCCCTGAAACCTCTCCATATAAAAAGATGCCTTTATATAGAAGGGTCTGCTGACTGCACCATGTCTGTCTCATGTCATTTGAAAGTCAATGGCAGATCCACATGGCCCCACCATAGATGTTTTATGACACACCTGTCCACCACTGCTCTAGGCCCATTACTCAGCATTCTCCAACTTATTGGCATCTCTGTTCTACACCATTTTCATGAAACCCAATCAAGGCACTGTCTGGTATACTCATGGTCACTAATATGACCTCCAAAGGATCAGTGCCACCTGGTCATGGGAATTTCTAAAAATTCATGGTATTTATCTAGCCATTTTTCACTGATGAAGTTGTTGGCACTGTGGGTTTCAATTTATTCAGGAACTATTAAATGTTGAGGAAGCTCATTTCAATGAAAGTTCTGGAGATTTCTCACAGGCAAGCTTCCCAAAGAGTGGCCAAATGGTCACATGATGCCAGGCCCAATGAGGCCTACAATGTGTGTTTTGACTCTCAACTATGGCTGCCAACTCTTTCAGAATAAAATCATGTGATATCCTGGCTGAGATTCCCAGTGCTCTGTGGAAAGCTTCCCTGGGCCTAGATCTGTTTCCAAGGGCGACTCTCATGTCTGGCCTCCTGAAATCCCAATACAATTCATGGCAATACTTCTCTGAGGTCAGTTCCAGAACTCAGTCTCTAAGGGGAATCACACCAGAGTTCAAGCCCAGGTTGACTCAGTCATCTCTTCCATCCGCCACACAAATGACGACAATTAAAACCAAAACACTCCCACATGGCTCTCATCCACTTCCAAATAGACACTCATCATAACCTCTTGCTGGAGGTTTCCATGAGGGTCGCAGCCCAAGACAGTGCCCAAAATAAGCTCCCTTGCTCCTAATTTGCCTAAAATCAGGGTGGCCTGGACACCCTTCCTGTGAACCAGGAGTGATCAAATAGGCCTGCCATTAATGCTGCTACACTTCTCCACTTTGAGGCCTTACTGTGGGGTTTAGATTCTTCATTTTTTTAATTTTTGGAAATTTAATTGGAAAGTTAAAAAAATGTATTGCAGAATATTAAATTTCTTATGGAAAATACTTCATCTTGTTTGTGAAGGAAACCTTGATGCCTTGCCATTCTGGTTATATGGAGACACTTACATGGATGAATGGTACAGCACATAGTTTTTTAAAACTGAAAGGCAGATAACAGCAAGTAAGATAACAAATAAAAGACAATTTTATTAAAAAATAAAGTTGTAAAATGACTCAAATATACGAAATTCAATTCCATTTTTTCTTTTTTTGGTTGTTCAAAATATTATAAAGCTCATGATATATTATCTTTCATACATTTGACTCAATTGGGTTATGAACTCCCATTTTTAACTCAAATACAAATCGCAGAATCACATCAGTTACACACTCACGTTTTTACATAATAGCATATTAGTGATTGTTGTATTCTGCTACCTTTCTTATCCCCTACAATCTCCCCGCCCTCCCCTCCCATCTTTCTTTCTACCTCATCTGCTGTTGTTCAATTCTCTTTCTTTTCCACCCCCTTTCCCCTCACAACCTCTTATATGTTATTTTGTGTAACATTGAGTGTCTCCTACCATTTCCATATGCTTTCTCTTCTCTCTCCCTTTCTCTCCCCCCACTCATCTCTGTTTAGTGTTAATATTTTTCTCATGCTCTTCCTCCCTTTTCTTTTCTTATTTGCTCTCTTAATATAAAACGAAACATTTGGTATTTGTTTTTTTAAGGATTGGCTAGCTTCGCTTAGCATAATCTTTTCTAATGCCATCAGTTTCCCTGCAAATTCTATGGTTTTGCATTTTTTTAGTGCTGCGTAATACTCTATTGTGTATAGATGCCACATTTTTTATATCCATTCGTCTATTGAAGGGCATCTAGGTTGGTTCCACAGTCTAGCTATTGTGAATTGGGCCACTATGATCATTGATGTGGCAGTATTCCTATAGTGTGCTCTTTTAAGATCCTCAGGGAATAGTCTGAGAAGGGCAATAGCTTGGTCAAATGGTGGATCCATTGCCAGCTTTCCCAGGAATCTCCATGCTGCTTTCCAAATTGGCCTCACCAATTTGCAGTCCCACCAGCAGTGTACAAGTGTACCCTTTTCCCCACATCCTAGCCAACACTTATTGTTGTTTGACTTCATAATGGCTGCCAATCTTACTGAAGTGGGATGGTATCTTAGGGTGGTTTTGACTTGCATTACTCTGACTGCTAGAGATGGTGAGCATTTTTTCATGTACTTCTTGATTGATTGTATGTCCTCCTCTGTGAAGTGTCTGTTCAGGTCCTTGGCCCATTTGTTGATTGGGTTATTTGTTATCTTATTGTTTATTTTTTTGGGGGTTCTTTGTATATTCTGGATATTAGGGCTCTATCTGAAGTGTGAGGGGTAAAAAATTGTTCCCAGGATGTAGGCTCTCTATTTACCTCTCTTATTGTTTCTCTTGCTGAGAAAAAAAAAAAACTTTTTAGTTTGAGTAAGTCCCATTTGTTTATTCATGTTTTTAACTCTTGGGCTATGGGTGTCCTATTAAGGAATTTGGAGCCCGACCCCACAGTATGTACATCGTAGCCAACTTTTTCTTTTATCAGACGCAGTTTCTCTGATTTTATACCTAGCTCTTTGATCCATTTTGAGTTAACTTTTATGCATGGCGAGAGAAAGGGTTTCAGTTTTATTTTGTTGCATATGGATTTCCAATTTTCCCAGCACCATTTGTTGAAGATGCTATCCTTCCTCCATTGCATGTTTTTAGCCCCTTTATCAAATATAAGAAAGTTGTAATTTTGTGGATTGGTTTCTGTGTTCTCTATTCTGTACCATTGATCCACCTGCCTGTTTTGGTACCAGTATCACGCTGTTTTTGTTACTATTGCTTTGTAGTACAGTTTGAACTCTGGTATCGCTATACCTCCAGATTCACACTTCCTGCTTAGAATTGCTTTCACTATTCTGGTTCTTTTGTTTTTCTATATGAAATTCATGATTGCTTTATCTATTTCTAAAAGAAATGCCATTGGGATTTTGACTGGCATCGCGTTTAACCTGTAGAAAACTTTGCGTAATATCGCCATTTTGATGATGTTAGTTCTGCCTATCCATGATCAGGGTACATTTTTAAATTCTCTAACATCTTATTCAATCTCTCTCTTTAGGATTCTGTAGTTTTCATTGTATAAATCTTTCAACTCTTTTGTTAGGCCGATTCCCAAGTATCTTATTTTCTTTGAGGATATTGTGAATGGAGTGGTTTTCCTCATTTCCATTTCAGAAGTTTTGTTGCTGATATACAGGAATGCCTTTGATTTATGCGTGATTATTTTATATCCTGCCACATTGCTGAATTCAATAATTAACTCTAGCAGTTTCTTTGTAGACCCTTTTGGGTCGGAAAAATATATTATCATGTCATCCACAAATAGCGATAATTTAAGTCCTTCTTTTCCCATTTTTATGCCTTTAATTTCTTTTGTCTGTCTAATTGCTCTGGTTAGTATTTCAAGAACTAAATTGAATACAAGTGGTGATAGAGGGCATACCTGTCTTGCTCCAGACTTTAAAGGGAATGCCTTCAGTTTTTCTCCATTTAGGAAGATGCTACCCTGATGTTTAGCATATATAGTTTTTACCATGTTGAGATAAGTTCTGTTATTCCTAGTTTTTATAGTGTTTTAAACATAAAGGAATGCTGTACTTTGTCGAATGCTTTTTCTGCATCTATCGAGATGATCACGTGGTTCTTGTCTTTAAGTCTATTGATGTGGTCGATTACATTTATTGATTTCCGTATATTGAACCAGCCTTGCATCCCAGGGATGAATCCTACTTGATCATGAAGCACAACTTTTTTGATATGCTTTTGTATTCGATTCGCTAGGATTTTATTGGGAATTTTTGCTTCCAAGTTTATTAGAGATATTGATCTGTAGTTTTCATTCTTTGAAGGTTCTTTGTCTGGTTTGGGGATCAGAGTGATGTTGGCCTCATTGAATGAACTTGGAAGAGCTCCTTCTTTTTCTATTTATTGAAATAGCTTGAAAATTATTGATATTAATTCTTCTTTGAAGGTTTTGTAGAACTCCACTGTATACCCATCCCGTCCAGGACTTTTTTTGGTTGGTGGTCTTTTAATGGTTTCTTCTATTTCTTCCTTTGTTATTGGTCTATTTAAATTGTGTGTGTGTTCCTGACTCAATCTGGGCAGATCATATGACTTAAGAAATTTATCAATATCTTCATTATCTTCTATTTTATCGGAATATAGGGTTTCCAAACACTTTCTAATTATCTTCTGTATTTCTGTGGTGTCTGTTGTGATATTGCCTTTTTATCCCATATGTTAGTAATTTGAGTTTTCTCTCTACTTCCCTTTGTTAGCATGGCTAAAGGCCTGTCGATCTTATTTATTTTTCAAAGAACCAACTTTTATTTTTTTTCAATTTTTTCAATGTTTTTTTTTGTTTCATTTTCGTTGATTTCTCCTCTAATTTAAATATTTCTTGTCTTCTACTACATTTGATGTTGTTTTTCTCTTCCTTTTCTAGGATTTTGAGATGTAGTGTGAGTTCATTGATCTGATTTTTTTTCTTTTTTTGAAGTAAGAATTCCAAGAAATGAATTTCCCTCTTAAAACTGCTTTCATTGTTTTTCATAGAATCCGCTATGTTGTGTCTGTATTGTCATTTGTCTCTAAGAATTTTTTTATTTCTTCCTTTATGTCTTCTGTAACCCATTGATCATTCAGTAACATATTGTTCATTTTCCATGTGATGTAGAATTTTTCCTTCCTTCTTTTATCATTGATTTCAAGTTTCATTCCATTATGATCAGATATGGTGCATGGTATTATCTCCATACCTTCATATTTACTAAGAGTTTCCCTATGGCATAATATATGGTCTATATTTGAGTAGGATCAATGTGCTGCTGAGAAGAACGTGTATCCACTTAATGATGGTTGATGTATTCTATATATGTTGGTAAAGTCTAGGTTATTGATTGTGGTATTAAGTTCTATAGTTTCTTTATTCAGCTTTTGTCTAGAGGATCTGTGTAATGGCAAGAGCTGTGTGTTGAAGTCACACATAATTATTGTGTTAAAGCCTATTTGACTCTTGAACTTGAGGAGAGTTTGTTTTATGAACTTTGCAGCACCATTGTTTGGTGCATACAAATTGATAATTGTTATGTCTTGTTGGTGAATTGTTCCTTTTAACAGTATATACTGTCCTTCTTTATCACTTTTGATTAACTTAGGTTTGAAGTTGATTTTGTTCGAAATGAGTATGGTCACTCCTGCTTGCTTCCTAGGACCAACTATGGCTGCCAAGTCTTTCAGAATAAAATCATGTGATATCCTGGCTGAGATTTCCATTGCTCTGTAGAAAGCCACCTAGGGCCTAGATCTCAGTTTCACAGGGCGACTCTCATGCATGGCCTCCTAAAATACCAACACAATTCATGGCAAAATAAGCTCCCTTGCGTCTCATTTGCCAAAAGTCAGGGTGGCCTGGACACCCTTCCTGTGAACCAGGAGTGATCAAAAAGGCCTGCTGTTAATACCAATCTGTTTCTCTAATTTGAGGCCTACTGAATGTCAGGTATAGATTTTTTATGTTATATGAAGTCATGAGAAAACTCAAGAACATCTGCAGAGCATTGGAGAATTCATTTGACCCAAAGGATCCCTATTTTCACTTGATGGAGGTCAGGAACCTAACAAAGGAAGGCAAGAATCTTCATCCACATTGACTGCTCTTTTTGCAATTTTGGTTTTGGATGCACACATTGGATCTTTCTTTAGATCCATAAGGTGCTGATAATCTAAGCCACAGCATCACACAGGGCCAGGGGGCTGATTAAGACACATCCCTTTCCAAAGCAATTACTACTCTGAGGTCAGTTACAGAACTCAGTCACTGAGGGGAATCACACCAGTGTTCAAACCCAGGTGGACCCAGTCATCTCTTCCAAACACCACACAAATGACCAAAATTAAACCCAAAACACTCCCACATGGCCCTAATCTTCTTCCATATATACACTCATCATAACCTCTGGCTGGAGGTTTCCATGAATGGTGCAGCCCAAGAGAGTGTCCAAAATGAGCTCCCTTCCCCTCATTTGCCTAACCCCAGGGTGGCCTGGACACCCTTCCTGTGAACCAGGATTGATCACATAGGTCTGCCATTAATACTGCTCTGCTTAACCAATTTGAGGCCTAATGACTGTCAAGAATAGATTCCTATGTGATTTGGAGTCAGGGCAACAGAACGATAGGTTAGCAAAAGGCCCAAAGCAGGGTTTCTCCACTGAGACTTTCCTGGTAACACTGATATCTGAGTTCTCTGTGATGCTTGCCGTTCCCTTCAGCTATCCAGTACATGACCATGTCACAGAGCTTGGAGGTGGTACATATCTTGGACACAAAACCATTAGCCTAATCTCGAGAGTGGCCAGAATTCAGGAAGAAAACAGGAACTTAGGAAGGTAGTAGGTGTTGCCCATCGATAAGGCAACCAGCAGTCCATTCCTAAAATGGGCAGGATGAATGCTGGGAAGCTTTCTACTAGACAGGACACATCCACTGATGCATTCTCTTTTCTAATGTCTACAACCACAGACACAGTGGGATACACAGACATAGAAACACTTGCCTTCTCAAATGACTTTCTAAAAACTGTCCACTCCAAACCAAACAAACCGACTTTCCTACCTATTCTCAGAACATGAGACAAAACCACATACTCACACCCACATTCACAAAGGCACTTTCTTCCCCCTAGTAAGTCTGACTTTCCAGAGTGTCCTCTGACTGGTGGGCCATACTATGTTCCATCGAAATGGCCTGTCCTGTCTCAGATCTGGTTTCCTTGTCCAACTCTGTGAAGTTTTCAGGAGCCTGGGCTGACCAATACCTGCTTTCCCAGGGAAGGCCTGTATTCAGAGCCTTCCTCGCATTTGCACATCCTCACAGCAGTAGCTACCAAGAAAGACAGACTCTGTTCTTGGTAAATCCAAATAAGTGAGCCCACTGGGACTGGGACTGGGACTCGCTCTGTGTGCCTGGCTTCCTGGATCCCAAGTTCAGGGAGTTACATCACCAAAGAATTGAGGTAGGTTAATTCCTTCAGAATCTGAATGAGGTCATGGCCTTGGCAACCACTTTGTCTTAACAGTTGCTTCCAAGGGCTCCATGAGATGGAGGCTGCACCTACTTCCTGTGACACTTTCACAAGATAGAAAGTTATATAAACCATGGCCGCCCAGGAAGAGCTCTCAAAACAGGGCTGGTTTGGTCCATCTTCTTTATATTAAGAAGAGAGTGGCTGACTCAGACACATCCCTTCATCCTGACCAGGTTGTTTGCTATGGGAGATGACTTTTGCTGTCTCAGGTCCTACATAGCTGCCTACCTCTTCTCCAGGGATCATTTCTGCATCGACCTTTGAGGTTCTCAGCAGGTGGAAGATCACCTACATTCCTGTATTGTAAGACCAACTCTGTCCTTGCTCTTCTGTAAAGTTAGATTGAGGGAGCAGTGAATGGTTAGGGTTAAAAACATATTCTATTTAGGTTAGGAATTATTCTGCGGGATGACTAATGGTATTGGGAACCTGCAATATTCACAAGAATATATAGGTGAAATATAAGTATGAAACCAGAAATCTCGGTAAGATTTGAAGCCCTGAAGAGCATTGGGCCCTTTTTTGGGATACTTAGCTTTGAATTGTGTTCTGTACAGATGTCTCAGATAAATCGATATACAATGGCATAGGACCTTGTACCTTGTATGATTGAATGTTGAAGAGAACATCCAGTCAAAAAGGAATAGTTGGTAGGATTAGGAAGATAGTCGGTAGGATTAGAAAGAAGAGTGAGTAGAGGATTTGGAACAAAAGTTCTTTAGCATTAGGGTTTGGGGTAGTGAGTGAATGTGAATGTCAGCACATGTGAAGAGTCATTCACAATAATTAACTGGGTAAAATATGTAGGAAAGCAGATATCAATAGAGACATTAGGAAATCAGGCAAAGTATAAAGTGAGTGATAGGATTAGACATTTTCAACAGGCCTCAGGTTGAATATACAATCTTAGGAAGAAACAAATATATAGTCACCAATAGGATTGACATTTGAGAGCATTAGGTAACCTGGACATGGATATTTTTAGTAATCTTGCTCAATTTCCATTTAGGCTTTGGTTCAATCAGAAGTGTATCATTTGCTTTTTGTGTCCAGATTATTAATGTGATAAAATGTAGATTTAGATCAGTTGACATGAGTATTTCTTCCACCATTTCTGGTAGCAATATTTTGAAGACGTATAAATTAATATGGGGGTACAAAGAGGTGTATCCTGTGTCTATGAATAGAGAGATAATGCATGAATAGACCATACTGTGAATAAATAATATAACTGCTTCCAACATTAAATAATGGATTGAATTGATATCTGAAAATATACAGGAAACATTATATTGTTATACATACATTTATTCCAACGAGTTATACATCTAATGGTAATATTAGGTTTATGGTTTATCATGAAGAGTTTGTGAGTTTTGCTTCAAAAGTGATTATGGAAATCAAAAATAATGTGTTTGGAAAGAAGTCTCATGAAAATACTGGTCAGGCAACATAGAAGAATACATGTGTTCTGAAGAGGAAGTGATTGAAAGTGAAACAAATGCCTATATATTTGCGAACTTGTGGATGAAATATATATCCTATGATGTGCATAACGTGAAGAAATATTAATGTACCAATTTGAATAAAAATGAATGTCAAAATACACATCATGTCCCATAGAAATCTACTTGCATTGATGTTAAACTGGGTCAGTTACTGCAGAAATATTAAGATTTGTATGCACAATTCACTGAAGTTAGTTTTCATTACTAGGAAACAAATATGTATTTCAGGTGGATGAATATTTCTGAGAGTAATCTTGTGAAAAGTTGATTATAAATCCACATACATGAATATGAATAAATTTAGGGAGTGTATATAAGAAACATATATTTCATATTTTGAAAAATCTTGAGAGTATATATATATATATATATATATATATATATATATATATATATAAACACACACATACAGATATTAAAAAGTACCAAAATATATATAAGTCTTCCACCTCACAAGAATGTACGTGTGATACCAGGTAGGATTCTATATGTGCATATAAAAATACATGAGCTGAATAGGCTACAGACAAAGGGAGACTGAAATTCACATATTTGTTAACTTTAAAAACACAAGGAGAACTATTTCAACAAACAGTTGACTAGATTTATTACTCCTACCCTATATAATGCAAAAGGCAAGTCCAACTATACACCATGGCTCCTCTGAACTGCTTGTATTTCAATTCCGTTTGGTTATTTTTCTCCATCATATTAGGAATAGTAGTCAGAGTCTAGTAGGTTATGAGTTAGTGTCAGGGATTCAGTATTTCGAATAGATATTTGGAAAATGTTTCTGATGTGTATACAAATATGTGCTGCACAAAAATCTTCCCACTCTCATCCAGAACAATGCCTTGACATCACCTTCGTACAAAGTAAGACACAATTAGAGGAGAAGAGTTAGAAAATCTGTGAATGCAAATTTGGAATGGAAAATGCTCAGGAGTTCAAAACCTTGGAGGTGGTAGAGGAGTGTTCAAAAGTAAGTGACAGGGTAAACAGGGTAAACTATCCACAAACATACTCTGCTGGTATTAAGACTTCTTAAGAAACTGCCTCTGAGGTTGGGCACTTGAAATATATGTTGTTGTCAGGATCTTTAGCTTCCTTTGTAGTGAGACCATCAATGCTGGGTCTGCATCTATGTGACCTGGAAGACAATGGTTTCTTATTTTTCAATGAACATGAGGCAGTAGTGCTGAATTCTCTCTTTGTATGTAAACTGTGGACACTGGGTGCTAAGTATCTTCCCGTGTGGAGTGTGAAGCCATTTAGTCATCCTCCAGTTTTCATGGTGTTTCTTGCTGCTACCCTGGGAGTTTGGTATTTGCTTCACAAAATGCAAGGAGTTCAACTTGGACACAGTGCTGGAGGGATTTCTGTCACGTGTGGTGTGTCAGGGTCTGCAGGAGAATGCACCAACCAGGATTCTATCCCACATAGCTTGCCCCCTTGACGATATCAACCTGATTTCGAACATTGCCCCAAAAAAAACATTCTATCCCACATAGCTTGCCCCCTTGAAGATATCAACCTGATTTCGAACATTGCCCCAAAACAAACATTGCTCCATACAACAAGATGCCTTTACATCTAAGGTTCTGCTCGCTGTACCATGTCAGTCACAAGCCATTTGGAAGCCAATGGCAGATCTACATGGGCCCCACCACAGATGTTTTATCACACACCTGCACACCACTGCTCTAGGACCACTTCACAGTAGGCTCCAACTTACTGGCATCTCTGTTCTGCACCATTTTTATGAAATCCAGTCAATCAAGGCCCTGACATGGTTGTTTTTAGTAATCTATGCTCACTTTCCATTTCGCTTTGATGAAAGGTTAATAAAATAGGTACTTGTCACTTCCTTTTTTTCTGTATGTTTAACAAAACATGTTGAAATCTTGAGAACTGTTTGCTAATTTTGTTCTCAGAATTTGCTGTCCCCAACTGCCAAACGGCAGAATGTACTCCCCCACCCGCTTGTACGCAAACTGCACACTAGGTCTGACCCGTCAATAAATTTCCCTCCCTGCCCGCTCCAAGGAAAGTATATAAGGTCAGCTTAAGCTGTTCTCAGGGCTCTCCTCTCTATTCAAGTGAGCTCTGAGCCCCGGCATGCTGGACCCCCAATAAACCCTTTGCTATTGCTGAGTGAAAATGGTATACTGTTCTGGACTTAAAAGATGCTTTCTTTTGCTTGCCTCTGCATAAAGATAGTCAGTTGCTGTTTGCTTTTCAGTGGGTAGACCCAGAAACCGAAACTTCTGGTCAACTAACTTGGATTAGACTCCCACAGGGGTTCAAAAACTCCCCCACTCTCTTTGATGAAGTCCTCCACAGAGATATCAACAGCTTCAGAACTATGCACCCCGAAGTCACCCTGCTTCAATATGTGGATGACCTGCTACTGGCAGCCAACACCAAGGAACACTGTGAGTCTGCGACCCAAGCATGATTATGCGAGCTTGCTCAATGGTGGTATAGAGCTTCTGCCAAAAAGGCTCAAATTTGCCAGCAAGAAGTAATCTTCCTGGGCTATTCCCTTAGGGGTGGTAAATGATGGCTCACTGAGCCCAGAAAACCAACCGTTGTGCAGATACGACCCCCATCTAACAGGAGACAACTCAGAGAGTTTCTTGGGACTTTTGCTGGCTTTTGCAGGTTATGGATACCTGGGTTTGTGTTCTTAGCTGCTCCTTCACACCCGCTGTTAAATGAGGATACCCAATTCCAATGGACCCCTGAGCACCAGCAAGCTTTTGATAATATCTAAGGACACTGACACTGAACACCTAAACTTCACTGAGCCCAGCCTGCAATTACAGAAAGCCCTACACTATGTTAAAAATGTACATCAACTAATTCACCTTGGTTCAAAGAAACTGCAGGCATTCCTGAAGGATCAAGAACAGAGTTTTCGACTAACCGACTCACAGTGAAAGGAAATATCTGAATGGGTAACAAAAGCCTGTCAGGTCTGTCAATTGGTTAATGCTTACAGTTCCAAGCTTCCTGTAGGAAAGCACCTACGAGGAACCAGACCAGGACAATTCTGGGAAGTGTACTTTACTGAAATTAAGCCAGCTAGGTATGGACTTAAATATCTCCTAGTCTTTGTAGATACATTTTCAGGATGGATTGAAGCCTTTTCCACAAAATAAAAAACAATGGCCCAAATGGTGGTCAAGAATATTCTGAAAGATATTTTTCGAAGATACGGCCTGCCTAAGGTAATAGGGTCTAATAATGGAACGGCGTTCATGTCCCAGGTAAGTCAGGGATTAGCCAGGACCCTGGGGATTAATTGGAAGTTACATTGTGCTTATAGAACCCAGAACTCAGGACAGGTAAAAAAATAATTAGAACCATTAAAGAGACCTTACAAAAATTAAGCTTAGAGACCGGCATAAAGGATTAGACTATGCTCCTGCCTTAGGCACTGTTTCATGCAAGAAATACTCCCTCTGTTTCTTTGTGCAAACTCACCCTCTCTGAAATTCTCAGTGGGGCCCCTTCTCCAGTAAGGGACCTAACCCCAACCCTAAGATCTAAAGATCCCTTCAACACCCCCTTGCTTGTCAGACTTAAAACTCTTGAAAGAACTCAGCTATTCATGTGTAAACAGCTGGCCACTCCCTACCAACTTGGGAGGAGGGGACTCCATATGGATATCAAGTAAGAGACTTTATCTACATAAGACGACATCTGGAGTCATCCCTGGAACCCCGCTGGAAAGAACCATACCAGGTGCTAATTATAACACCTACAGCACTAAAAGTAGACGGAATCGCTTCCTAGATCCATGCTTCTCATCTCAAGCCTGACCCCTGTCCAGACTCTGGCTGGAAACTGGAAAAGGGTGGTAACCCTTTCAAATTGCGTATTCGCCATGTGGATAAGGCTATAGACTCTCCCCTTGGCCACCAGTAGTCCTAACCCTCATCAGCCTGTTCAGCAGTGATGGCTGATCACAAATCCTACTACACAAGAAGTATGGTCTTTCTCGCATACAGCCCCCTTAGGGACCTGGTGGCCATCTCTCCACCCAGATATTTGTCAGCTGGCTATAGGTCTTTCCTATTGGGATATCCCAGATGAAGAGGATTCCACTAATATTCGATTAAATACCTTTTGTACGATAGATAATGGAAACAAACATTATAGATGTAGGGACACGCGAGCCAGATGCAGGTTGGCTAGCCTAGATTACTATGTTTGCCCGGGGGAATATCAAAGCCACAAACAGCCATGGTGATGTGGGGAAAAAGCCGACTTCTTCTGTAAGTCATGGGGATGTGAGCATACAGGGGGTGCCTGGTGGAACCCAAACTCCTCATTAAATTCAGTACACAGCATTGGCCATATTACCAATTAGAAAACCAAAACCGATGGGCCCCAGAGGGGTATCTAGATCCTCAAATTCTGTGTAACCTTTTTAAATTGTGCAAGTGCTCAAAAGTGTGAACGGAGATTCCTGTATGTGAAAGCCTTTTCCCTCCTTCGCTCACATCCTGAACTATGCTTCTCCAATAGATCCTCACCCTCAGCTTTCTGCTCCAGACTCTCTGCTGTCACTCCCATCTCAGCAACCTGATTTCTCCCCTCCATTTACTAGATCAAAAACCCAAACCTCCGCCAGTTCTCAGACCATTGCCTCCTTGCTGAGGTAGCAAGTACTGAGGCACCCCTCCACGACTCACTCCTCTCTTCTCCTTTCAGTGCCCGCACCGGGTCCCACCAAGTCTCTTTCCAGCTAACCCAAAGGTCAAACGAGGTGAGGAGAACCTTCAGTCACCAATCCAGGATGTAATGAAAATGGTCTTTAAAGTTGTTTGTCATCACTTAAAACAGGTTACTTATTATTTAAACTCCCTCACAGGTTTTTTGGGAACACTCTCCCATTTTCCCCTCAGCTCTATCTGTTCTACTGCTCACTTTTTTTTTGATAGAAAAATCCCAAACCCCTTTCCCATTATTCTTTTACATTTCTCCTTCCTCATACTCATATCCACAAAGCTGCTTTCACCCCTCGCCTTCCCCGTCTTCCCCCTCTATATCAGGCCCAAAGAAAAGTCTTTACTGACCTTCTCTAGAAGTCCTCACCATGGCTGACTTTAGGACTTTCCGCAACAGAGTCCCTCTGAATGAGTTCAATGTAGATAAACTTCCTCTTTTCATGTTGCCTGTTCTACTTGTCCACTAGCTGGAAATATCAGCACTCCTAAGCTAGACACCCCCTTACTAGTTTTTCACAAAATATGTGAACAAGGCCGCTGACCTTGAGCTGGGGCTTCACAGAGATGGCTACATTTCTAAGATAAAGAAGGTACCAACTGGGCTCCATGGTAACAGCTGGCAGGGAGAGAAAAAAAGAGAAGAAAAAAGCTCTCTCCATCCCAGGTGTCATTAAAAATGTAACTTGTCCAGAACAGAGGAAAAAAAACACAAACAAAAACTGCTTTTTTGTGAACTTCTGAAGACTGTGAACTTCTGATCCCCTTCCGTTACATGTTGGGTACAAAATTCTGAAACTACCTAAACTTGGGGTTCAGGGGATTAATTGATTACAACAGAAGCTATGCCTTCTAAATCAGGTTGCATCTAAATAGGACTGTTTCCCTGTCTTCCATTCTGTCTTAGGTGCCTTGCCTTGTCCATACCTACAACAGTATAATTCTATATACTTAAACATTGTTTATGTTTTCATAAAAAGGTCAACAGATATGATTAATTATGTAATGGTGCAGATGTTTCCCAGAATGCTCTATCATGATGCAGGATCATTTACATATCCAATAGGGGGGCATACAACACGGTTCTCCTGGGAACATGTATCCCTCAATTTAGCCATGAAATAAGGAATAGGAGTTGCTGCAGGGGTGGGTACAGGAACCACTGGCGTAGTCCATGGGACACAACAAATGACCCAATTAGAAGCAGCCGTAGACCAAAGCTTAAAGATATTAAAAACCTCCATCACAGCTTTACTCGAATCTTTTACCTCTCTCTCTGAAGTTGTTTTACAGAATAGGCGAGGGTAGGACTTCCTCTTCATGAGAAAAGTGGGCCTTCGTGCTGCATTGAGGGAAGAATGTTGTTTTTATGCCGACCATACTGGATGTAAAAGAATCAATAAGTAAATTAGAAAGACAACTTGAAGAGCGTCAACAAGAGAGAGAGGTCCAAAAAACGGTGGTTTGAGTCTTTGTTCACACAGTCCCCCTGGTTAACTACGCTTTTATCAGCCCTGGCCGGTCCATTAATAATCCTCATTTTTTGCTAAATGTAGGAACCTGTTTGCTCCATCGTGTAGTTTCATTTCTCAAATGGGACAAGTTAAACTTTTGGTAATCAGACAACAATATACCCCACTAGGAGACATAAAATGTGACACCACCCAAAGATCACTTTTATGATTAAAAGTAACCAGAAGAAGTGGGGAATGAAAGGTTAATAAAATAGGTATTTGTCACTTCCTGTTTTTCTGTATGCTTAACAAAACACTGTTGAAATCTTGAGAATTGTTTGCTAATCTTGTTCCCAGAATATGCTGTCCCCAACTGCCAAACTGCAGATTGTAATCCCTCACCCAGTTGCACGCAAACCGCCCACTCGCCCTGACCCATCAATTAACTTCACTCCCTGCACTCTCCAAGGAAAGTATATAAGCTCTGCTTAAGCTGTTCTCAGGACTCTCTGCTCTATTCAAGTGAGCTCTGAGTCCCAGCATGCTGGACCCTCAATAAACCCTTTGCTGTTGCATGAGACAGTCTCTTGGTGGTCTCTTCCTCTGATGCTCGAACGACCTTTACATTGGTACAATCATAAGTGTGACCTTTGCTTTTTGTGTCCAGAAAATTACTGTGATAAAATGTATATGTAGATCAGGTGACATCAGTATTTCTTCCACAATTTCTGGGAGCAATATTTTGAAGATATATAAATTAGTATTGGGAGTACAAATAGGTGTAACCCGTGTCTATGAATAAAGAGATAATGCATGAATAGACCATTCTGTGAATAAATAATATAAATAGTTCCAAAGTTAAATAATGGATTGAATTGATATCTGAAAAATTACAGAAAATCTTATATTGATATACATACATTCATTTCAATGAGTTATACATCTAATGGTAATATTAGGGTTATGGTTTATCATGAAGAATGTGAGTTTTGCTTCAAAAGTGATTATGGAAATTGAAAATAATGTGTTTTGAAAGAAGTCTAATGAAAAGACTAGTCATGAAATATGGAGGAATACATGTGTTCTGATTCAGGAAGTGATTGAAAGTGAAACAAATGCCTATAAATTTGCTAAATTGTGGATGAAATATATACACTATGATATGATTAAATTGAAGAAATTGTAACGTACCAGTGTTGAATAAAAATTACCATCAAAATATACATCATGTCCCATATGAATCTACTTGCATTGATGTTAAACTGGGTCAGTTACTGTAGAAATATTAGGATTTGTGTGCACCATTTAGTGAAGTTAGTTTTCAGTACTAGGAAACAAATATGTATTTCAGGGAAATGAATATTTCTGAAAATAAACTTGTGAAAAGTAGATTATAAGACAATGTACATGAACGTGAATAAATTTAGGGAATGTATATAAGACACATATATTTCATTTTTTGAATAATCTGGAGAATAAATATATATATATATATATATATATATATATATATATATATATATTTACAAAACTCACACAGAGACATTAAAAAGTAGCAATATATATGCCAATCAAAATTTATCGTGAAATATATATCGTCCACATATCAAAAAATATTTCTTTTACTGAACATGGATTTATATACAATGCTGTTCAACTAGGAAGCTCCCCATAGGTTGAATTTTTAGTTACAACACCGTTTAGGAGGAGTGATTTCTTCTCACAATTTGTATCTGCCAAGTCACCACCTCACAAGTATGTATATGTGATACCAGGTAGGATTCTATATGTTTATATAAAAATACATGTGATGAATAGGCTACAGAGAAAGGGATAGAGGAATTCACATATTTGATTAACTTAAAAAACACAGGAGAACTATTTCAATTAAAAATTGACTAGATTTATAACACCTACCCTACATAATGCAAAAGGAAAGTCCAACTATACACCATGCCTCTTCTGAACTGCTTGTATTTCTATTGTGTTTGTATGCACTGTGGGTTTCAAGAACCATTAAATGTTGAGGAAGCTCATTTGAATATGGGTTAGTGTCAGGGATTAAATATTTCAAATGGAAAATTGGAAAATGAATACAATGTGTATGCAAATATGTGCTACACAAAAACCTTCCCACTCTCATCCAGAACAATGCATTGACATTACCTCCACGCCAAGTAATACACAATTAGAGGAGAAGTGTTAGAAACTCTGTGAATACATATCTGGAATGTAATATGCTCAGGAGTTCACAAACTTGGAGGTGGTAGAGGAGTTTCCCAAACTAAGGGCCAGGGTTCAAATTTCACAAACAGGCAGCTCTGCTGCCCTAAAGACTTCTTGAGAAACTGCCTATTAAGTTGGGCACTTGAAATATATGTTGTTGTCAGGAGTTTTTGCTTCCTTTCTAGTGAAAACATCAAAGCTGGGTCTGCATCAATGTGACCTGGAGGACATGGTTTCTTATTTTCCAATGAACATGAGGCAGCAGTGCTGAATTATCCCTTTCTACGTAAATTGTGGCAACTGGGGGCTAAGTGTCTTCCCATGTGGACTGTGGAGCCATTTGGTCAACCTCCTAATGTCATGGTTTTTCTTGCTGCTTGCTTTCTTGGTATTTGCTTCATGAAATACAAGGAATTCAACTGGGACACAGTGCTGGTGGGAGTTCTGTTACGTGTGGTGGGTCAGGGTTTTCAGGAGAATGAACCAACCAGTCAGCAATCCCACATAGCTTGCCCCCTTGTCCATAGCAACCTGGTTCTGAACATTTCCCTGAAACCTCTCCATATAAAAATATGCCTTTACATAGAACTGTCTGCTGGCTGCACCATGTCAGTCACAAGCCATTTGGAAGCCAATGGCAGATCCACATGGCCCCACACAGATGTTTTATCATACACCTGCCCACATCTGATCTAGGCCCACCACTCAGCAGGCTCCAACTTACTGGTTTCTCTCTTCTACATCATTTTCATGAATCCCAGTCAATCAAGGCACTGTCTGGTACACTCATGATCTGACATAGGACATTCAAAGGTTCCTAAGTACGACCTGGTCATGGGAAATTCAAAAATTTCTTGGTATTCATCTAGGCATTTTTCAAGCATGAAGTTGGAGGCACTGGGGGTTTCAAATCATTCTGGAACCAATAAATGGTGAGGAAGCTCATTTCAATGAAAGCTCTGGATAACACTTACAGTCAAGTCTTCCCAAAGAGTGGCCAAAAGGTTACATGAAGCCAGGCCCATTGTGGTCTACAATGTGAGGAACATGATTGTTTTGACTCTCAAATATGGCTGCCATGTCTTTAAGAATAAAATCATGTGATATCCTGAGATTCCCAGTGCTCTGTGGAAAGACACTCTGGGCCTAGATCTCAGTTTCCAAGGGCGACTCTCATGCGTGTCCTCCTAAAATCCCAACACAATTCATGGCAATACTTCTCTGATATCAGTTTCAGAACTCATTCTCTAAGGGGAATCACACCAGAGTTCAAGCCCAGGTGGACCCAGGCATCCCTTACAACCACCACACAAATGACCACAATTAAAACCAAAACACTCCCACATGGCCCTCATCTTTTTCCACATAGACACTCATCATAACCTCTGCCTGGAGCTTTCCATGAGGGGTGCAGCCCAAGAGAGTGTCCAAAATAAGCACCCTTGCCCCTCATTTGCCGAACGTCAGGGTGTCCTGGACACCTTTCCTGTGAACCAGAAGTGATCAAATAGGCCTACCATTAAAACTGCTCTGCTTCTCAAATTTGAGGCCACTGATTGTGGGGTTTAGATTCTTTATGTGAATTGGAGTCATGAGAAAACCCAAGCATCTATGTTCTAGTCTCTGCAGGGCTTTGAAGAACTCATTTGACACAAAAGATCCAGATTCTCACTTGATGGAGATCAGGAACTTTTCAGAGCAATGCGAGAGACTCCATCTACAATGACTGCTCTTTTGGCCATTTTGGTTTTGGATGCACACATGGGATCTTTCTTAGGTACATCAGGTGCTGAGAATCTAAGCCACAGCGTCACACAGGGCCAAGATGCTAATTGAGACACATTCCTTTCCAAAGCAATTAAGCAAAGAGCCACAGGTGATGCCCATTCATTTCCACTTGAAAACTGTTTTCTTCAGGCTTCACAAGTGTTGGCCTGAGGCAAAGACGTTCCTGACATTCAGGGCAACAGTACAATAGGTAAGCAAAAGGCCTAAAGCACGGTTTTTCCACTGAGAGTTTACTGGTCACACTGATATCTGAGTTTTCTGAGATGCTCGCCATTTCTTTCAGGTATCCAGTACATGGCTACGGCACAGAGTTTGGATGTGGTACATATCTTGGAAACAAAACCATGAGCTTATTTTCGAGAGTGGCCAGAATTCAGGAAGAAAATGGGAACTTAGGAAGTTAGCAGGTGTTGCCAATCGATAAGGCAAGCTGCAGTCCATTCATAAATTGGGCAGGATGAATGCTGGGAAGCTTTCTACTAGACAGAACACATCCATTGATGCATTCTCTTTTCTAATGTCTACAACCACTGACACAGTGGGATACACAGACATAGAAACACTCGCCTTGTCAAAGGACTTACTAGAAACTCTTCACTCCAAACCAAACAAACCGCCATTTCTACCTATTGTCAGAACATGAGACAAAACCACAAATCCTCACCCACACCCACAAAGTCACCTCCTTCCCACAAGTAGGTCTGTGACTATCCAGAGTGTCCTCTGACTTGTTTTGGTTAAAAACCTGGAGGACATGATTTCTTATTTTCCAATGAACATGAGGTAGCACAGCAGATTTCTTTCATTGTAGATAAACTGTGGCCACTGGGGGCTAAGAGTCTCCCCTTGTGGACTGTGAAGCCATTTATTTATCCTCCACTTTTCATGGTGTTTCTTGCTGCTGCGCTGGGTGTTTGGTATTTGCATCACAAAATACATGGAGTTCAAATGGGACACATTGCTAAATGGAGTTCTGTCACGTATGCTGGGTCAAGGTCTGCAGGAGAAAGCACCAACAAGGCTTCTATCCCACATATCCCTGAAACCGCTCCATATAATAGGATGCCTTTACATTTAAGCGACTGCTTGCAACACCATATCAGTCACAAGACATTTGGAAGCCAATAGCACATCCACATGTCTACAACACAGATGTTTTATCACAAACCTGCAAAACACTGCTCTAGGCCCACTACTCAGCAAGCTCCAACTTTCTGGAATCTCTGTTCTACACCAAATTTCATAAACCCAGTCAATCAAGGCACTGTCTGGTACACTCATGATTGGCAACAGGACATCCAAAAATCTCCAGTGCAACCTGGCCATGGGATTTTTTAAAAAATCATGGTATTTATCTAGCCATTTTTCAAAAATGAAGTTGGAGGCACTTAGGGTTTCAATTCATTCAGGAACGATTAACTAGTGAGGAAGTTCATTTCAATGAAAGCTCTGGAGAACACTAACAGACAAGGCTTCCCAAAGAGTGACCAAAAAGTTTCATAAAGTAAGGCCCATTGAGGTCTAGAATGTGAGGTCCATATGATTTTTGACTCTCACCTATAGGTGCCAAGTCTTTCAGAATCAAATCATGTGATATCCTGGCTGAGAGGCCCAGTGCTCCGTGGAAAGCCAACCTGGGCCTAGATCTCAGTATCCAAGGGCAGCACTCATGCCAGGTTTCCTAAAATCCCAACACTATTCATGGCAGTACTTCTCTGAGGTCAGTTCATCTCTTCCAACAGCCAAACAAAAGACCACAATTTAAACCAAAACACTCAAACATAGTTCTCATCTTCTTCCATATAGACACTCATAATAACCTCTGGCTGTAGTTTTCCATGAGGAGCACAGCCCACGATCGTGTCCAAAATAAGCTCTCTTGCACCTAATTTGCCTAAAGTCGGGGTGGCCTTCTTGTGAACCAGGAGAGATCAAATAGGCTTCCCATTAGTACTGCTCCACTTGTTCAATTTGAGGCCAACTGACTGTGGGGTTCAGATTCTTTATGTGAATTGGAGTAATGAGAAAACCCAAGCACCTATGGGCTAGCCTCTTCAGTGCTTTGAAGAACTTATTTGACCCAAAGGATCCCTATTCTCACTTGATGGAGGTCAGGAAAGTTACAAAGGAAGGCGAGAGACTTCATCCACAAAGACTGCTCTTTTGGCCATTTTGGTTTTGGATGTACACATGGGATCGTTATTTGGATCCATCAGGAGATGAGAATCTAAGCCACAGCATCACAAAGGGCCAAGAGGCTGATTCAGACACATCCTTTTCAAAGCAATTAAGCAAAGAGCCACAGATAATGCCCATTCATTTCCATTTGACAACTGTTTTCTTCAGGCTTCACAAAGGGGTGGCCTGAAGAAAAGAACTTCCTGACATTCAGGGCAACAGAAGAATAGGTAAACAAAAGGCCTCAAGCAGGGTTTCTCCACTGAGACTTTCCTGGTCACACTGATATCTGAGTTCTCTGAGGTGCTTGCCAATCCCTTCAGCTACCCAGTACATGCTCATGTCACAGAGCTTTGAGGTTTTATATATCTTAAACACAAAACCATGAGCCTATTTTGGAGAGTGGCCAGAATTAAGGAAGAAAACAGGAACTTAGTAAGATAGCAGGTGCTGCCCATCAATAAGGAAAGCTGCAGTCCATTCATAAATTGTGCAGAATGAATGCTGGGAAAGTTTCTGCTAGACAGGACACTTCCATTGATGCATTCTCTTTTCTAATGTCTCCAACCATGGACACAGTTGGATACACAGACACAGAAACACTCGCCTTGTCAAATGACTTACTAAAAATAGTTCACGCCAAACCAAACAAACCTCCATTTATACCTATTCTCAGAACATGAGACAAAACCAAAAACCCACACCCACACCACAAAGGCACCTCCTTCTCCCATGTAGGTCTGTGACTATCCAGAGTGTCCTCTGACTGGTAAGCCATACTATGTTCCCCAGAAATGGCCTGTTCTTTCTCAGATCTGGTCTCCTTGGCCAACTCTGTGAAGTTGTCAGGAGCCAGTGGTGAGCCACTACCTGCTTTCTCAGGAAAGGCCCCTCTTCATAGCTTTCCTTGCATTTGGCCATCCTCACATCAGTAGGTCCTAAGAAAGACTGAGGCTGTCCTTGGTAAATCAAAATAAGTTCAACCACTGGGACTGGGACTGGGACTGGCTGTGGGTGCCTGGCTTCCTGGATTTCAAGTTCAGAGAATTTCATCACCAAGAAAGTGAGGTGAGGTCACTTCCTTCAGGAACTGAATGAGGTCACTGCCTTGGCAACCACGTTGTAGTAAAAATTGCTTCCAAGGGTCCCATGAGATGGAGGCTGCCCCTAATTCCTGTGACAGTTTCACAAGTTAGAATGGTATACAAACCATTGGTAACCGGGAACAGCTCTCCACATAGGCCTGGTTTGGTCTTTCAGGTCTACATTAAGAAGAGAGAGGCTGATTCAGACACATCCCTTCATGCTGACCAGGTAGTTTGCAATGGGAGATGACTTTTGCTCTCTCAGTTTCTTCATAGCTGCTTACAACTTCTCCAGGGATCATTTTTGCATGGACCTTTTAGTTTCTCAGCAGTTGGAAGATCCCCTACATTTCTGTATTGTAAGACCAACTCTGTCTCTGCTCTTCTGTAAAATTAGATTGAGAGAACATTGTATGGTTTGGGTTAATAACAGGTTCGATTTGGGTTGGAAAGGAAACTAAATGGTTGAGCAAACAGGGTCCTAGAGTTAGCAATAATATGAGGATTATTAATGGACTGGCCAGGGTAGATAAAAGCATAATTAACCAGGTGGAATGTGTGAACCAAGACTCAAACCACCCTTTTTGGGCCTCTGTCCCTCTTTGATGCTCTTCAAGTCGTTTTCTTAATTTACTCATAGATTCTTTTACAACTCCAGTATTTCCAGCATAAACACAACATTCTTTTCTCAATGCAAGCACAAAGGTTCCCTTCGCTCATGAAGAGGAGGTTCAACACTCGCCTGTTCTGTAAAACAACTTCAGAGAGAGAGAGAGGTTAAAGATTCCTGTAAAACTGTGATGGAGGTTTTTAATGTCTTTAAGCTTTGATCTATTTCTGCTTCTAATTGTGTCTTTGTTGTGTCCCATGAACTAGGGCAGTTGTTCTTGGGCCCACCCATTCAGCAACTATTATTCCTAATAGAATGGCTAAAGTGAGGGATACAGGTTCCCAGTAGAACCGGGTTGTATGCCCCCCTATTTGATCTTTAAATGAACCTGCTTCATGATAGAGCACTCTGGAAAACATCTGCATCATTACATAATTAATCACATCTGTTGACAATTTTATGAAAACATAAATAATTTTTAAGTGTATAGAATTATACTGTTGTAGGGATGGACAAGGTGAGGCAACTAAGATAGCACCAAAGACAGGAAAACAGTATTATTTGGTTGCATCTGGATTTAGAGGGCATTGCTTCTGTTTTAATCAATTAAGCCCCTGAACCCGAAGTTTCGGTAGTTTTAGAATTTGTACCCAACATGTAAGGGAAGGGGCTCAGAAGTCCACAGTCTGCAGAAGTTCACAAAAAGCAGTTTTTGTTTTTGTTTTTGTTTTCTTCTGTTCTGGGTAAGTTAACTTTTCAAGGACACCTTGGAACGGGACAGCTTTTTTGTCTCTTTATTTTCTCCCTGCCAGCTGTCACCATGGACCCCAGTTGGTAAGTTTTTTATCTTAGAAATGTAGCCATCTCTGTGAAGAACCAGCTCAAGGCCTGAGGCATCGTTCACATATTTTGTGAAGAACTAGTAAGTCGGTGTCTAGCTTAGGAGTGGTGATTTTTCCAACCAGTGGTCAAGTAGAACATGGCAACATGAAAAGTGGAAGTTTATCTCCATTGAACTCTTTCAGAGGGACTCTTTTTCTGAAAGACCTAAAGTAAGCCTTGGTGAAGACTTGTGGAGAAGGTCATTTAAGACATTTCTGTGGACCTGGTACAGAGGGGGAAGACGGGGAAGGCAAGGCTGAGAGAAGTTCCGTGGATCTGAGAATGAGGAAGGAGAGATGTAAAAGAATAATGGGAAAGGGGTTTGGGATTTTCCTAGCAACAAAAACTTGAGCAGTAGTACAGGTAGAGCAGAGGGGAAGACGGGAGTGAGTACCCCACAAAGCCTGTGAGGGACTTTAAATTCTTAGTAACCTGTTTTCAGTGATGACAAAGCAACTTTAAAGGCCATTTTCATTACATCTAGGATAGAGGTCTGAGGGCCCCTCTCAGCTTGTTTGAGCTTTGGGTTAGCTGGTTAGAAGACCTGGTGGGATCCAGTGCAGGCACTGACAGGAGAAGAGAGGAGTGAGTGGGTGGAAGGGTACCTCAGTATCTGCTACCTCAGCAAGGGGGCAATGGTCTGAGAACTGGTGGAGGTTTGGGTTTTTGATCTAGTAATTGGAGGGGAGAAATCAGGTTGCTGAGGTGGGAGTGACAGCAGAGAGTCCAGAGCAGAAGGCTGAGAGTGAGGAACTATGGGAGAAGCATAGTACAGGATGTGAGCGAAGGAGGGAAAACGACTCCACATAGAGGAATTTCCCCTTTTTGAGCCCTTGCCGAAGTTAAAAATGTCACACAGAATTTGAAAATTAGACACCCTGCTGGGGGACATAGTTTTTGGTTGTCTAGTTGGTAATATGGCCAATGCTGTGTACTGAATTTGATGAGGATTTTGGGTTCCACCAGGCAGCCCCTGTATGCTCACATCCCCATGACTTAAAGAAGAAGTCGGCTTTTCCCCCACACAGCCATGACTGTTTGTGGCTTTGATAGTCCCCCGGGCAAATATAGTAATCTAGGCTAGCCAGCCTGAATTTGGCTTGTGTGTCCCTACATCCATAATGTTTGTTTCCATTTTTTATGGTACAGAAGGGATTTAATGAAATTTTAGTGGGATCCTCTTCATCGGGGATATCCCAATAGGAATGACCTATAGCCAGCTGAAAAATGTCTGGTGGAGAGATGGCCACCAGGTCCCTAAGGGGGCTGTATGCGAGATAGACCATACTTCTTGTCTAGTAGGATTTGTGATCAGCCATCGCTGCTGAACGGGCTGATGAGGGTTAGAACTACTGGTGGCCAAGGGGAGAGTCTATAGCCTTATCCACATGGCGAATACGCAATTTGAAAGGGTTACCAGTCTTCTCCAGTTTCCAGCCAGAGTCTGGACACGGCGAAGTTTTGAGATGAGAGGCATGGATCCAGGAAGTGATTCCCTCTACTTTTACCGCTGTAGGTGTTTTAAGTAGCACCTGGTATGTTCCTTTCCATCAAGGTTCCAGGGATGACACTTGATGTCGTCTTATGTAGATAAAGTCTCTTACTTGATATTGATGTGGAGTCACCTCGTCCCCAGGTTGGTAGGCAGTGGCCAGCTGTTTCCACCGGTATCGCTGAGTTCTTTCAATGGCTTTAAGACTATCAAGCCTGGAGGTGTGTAAGGGATCTTTAGGCCTTAGAGTTAGGGTTAGGTTCCTTACTGGAGGAGGGGCACCATAGAGAATTTCATAGGGGGTGAGGTTAAACAAAGAAAGAGAGGGAGTATTTCTCGCATGAAACAGTGCATAAGGCAGGAGCATAGTCCAACCTTTTATGCCGGTCTCTAAGCTTTATTTTATTAAGGTCTCTTTAATGGTTCTATTCATTTTTTCAACCTGTTCTGAGCTCTGGGATATATAAGCATAATGTAACTTCCAACTAATCCACAGGATCCTGGTTAACCCCTGAGTTACCTGGGTCCATTATCAGACCCTATTACCTTAGGTAGACCATATCTTTGAAAAATATCTTTCAGGATCTTCTTGAAAACCATTTGGGCCGTTTTTGTTGTTGTTGTTGTTGTTGTTATTTTTTGTTTTTTTATGCTTTTTTTTGGTGTGTGTGTGTGGAAGGCTTTAATCCATCCTGAAAAGGCATCTACAAAGACTAGGAGGTATTTAAGTCCATACCTTATTGTCTTAATTTCAGTAAAGTCTACTTCCCAGAATTGTCCCGGTCTGATTCCTCGTAGGTGCTTTCATCTAGGAAACTTGGAAGGGTAAGCATTAACCAATTGATGGACCCGACAGGCTTTTGTTACCTGTTCAGTTATTTCCTTTCGCTGTGAGTCGGTTAGTGGAAAACTCTGTTCTTGATCCTTCAGAAATGCCGGCAATGTCTTTGAACCAAGGTGAGTGAGTTGATGTATATTTTTAACGTAGTGTAGGGCCTTCTGTAATTGCAGGCTGAGCTCGATGAAGTTGAGGCATTCAGTGTCAGTATCCTTAAATGTTATCAAAAGCTTGCTGGTGCTCAGGGGTCCATTGGAATTGGGCATCTCCCTTTAACACTGGGTATAAAGGAGCAGCTAAGGACGCAAACCCAGGTATCCATAACCTGCAAAAGCCAGAAGTCCCAAGAATCTCTCTGAGTTTTCTCCTGTTTGATGCCGGTGGTATCTGCACAACGGTTTGTTTTCTGGGCTCAGTGAGTCATCGTTTACTGCCCCTAAGGGAATAGCCCAGGAAGATTACTTTATGCTAGCAAATTTGGGCCTTTTTGGCAGAAGCTCTATACCTGAGTTAAGCAAACTCGCATAATAGTGCTTGGGTCCCAGACTCACAGTTTTCCTTGGTGTTGGCTGCCAGTCATCCACATATTGAATCAGGTTGACTTCGGGGTGCATAGTTCTGAAGTTGTTGAGATCTCTGTGGAGGGCTTCATCAAAGTGAGTAGGGGAGTTTTGAACCCCTGTGGGAGTCTAGTCCAAATTAGTTGACCAGACATTCCGGTTTCTGGGACTACCCACTTGAAAGCAAACAGCAACCTACTATCTTTATGCAGAGGCAAGCAAAAGAAAGCATCTTTTAAGTCCATAACAGTATAACATTTCCACTCAAGTTTCAGAGTGCTAAGTAGATTGTACAGATTAGGTACCGTGGGGTGAATGTCCTGCACTCTGTGGTTAATCTCTCTTAGGTCTTGAACGGGTGATAGTCCCCAGTTCCTGGCTCCTTTTACTGGTAGCACAGGATTGTTCCAGGCCAATTAACAGGGCCTTAGGACCCCTATGGCCAGATATTTCTGAATATGGGGCCTTATCCCATCTTTAGCTTTTTTTGCTTAGAGGATATTTTTTGACATTGATTGGGGAAGCTGAGGTTTTTAACTCCACTGTTATTGGAGGTTGTTTAAAGGCCAGGCCTAATCCAGCAGTCTTTGCCCACGCATCTGGGTAATCTGTTATCCATTTCTGGGGTAGTTTACCTGTTTGATCAGTCTTGGGGGGTGTGAAGAGTGGATGTTCATCTTCTACTAATATAGTTAAAGCCGTGACTATAGGAGTTTTTACTGAAGGATTTAGAAATTTTATTTGGGGCCCTTCAGGGTTAAAAGTTATTTTGGCCTGGAGCTTGCTGAGCAGATTTCTGCTCATCAATGGGTCCGGGCATCCTGGGATTACTAGGAAGGAGTGATGGATTTCTCCTTTCCCCAGGTCCATGTCCCTCTTATTTGTCTGAGCCCGATATTTTCTTCCATTAGCCCTTTGAACTACAGACCTTTTATTTGATAGAGGGCCCAATGGGGCCTTGAGGGCTGAGTATACTGCTCCTGTATTCACTTCAAATTTTACTTGGGTCCCCTCCACTTCAAAAGTCACCCTGAGCTAGGGGAAGGAATCTGAGCCCCGAACTTCTTAGTCATCTTCCAGACTCAGAATGGCTGCCTGGCATGGCTGTCTCTTTCTAGGGCACTCTTTGGCCCAGTGTCCTTTTTCTTTACAGTAGGCACATTGATCTGAGGCCAGGGGTGGCCTCTGGCGTGGGCCCAGGTATCCCTTCCTGTCACCCTGTTTCTTAATTTCTGGCCTATTTGCTGTAGTAATCAGGACCTTAGTCAATGCCTTAGTCTGTCTTTTGCTTCTCTCATCCTCCATTTGCTTCCTTTCTTTCTCCCTGTTGCTCTCTTATAGTATACTTTCTTGGCTTCTCTGACTAAATCTCTCTTTTAACTTTTTTTTAATAACCATGGCAGCTTGCCCAATTAAGGCCATCATGACAGATGCCTTTTGATCCTCTGCCTGAGGATCGAAAGGAGTATATCTCATATATGCCTCCATAATTCTCTCTAGAAACATAGAGTGAGATTCATCAGGCCTTTGAATAATCACTCTTACCTTGGCCAAATTAGTTGCTCACCTAGCGGCCGCTTGAAGACCTGCTATTAGAGCCTGGCGATAAGTGGAAAGATGCTCCCTACCTTCACAGGTGTTGGCGTCCCAGTTGGGTCGGTTCAAGGGGAAGCCGGCTTTGAGTATGTTGGAAAGTTGTGTCAATCACCCATCTGGTACGAGGATATTTTCTTCTAGCTTCCATGAGGTTTTTCTCTCATTTCTTTGTCGTGAAGAGAGTCTCTAGGAGTTGTAGGCAGGTGTGAAAACGCCAGCGAGTTTTTTGAGTTCTTTTAGCCGGGCCAGCTTTCTCTCGGGAAGGAGGGGCTGTGTGTTCCATGGGAGAGTCATCGGGATGGCAGTGGGCCAGCCTAGCTTCCTCGAATGATGGAGAGGCTGAGTCAGCAGAAGGGGAATCACTTAGAGGGTTTTGGGTGTTGGGGGACAAGGGCGGAAGATAAGGAGAGGGAGGAGAGTCCAGTAGAGTCTTGAGACACAGGGAGAACAGAGGGTGGAGGAAAAGGAGCAGAGAGTTTGAGAGATAGAATCATGGGGGAAGGAGTAGGAGTTGGGGCAGGGACAAGGAAAGGCTTCACCCATGGAGGAGGAGATTTGCAGAGGTCTTGTCAAGTTAAGACATACGACTGTTGATCTGGATGGCTTTGTGATGCCGGCTGAAAGACAATATCTCTGACTTTTCGAATTAGTGCGAAGTAGAAAGATCCTTCTGGGGGCCCTCTGACTCCAAAGGCGGGTCATTCTGAGGCACAGAATCTGCCAGGTTTAGGGTTTTACTGAAAAAGAAAGATTCTGAGCCTCTTTTGCCTAAAGTCATGGTGGCCTGGACATCCTTCCTTTGAACCAGGAGTGATCAAATAGACCTGCCATTAATACTGCTCTGATTCTCAAATTTGAGGCCTATTTACTGTGGGGTTTAGAATCTTTTAGTTAATTGGCGTCATGAGAAAAACCAACCACGTATGGGCTAGCCTCTGTAGGGCTTTGAAAAACTCATTTGACCCAAAGGATCCCTATTCTCACTTGATGGAGGTAAGGAACCTTACAGAGGAAGGCGAGAAAATTCATCCACAATGACTGCTCATTTGGCCATTTTAGTTTGGGATGCTCCCATGGGATCTTTCTTTAGATCCATCAGGTGGTGAGACTCTAAGCCACCGCCTCACAGAGGGCCAAGAGGCTGATTCAGACACATCCCTTTCAAAAGCAATTAAGCAAAGAGCCACAAGGGATGCCCTTTTATTTCAGTTTGAAAACTGCTTTCTTCAGGCTTCAAAAAGGGGGGGGGCAGAGGCAAAGACCTTAATGACATTCAGGGCAACAGAACAATAGGTAACAAAAGGCCCAAAGCTGGGTTTCTCCACTGAGACTTTCTTGGTTACATTTATATCTGAGATTTCTGAAATGCTCCCATTCCCTTCAGCTATCCAGTACATGGACATGTCACAGAGCTTTGAGGTGGTACATATGTTGGACAAAATTCCATGAGCCTATTCTGGAGAGTGGCCAGAATTCAGGAAGAAAACAGTAACTTAGGAAGTTAGTAGGTGTTGTCCATCCATAAGTCAAGCGTCAGTCCATTCATAAATTGGGCAAGATGAATTCTGGGAAGCTTTCTCCTAGACAGGACATATTCATTGATGCATTCTCTTTTCTAATGTCTACAACCACGGACACAGTGGGATACACAGACTTAGAAACACTCGCCTTCTCAAACGACTTACTAGAATCAGTCCACTCCAAACCAAACAAACTGCCTTTCCTACCTATTCTCAGAACATGAGAATAAACCACAAACCCACATCCACACCCACAAAGGCACCTCCTTCCCCCATGTAGGTCTGTGAATATCCAGAATGTCCTCTGACTGTTGGGCCATACTATGTTTCCCTGAAATAGCCTGTCCTGTGTCAGATTTGGTCTCATTGTCCAATTCTGTGAAGTTGTCAGGAGTCAGCAGTGAGCCACTACCTGCTTTCTTAGGATAGGCCCCTCTTCATAGCTTTTGTGACATTTGTCCATCTTCACATCAGTAGGTACCAAGACTGACTCTGTCCTTGGTAAATCCAAACAAGTTAGACCACTGGCACTGGGACTTGGACTGGCTCTTGGTGCCTGGCTTCCTGGATCCCAAGTTAAGAGAGTTCGATCACCCAGAAAGTGAGGTGAGGATACTTTCTTCAGGAACTGAATGAGGTCACTTCCTTGGCAACCACTTGGTGCTAACAGTTGCTTCCAAGGGTCCCATGAGATGGAGGCTGCCCCTAATTCCTGAGACACTTTCACAAGTTAGAAGGGTATACCAACCATAGGCACCCAGGAACAGCTCTCCACACAGGCCTTGTTTGATCCATCTTCTCTACATTAAGTAGAGAGAGGCTGATTCAGACACAACCCTTCATCCTTACCAGGTTGTTTGCATGGAAGCTGACTTTTGCTCTCTCAGGTCCTTCATAGCTGCCTACATCTTCTCCAGGTATCATTTCTGCATTGACCTTTGTGGTTCTCAGCAGGTGGAAGTTTCCCTACATTCCTATATTTTAAGACCAACTCTGTCCTTGCTCTACTGTAAAGTTAGATTGAGAGAACAGTGTATTGTTGGGGTTAATAACATGTTCGATTTGGGTTAGGAATCATTCTGCAGGATGATTCGTGGTATTGGCAACCTGCAATATTTATAAGAATATAGAGGTGAAATATAAGTATGAAAACATAAATCTAGGTAAAATTTGAAGCTCAGAAGGGCATTGGGGCCTTGATTGGGATACTTAGCTTTGAATTACGATCCACACCGATGTCTCAGATAAATTAGTAATCATGGGCAATGGACCTTGTACCTTGGATGGTCGATTGTAGAAGAGAACATTCACTCAAACATGGATAGTCGGTAGGATTAGGAAGATAGTCGGTATGTTTAGGAAGAAGAGTGAGTATAGGATTTGGACCAAAAGTTCTTTAGCAATAGGTTTTCGGTTAGAGAGTGAATGTAAATGTCAGCACATGTGAAGAGTCAATAACAATGATGAACTGGGGAAAATATGTAGGTAAGCGGATAACTATAGAGATATTAGGAAATCAGCCAAAGTATAATGTGAGTGATAGGATTAGACATTTTCAACAGGGTTGGGTTTGAATATATTATTACAGGAAGAAACAAATATGTAGTCACCAATAGGCATGACATTTGAGAGCATTAGGCAAACTGGACATGGATGTTTTTCGTAATCCATGCTCAATTTCCATTTAGGTTTTGGTAAAATCATAAGTGTGAACTTTGCATTTTATGTCCAGAATTTTACTGTGGTAAAATATATATGTAGATCAGGTGACATGAGTATTTCTTCCACCATTGATTGGAGCAATATTTTGAAGACATATAAATTAGTATTGGAGGTACAATTAGGTGTTCTCTGTGTCTATGAATATAGAGATAATGCATGAATAGACCATACTGTGAATGAATAATGTTACGGGTTAAAACATTGAATAATGGATTGAATTGATATCTGAAAATATACAGGATATCTTATATTCATATTCATACATTCATTCCAACCAGTTATACATCTAATGGTAATATTAGGGTTATGGTTTATCATAAAGAGTGTGTGAGTTTTGCATCAAAAGTGATTTTGGAAATCGAAAATAATGTACTTGGAATGAAGTCTCATGAAAAGACCAGTCAAGAATACTGGAGGAATACATGTGTTCTGAAGCAGAAAGCAATTGAAAGTGAAACAAATGCTTATAAATTTGTGAACATGTGGATTAAATATATATCCTATGATGTGTATAAACTAAAGAAATAGTAATGTACCACTGGTGAATAAAAATAAACCTAAAATACACATCATGTCCCATAGGAATCTACTTGCATTGATGTTAACCTGGGTCAGATACTGTAGAAATATTACGATTTGAATGTATCTTTCACTGAAGTTCGTTTTCAGCACTAGGAAACAAATATGTATTTCTGGAGGATGAATATTTATGAGAATAATCTTGTGAAAAGTTGATTATACATACACACATAAATATGAATTTATTTAGGGAGTGTATAATAAGACACATATATTTCGTATTTGAAAAATCTGGAATAAATATATATACACATACACAGACATTAAAATACACACACAGAAATTAAAAAGTAGCAATATATGAACCAAACCAAATTCACCATGAAATATATATCATCCACAGATCCAACAATATTCATTTTACTGAACATGGATTTATGTATTATGTTGTTCATCTAGGATACTCCCTCATGGGTTGAATTTTCAGTTCCAAAAGTGTTTAACAGGAGTGATCTCTTCTCACAATTTGTATCTGCCAAGTCAACCACCTCACAAGAATGTACGTGTGGTACCAGGTAGGATTCTATGTGTGCATATAAAAATACATGTGCTCAATAGGCTACAGCGAAAGGGAGACAGGAATTCGCATATTTGTTAACTTTAAAAAAACAAGGAGAACTATTTCAACAAACAGTTGAATAGATTTATAACATGCAAAAGGCATATCCAACTATACACCATGCCTCCTCTGAACTGCTTGTATTTCTATTCTGTTTGGGTTATTTTTCTCCATCATATTAACATTAGTAGTCAGAGTCTAGTAGTTTATGAGTTAATGACAGGGATTCAGTATTTCGAATGGAAAATTGGAAAAATTATCTGATGTGTATACAAATATGTGCTGCACAAAAATCTTCCCACTCTCATCCAGAACAATGCCTTGACATTACCTTCATACAAAGTAAGACACAATTAAGAAGAAGAGTTACAAAATCTGGGAATACATATCTGAAATGGAAAATGCTCAGGAGTTCACAAACTTGGAGGTGGTAGAGGAGTTTCCAAAAGTAAGGGACAGTGTAAACACTCCACAAACATGGAGCTCTGCTGGTATTAAGACTTCTTCAGAAACTGCCTCTGAGGTTGGGCACTTGAAATATATGTTGTTGTCAGGAGCTTTAGCTTCCTTTGTAGTGAGACCATCAAAGCTGGGTCTGCAACTATGTGACCTGGAAGACATGGTTTCTTATTTTCCAGTGAACAGGAGGCAGCAGTGCTGAATTCTCTCTTTTTATGTAAA